>NC_137967.1:2067936-2192936 GCF_963924665.1 Micromys minutus | reverse complement strand
CAGGGCCTAATAATGCAGGCTCTGACACATAGTAGGTTGGCTGAAGTGACTGATGACCTGGAGATATGGTTGCCCACCAATCCTAAGACAGGCATGCTACCATAGACTTAAAAACACCAGACATTTGCTCTCCATAAGCCATCATCAGGCCCTGGTGGAAACCAGCATGAACCCCGGCGAGGGACCTCCTTCTTCCATCCTCTAATAGAAACAGTACGAGAGAATGTTCTAGAGCTCTTTGAAAGGCTGCTAATCCTACTTATAAGGGCTCTGCCCTCACTTCCCAAAGACAGCTGCAACCTGCAAAGACTCCCTCACTGGGGGGTTAGACTTCAACATAACTATTCTCGTCTGTAGACTCGACTCGCCCTGCCAGGAATGGTAGGCAATAGGAATCACTCTGCTTATGAGGTACTATGCTGGGGTTTGGGGGACATGGAAGCTGGACCAGAGCTGTCTTCTGGGATACCAACACCCTCTGCTTGGTGCAAAGAGCAGGTCAGGAGCTGCCAAGGGAAAGGCCTGGGCACTCGGCCTATTCACACTTTCAGATCAAGTGACAGGACTATGGGAGTGTTCCTGCAAAAGCTGGACCAGACCTTGGAAAACAAGTGGGGGGAGGGGAAGCAGTTCAGATTGAGTGGGGAGGGCTGGAGGGAAAAAAACAAATCAAAAAAAAAAAAAAAAAAACCAAGAGTCCAGGAGTTTTGCTCTGGGAAGAGGCAGCCCCGTCTTGGATTCCCACCTACACCACCTACCCCATGTTCTCGGAGAATAAGCCTCCCTAGCATCTAGGAACCTATGTCAGAGGTCAGCCCTGTGCCTCTGCAGAGAAAAACCTCCCAAAAGAAAACCTTGATAGACAGAGGCAAATGGCTGACTTATTTGCAGATGCCCTGGGGCCCCTGGTATTAGGACCTCCAGCATCTTAATGATTAAACACTGTACAAACACCGGGTGACCAGTTCTCAATGTAAGAGGGCTGCAAAGCCAAGAGGGCATGGCTCTCCCAGCAGCTGGGAGGAAGCCAGGCTAGAGAGATGCTTTCTGTGCTAAGCAACACACCCTCCAATTGGAGCCTAGGAGGTCATTGTAGGAGAAATGGGTGGGGGATGGGTTCCCTGCTGCCTGCGCTGCGTGCTGGGAAGACACGCTGTGAGACACTCGGTAAAAACCTAGGAGCTGTAGCTGGTGATGGGTGGGCTGGATTCGGGTGAGATCTGCACCCAATTGCATACCCAGCTCTGAAGGAAAGACTGTGTTTGTGACCCCTCGTTAGATGGTACAGCTGACTCAGAGAGGCCAGGTATGAGTGCGGAGTCACACTCATAGCAGTTACAGGCCATACTAGCTAGGGCTGGAGACATGGCTCAGTGGCGTAGCTCTGTGTCTGACAGCCCAGGTGAGAGCAGAGGCCCCCACTGTTGTTAGCTGCCCCAAGTGACTTGGACCCTGTGCGTCTCTCCTTTAACCCTTCACTAGCTAGATTTAGATGTTCTTGTTACAGTTTTGCCATCCTGGTATTTGTGTCTGGTTACCACTGGAGAGGACAGATGGCTCGGGTGAGGTTGGGAGTATACAGTTGCTTGTTCCTGAACCTTAAAAGTCCTGAGAAACTGGACCCAATTTCTGGGGCTCCGTAAACTCCAGAGAGCTTACAAAGGCTTACCCAGAATTCCCCAGTTCCAATGGCGGTTGGTACCCTATTGATCCAAAGTCTCCTCTCTACTCAAGCATAAGTGTGTTGTTATCTGAAAAAGCAAGAGGAGAGCCTGCCCAAGTTAATTCTGCCTGGGAGGAATTCTGGGTTTTAGAGCTGAGGGTCCTAGTGTAAACTAAACCTCCTCTGGCTTCTAATCTTCTTGCTGCCCTAGCCCCATAGAGTCATGGAGCTAGCCACACCCCGAGGAGCCTGGGGGCCGTGCAGATATGGACTCTGGACAGTACAAAGTCAGGCTTGCTCGTAGGAAAGACCACCTAGCGCTAGTGAAGCCCAAAGCTAAAGGCTCTAACACCAATGGTCTGATGTCCCTTCTGGCCATATCACTGTTCATATTCTTACAGCCTGGACTCAGCCTGGCTGTCCCCATAAGTTCCCATTAGGTGGGTTTCCTCATGACGTTGTTTTTCCTAACGCTTCATTGGATGTGAGAATTCGAATCAGGGGAGGTGGGAGTGTCTCTTGATTTATTCTCTCTAGACTACAAGCTGGCTAGGAGTAGATGTCCCCTATCTTAGCACTTTAAACACCAGAACCCGAGAGGGAGCGTCTCCCTGACACCAGGTCAGTCAACCCATCTGGTGAAGAGCAGTTGCTCCGGGCCCTGACCATTCTTCGATCCTGCTAAACTCTTCCAGAGTCAATATGACCTTTAGTTTTCACATTAAGAACCTGAACAGCTGAGAAGAGAAGCCGTTGAGGCAACATCGTGATAACCAGTAGCCGGTGCCGTGATGGTGCTAACCGCAGCAGCTGATGTCTTAGGTTTCTAACGCTATGATGAAACACTGTGACCAAAAGCAACTCAGGGAAGGGTTTACTTGGCTTATGTTCCCGCATTATAGTTCATCATCAAAGGAAATTAGGACAGGAACTCAAGCAGGAGGCAGGAGCCGATGCAGAGACCATGGAGGGGTGCTGCTTACTGGCTTACTCATCATGGCTTGCTCAGCTTTGTTTGTTTATTTATTTAATGTACGTGAGTACACTGTAGCTGTCTTCAGACATACCAGAAGAGGGCATCAGATCCCATTATAGATGGTCGTGAGCCACCCTGTGGTTGCTGGGAATTGAACTCAGGACCTTTGGAAGAGGAGTCAGTGCTCTTAACCACTGAGCCATTTCTCCAGCCTTTGCTTTCTTATAGAACCCATGATCATCAGCCCAGGGATGGCACAACCAGAAATGAGCTGAGCCCTTTCCAATCAATCACTAAGAAGCTGTCGTAAAGCTGGGTTTTATGGAGGCATTTTCTCAATTTAGGTTTCCTCCTTTCAGATGACTCTAGCTTGAGTCACGTTGACATAAAACTAGCCAGCACAGCTTGCGTCCCACACCCACTGTGAACAAGATACTACACTGCTCCCTTCGTCCCCATCACAACTCATTTTAAAGATGAAGGATCACTAAATAAAATGTGCATGCATTTGGAGATAGGGCTGAGATCAGAACCCCTGGCCTCCTGTGGTGATTTCTTCTCCTGTCTCAGAAAGCAATGGAGTCAGCTTACAGACCCTCTTCTGTATGCTGTTACAGAAACAGAAGAATCCGGTCATTAAGGAATGTGGTGTCACATCCCTGTGCGCAGGGTGTGGGGTCAGGAGGTGCAGGGGAAGCTGTGAGCCGTTTCTGACTTCCCCGGGCACCGCTCCATCGGTCCGCACTGACTGGGTGGGCTGTGTTATTTTCACCAAAGAAGCCGACCTGTTCCTCCTTAAGAGTGAGAGAAATGTCAACTTAGAAAGGACTCTGAAGAGTTTAAATTTAGCTGGCGGCACCTATTCATGTGCCATGCACCCTAGGCACCAGAAGATAGGTGTGACAGGTTGGCGGGGTGACAAAAGCCAGTCCTTGGAAAAAAATATATGTCTCCTTTGAATGGCTGGGCAGGTTCATCCTAGATCTGTGCTTCGCTTGGTATATGAACTGCAATAGGATGGTGGAGGTCGTACAGGGGACATAGCCACCATCTAGTGAAGGCTGCTGCTCTACTGACATGGGGGACAAGTGGCCATGTCAGCACTGCCTTCCGCTGGCCCCTCACCACTGTCCTGTTGTCCTCTAGTGCTGTTTAGGGCTTGGAAGAGTAGATTCAGATGGCAAGGGAATGCTATGATACTTTACTCTTGCATTCCTGACTTTTCACTTGGGTATACCAAAGCAGTTTAATTTGTTTTTGACTCTGTTCAAGGATACAGTCCACCACAGAGGCAGAATCGTGGTTACACTGTATCTACAGTCAAGAAGTGGTGGTGGGGGGTGGGGTTGAAGAGTGGTGTTTAGCTGTTTGTTGGTTGGTTTTATTTAGGACCCTAGCCCCTGGCATAACATAGCCAATATCCAGCATTCATCTTCCCTCCTCAGAACCTCCTCTATGGACATATGCAGTACTGAGTGATTCGTAGATGTGAGGTAGTCGGGGAAACAGAACCCCAGTGTTCCAGAGTACTCGGCCTGTGCACTTTAAGGAAGAGTCAGTCAGAGGGTGCGAGCCAATATGTCTTCATCTGCCTCTGGGTCTTTTCTCTTTTCCTGTTTCTTCTCCATTTTCTTCTACTACCTATTGAGATCTGGAAGCTTGCTAAGTTCTGCCAGTCCACGGGAGCAAAAGCAGAAACACGGCCTGCTCGTGCGCCCCGACAGCCCCCCCGAATGAGGCGGGCAGAGGCTTCCGGAGAGATGGAGGCTCTGTGGAGATCTCTCATCCTGGCTGTGTCAGGGCAGCAGCCACAGACCTTGGCAATGGCGAAGTGCACTCTGGGAGAAGACTAAACTTGGTTGCACGTATTGCTTTCTCTGCTTCCTGTGTCTCTGATGCGCTTGGCAGTTGAAAACTTAAGTCCTCCGATCTCTCTTTTGTCCTGTGTTATTGTGTCAGATAAACCACTTGTACAGAATGCTGTGAGTGCCTGTACATGCCCAGTTTTTTTTCTTTCTTTTTTCTTTTTCTTTTTTGGCATGTCATAAATATTTTTCACTAGGATAATGCTGAAAGCATTTTGATTCCCTTAAAGGGATTTAATTGAATAAAAAAAATGTTTCTCTTTTTAAAGATTTATTTATTATATATAAGTACACGGTTGCTATCTTCAGACACACCAGAAGAGGGCATCAGATCTCTACAGATGGTTGCGAGCCACCATGTGGTTGCTGGGAATTGAACTCAGGACCTTTGGAAGAGGAGTCAGTGCTCTTAACCACTGAACCATCTCTCCAGCCCAAGGATGTGTTTCTTTGCTGATTTGTTTCATTTTTGAGAGAGCATCTCTCTATGTAGCTCTGGCTGTCCTGAGGTTCACTATATAGACCAGGATAGCCTTGAAGTCACAAAGATCTTCCTGCTTCTGACTCCTGAGTACTGGGTTAATTGCTTTTTTAAAAGTGTGTGTGTGTGTGTGTGTGTGTGTACTTGAGGAAATCAGAGGGCAACATGCAGAAGTTAAGTTTCTTCCACCACTCAGCCTTGGTGGCAAGCATCCTTACCTACTGAGCCATCTTGCTGGCCCATATACATTTAAAGAAACAACAAAACTGGGTGAGATTGCTCGAGCTGCTTGCCCCTCTTCTCATTTGTGTTCTATCCAACAGTCTTTCCAATTCCTTCCCACACGGTTCCCTGGTACAAGAGACTGTACCTCCCCAAATGACAAAATGACAGCACAGATGTCCCTGGAACCTCTCTGCCTTTATGACGGGAATTTGGTATTCATGATCTGTGATGGGAAGGCACAGAAGCCGTAACCATATTGAAGACTGACAATCTGAGTTCTAGGCATGAATGTACCACTAAAATGTGAAGAGAAGGGGGATCCTCTATCTCTCCTCTTAGGTGCACACTGGGAATTTAGCCAAAGTCTAGTTTGCGATTTGACCACTAAGTGCTAATGGAGGAAGACACCTGCTCGGTAAACTCCATGGTGTCTGAGGCTTGAGAGATGGGAAACAGAATTGGGGTAGCCTTCCTGGTAGCCAGGGACTCCCAGTGGCAGCATGCACCCTCATGCTCCTGATGATGTCCGGGGTGCAAGTTCAGACCTCATCGATTGGGCTTCCCATAAGGTCTGGTTCCCTCACCCCACCACCACCACACTTCCTTACAGGTCACTCCTCAAAACCCTGTCTCACAGCGGCTGGAGAGATGGCTCAGTGGTTAGTGGCACTGACTGCTCTTGCAGAGGTCCTGAGTTCAATCCCCAGCAACCACATGGTGGCTCACGACCATCTTTAATGGCATCTGGTGTTCTGGTGTGTCTGAAGACAGCAACAGAGTAGTCATCTACATAAAATAAATGACTTAAAACAAACAAACAAAAACACCCTGTCTCTCCCCTCTTACCCTTACAGGGTCCTTGCTTCCTTTACCTCGTTGCTTGACTCAGGTTGTATGCCGTCCTCTCCACAAAACCTTCCCCGACTACTGTTCACCAAGAGCCAGCTCATGCATCCCTCCTAGGTTCCATCTTCGAAATGTAATTCTTGCCTGTCACTCATTGTCTTGAGGACAGAAACTGATTCACCATCACATTCTGGTCACCTGGGAAGCCATATACCTCCACTTGCTGGGGGAGCTTCAGCTGTCTTTCTGTATCTCTCCTTTGGGAAGGACTCTGTCCCTTTGCTGTCCAGACTGTGGTGGCATCCGTTCCATTAAGACCCTGTCACTTCAGAAGGACGGGGGAAGACATGAAATTTGTTTTGCAGATGTTTGACTTAGAACCTGTATTGGTTACTCTCTTGTCACTGTGACCTGACTGGAGGCAGCACAGGGGTCTTACTATGGCTCCCTTTGGCAGGGAATGCTGCCAATCAAGATGGAGAATGAAGGCCTAGAGACAGACCACTCCTACGTAATGGGATTAGCCTAAGGCTGCTCACTTACATCTTGGAGGACAGGAAGTAGGGCTGGGCTCTATACCTTCTGGCTCACCCCAGTGGCCGACTTCTTCCAGTGAAGTTCCACTTCCTAAAGGTTCTGCCCACTTCCCCTGTATAAATAACGCACCAGCTGGGAGTTAGCCGTTCAAACACCCAAGTTTGTGGTGAACATTTCGTATTGAAAGCACAGCAAGGAACTGGTAGGTTCTTTCTCCACTGCAGATGAAATGAGCCAATTCAAGTCAGATTAGGCAGGTTTATTAGGAAGCTGCTCTCAGGTGACTTTTCTGGGCGCAAGGATAGAGTCTTTGGGAGTCGTCCTGTAGAGAGGGGAGAGGTGGGGAGGGGGAAGAAAAATCGGGAAAGGGCTCTCGAGCTGTCTCTCATATAGGGAAGAGCCTCTGGGGAAAGAAAAGGGCAAGGTTGGGGGCAGGGTATGCCAGGTAGGGACTGAAGGATGCTGGGAGAACCTGGAGGCCAGGTCTGCTTTGGTATGTAAAATATGCACCTCAGTCCTTTGTCCTAGAGTTCAGAACCAAACCTGCCTCATATAAGCCTGTCTAGAGATGGGGGTCTTAGCAGAAGAATGCGTAGGTTCTCAGGCTGAAGTGCACTGTTCAGTGGAAGCCCAGGCTCCGTCACAGTCTCTTCCCTTCCAACAGTTTGACTCAGCCTTCCTTTCCCCTTGTGTGCTTGCGAGCAGGGACAGGCTCTTTATTTTAGTTGATGAATTTTAAAAGCTGGGCTGGAAAGATGGCTGAGTGGCTAAGAGCACTTGCTGCTTCCGGAGGAGCTAGGTTAGACCCCCAGCTCCCACGTCTGCCTGGACGTCCAGTTCCAGAGGATCCAACACTCTTCTGGCCTGTGAGCACCAGGCTTGCACATGGCACCCAGACGTTTACACAGACAAAACCCCCAAAATGCATTAAAGAAAAGCCAAACCTACCATGTGTTTCCTGGATGCTAGCAGTTTTAAAAATGCCCTTGGATCAGGTGTGCAGCTGCGGTCAGAGTGCAGACGCACCTCTCATCACTGCTAATTCATAGTCCCACCAGGGGCTCCGGGTCCAAGCTGCCTCCTTCTGTGACTGGTAAACCTGCTCTGTAGCCCTGGCTAAATGGATCCATTACAGTATCTCGCCGGCAGCTGCTCTAGGTAAATTAATACCTGGAGGTCTTTTTCCTTCCCTGGGAAATGTTAAGTACTGTAACAGGCTTTCATTTAAGGCTATGTGAGGCTTATTTCACCAGCTTGCTATTTGGAAGTTCTAACAAAACACCTTTATGAATAGCGACTGTAATACCCTTAATCCGCTAAACTTCCTGACATTTCAAACTAAGTGGATCTCCTCGAAAGAAATCAAGCGCTCCCATCTCTCTGCCTTCATCCTGCCTGGGAATCGTCTCTAAAAGGCTTGGTACAAACCAGGAAAGACCAGGAAATCCCACACACTTGTTCCAGTTTTTAAATGTCTACTATGATTAACATCTTTTTTTTTTAAAGGGGACAGGGAATAGTGGGTATCATTTACTCATTTTAGTGGGGGGTGGTGAACAGAAGCGTACATACATACCACAGTGCCACCTGAGTGAAGGTCAGAGGACAACCTGTGGGAGTTGGTTCTCTCCTCCTTCCACCTGTGGGTTCCAGGGATCAAGTGCAGGCCGTCAAACTTGGCCGCAAGCACCTTTACCTGCTGAGCCATCTTGCTGGCCCCCTGTAGCATTTTTTTTAAAACAAAATTTGGAGCCATGTGGTTTCCTTCTTTGCTAAAAACATATGTTTTATCTGGAAACACGGGAATACAGAGAAGCAAAACCCACAAATCTCTGTTCCTGAACTTTATTTTCAAAAGTTCAGACGTTTCCTTTCATTGTTTGTAAGACAGGGCCACCAGCCTAGTCTCTAGGCTGGCCTGGAGCTCCCTCCGTAGCTGAGGATGACCTTGAACTTGATTCTTCTGCTTTCCGCTTCCCAAGGGCTGAAGTCCTTTCTCCAGCTTGCACTGTGAGCCTTGAGCTCTTCCCGTGCACGGCTTCAGTTTCATCTCTAAAAGTAAGATCTCCCCAAACCCGTGCCTCAGTTGATGCTGCTGAGACGCACCCGCCCGAGTGGGTTTGGGAGAGTCAGACAACTAGCTGTGGAGGAGCCGGGACTCGAACCCGGACAGTGTGGCTCTACAGTCCTTAATTTCAGCTGCTGCCTATGATCCCAGAGCTAATGAGAGGCGTTTCATAACTTCCTCTTTTCACCAGATACTGCAGTGCTGCTGGCGGGAGCATGTTTTATCAGAATTCTGCACTGTCGTTTTTTAATAACCACAGAGTCCTCTGTTCATTGAGGAGCCACCCTCTCTCGGATGAACTCCAAATGTGGGACAGGAGGCGCTCTGCGTGATCTGGCCCCCGTTGTTCTTACACAATAATGCAAAGGCTATTGTCCACACGAGATGTATGCGCGCTAGTGTGAGCTGTCCATTAAGCCTGGTTTCTGTATTTTTCTCTCACACTGGTGCCATGGTGCCCCGGTTCTGTAGGACATCGCTCCAGTATGTTCTGTCCGTGACAGGGCTGCCCTGAGCCATTCACACTCTCCGTTGTTGTTTCTGGCTCCGTGTCTGGGGGGAAGTTTGGCTAAAGAACAGAGTCTCTGTCTCTGTCCTGTGTTAACTATCTGCATTTTTCTCTAAATTGTATGACAGCTTTTTATCTTTCTCTCTAAGCCTAAATCAGAATACGGGATTGGGAATCTGCCTTGACGTCTCACCTCGTCTTCTGGGCAGAGGGAGAAGGAGAAGTGGGAGTGTGGGGGCTCGACCTCGGCTTATCATGTAACTCCTGCAGTAAAGAACACAGTGAGGCTGGCATCCTTCCTCCTGTGCCAAGTGCACTGATTAAAGCTGGTCTGCCTAGATTTCCCCCAGCAGTGTGGCCTTGGACAAGTTAGCCTACCCATTTCTCCCCACTGTCTTCATATAAGCTGAGAGGTAATGTCTACTTCATAAGTATAGCCAGAAGAATTAAATAAGCCAGTAAAAATTAGCAAAGGAAAGAAAGCTGTGGCGAACACTCAGTAACTGAGAACTTTTCAGTGTCCCCATTTCTTTTTTCTTCTGAAGTCTTTGTGTGTGCGGTTGTTTTGTCAGCATACAATGCATGTGCACCACATGTATACCTGGGGCTCATAGAAGTCAAGATGGTGCTGGCTCACCTAGAACTGGAATTACAGGTAGTTGTAAGTCACCGAGTGGGTGCTAGGACTTGAACCTGGGTCCTCTGTAAGAACTACAAGTGCTAGTAACCACTGAGTCATGTCTCCCACCCCACCCCTGTGTTGTGGGGCTTTAGCATGTAATATCTGTGAGTTGGGGATGATTTGGTCTGTCTTCCTAGGTAAGGATTCAGTCTGGTACCCAGAACTAATACAGTTCAGCTGCTTTGCTTCCTTCTCTGTCTCTCTGTGTCTCTGTCTCTCTCTCTCTCTCTCTCTGTCTCTCTCTCTCTCTCTGTGTGTGTGTGTGTCCTGGAACTCACTCTGTATACCAGACTAGCCTTGAACTCACAGACTCACCGAGATCTGCCTGTCTCTGCCTCCCAAGTTCTGGGACTAAAGGCATGCTCCAAGCTCCATAGTTTGGGTTTTCAATCGAGGGAAAAGTTGGTAAGCTCCCATTGTGTGCTGGAACCCTGTTTTCTTCTCTCGGCTTATTCAAAATAGGCTCTTTCTTGGAGACTAATGGCTAAGTGAAGTTTAATCCTTAACCAGTCTGTAACTTTTCAGGTGGCCTTCCTTCCTGCTAGACGAATAGCTAGAATGAATTGGGCTCTCAGCCAGACCTCCCCCCTCCTCCTTCCTTTGAACTAGACTAGATTGTGGTTTAGAGATTGTGGTGGGTTTTGCAAACCAATTTTATAGTTTCCTATAAACTTGGAAGGAAAATAACAAAACGCCGAGGCTAAAGCAGGAGCAGGTTTTCTTCATCAGGCGTGTCTTACCTTGTGGCTGTAGAAGGTTCTGCGCGGTTGGACAGTGACAATATCAGATGGGTTGCCTGGCACTTAGAAAGCTGGCCGTGAGTTCTGGGGCTGTCTCATCCTCAGCAGAGTCAGATGGTTTGAGAGTTTGCTTCTCAGAGAAGGTAATTTCAGTAGAAGATCTGGGGCATAAGCATCATGCTAAGAGGGGCCTCAGGGTCCTGTGTGGGTGAGTGCTGTCTCTGGTTCTACGTCTTCTTAATTTTGTCTTTATTGCACGTGTTCACTGGTGTGTGTTCACTTACACGTCTGGTCTCCAGTCTTGGTGGTAAGCACCGTTAGCCACTGTGCCATCTCGCCCTACCCCAGCCGGCCTCCCCTCCCCTTCTCCCTGGTTAATCACACCCTGAAGTTGGGTGTGTTCACAGGTGCCCACAAAGCCATACTGTCAATTAGTGTCACTTTGAATAGTTCATAATGCCTGTGTCAATTAATTGATTTGTTTTGTTTCTAAGTCAGGGTCTCATGTGGCCTGAACTCTCTGAGAAACTGAGTATGACCTTGAACTTAGTTAGGGTCCTCCTGCCCTCACATGCCAAGTGCTTCGACTATAGATATCCAATCAGGGCTTCCTGCATGCCAGGCAGGCTCATTGCCAGGTGAGCCACACCCCCAGACCCATCGCCCGGCTTCCTTCTCTCTTCCTTGAACTGCTCTCAATATTTAGCCCCAGCTCACCTGTACTGTGTAGTTCTGAGTGTCCTGGAGCTTGCTACAGATATCCTCCTGCCTCTGCCTCTGCCTCTGCCTTCAGAATACTGTGGTTAAACTCATGCACCACCATGCTTGCCTCTCTTAATGGAGATGTTTCAGCTGCAAAACATGCATTCGAACACTTGGGATTCTCTCAGTACATCCAGCTATCCAGCTCCCTTATAAATGCAGACCCTGTAGCCAATGCTGCTCTCATGAGTTTCCTTATTTTTTTTTTTTTTTATAGTGTGGGTACAAAGACCAAGTAGACATCCCTTGTCCTCACTACTGAAGGTAGAGGAAGGCCTAGCTCCAAATGATCTCTAAAAGACCTCCTGAACTTTTTCAATTGCCACCTTGGAGACCTCAGCTTGGGAATTTGCATGGCTGCTGCTGTTAGCCAAAGGGGTTTGGAATGAGGCCTCCCTTCTGCAATACACCCTCATCACCTACGTGTCAATTTGCAATGAAATATACTTAGGTTTGTGTTTAACCTGCTTATCAGTAAGAATGATTTTTCCTGCACCTTACCTATATGAAGCTTGGATTTTTTTTTTTCAAATTACACTTATGTATCTCTCTCTCTCTCTCTCTCTCTCTCTCTCTCTCTCTCTCTCTCTCTCTGTGTGTGTGTGTGTGTGTGTGTGTGTGTGTGTGTGTGTGTGTGTGGGTCAAGAATTGAATGCAGGTTGTCAGACTTGGCAGGAAAGACCCTGCCTACCGAGCCATTTGAATGGCCCCAAGGGGCTTTATTTTGTTTTGTTTGGGAGTTTGTTTTTTAGTTGTTGCTGTTGCTATTTCTGTTGTTTTGACACAGGGTCTATTAGTAACCCAGGCTGGGCCTCACACTTACTTTGTGTGTGAGCCACTGTCCTCCTGCCTTGACCCCTCAACTGTTAGTGTTTATGGGTATGAGCCGCATTGCCTAGCTTGCCTTCTGTTTTCTGCGTTGTTTTGTTGTTGGCAGTACCTCACAGAGCAGCTCAGCCTGGTTTAGAATTGACAATGTATTCTAGGCTGGCCCTGAATTTGGTGCGATGCTTCAATCTCAGCCTTACAGATGTGAGTCACCACATCTGACTTCCACCAGCTGCCTCAGGCTACATCCGGTTTATTCCCACACCAGGCTCTGTCACACATCCCACACAGGCCCTTTTATCTCTCCTCTGCATTCTTCATCCTTCCTGGCTCTCCTGACTTTCTTCTTCCTGCCGCCCCTCTCCCTTTTCTGTTTCTAACAAGCTATAAAAAGAGACCCAGCTCACTAGACGCCAGGTGCTCCAGATGAAACCATGACTGGAAGACCCAGAAGCAGCTACACCGAGCATGGGCTTCCTGCCAGGCTTCAGGGGCCGGCGAGTCTCTTATATAATTGTAACACCAGCACTGAGAAAACTGAGGCAGGAGGATTGCCACAAGTTTGAAGCTAGCCTGGTCTTCATGGCAAGTTCCATCCATCCAGGGCTATATAAATAGACTTTGTCTCAAAATGTTCCTCCAACCCTCTAAAAAAAAAATCTTGTTAGCATCGTATTTGTTACAGGATATAGCCTGAGTGTCTACCTCACTCTCGAGTGTGTCTGTGACTAAGTAACTATAAAAGACTCTTGGAGCTAAAGGCTTTGGGGACACTTGAGAGGCTCCAGAGACCGTGGAGAGGTTTACTTACTCTGTCTGCCAGTGCCACACAGGAGCACCGGTGTAGGCTGTGGGAGGAAATGGAGAACACAAGGAAAACATGGTGTTGGGATTCTGTAAGCCGCACCCCTCAATTACCTGGCAGTAGCCAGATATGCTCCACCCCAGTGACCTGACACTATAAAAGGGGCTGCTTGCCCCCTCCTCTCTCTCTTGCCTCCTGGTTCTCTTGCCTCTCTTGCTCTCCCCCATCCCTCCTCTCCCCCTTCCCTTCCCCCGTCTCTCTTCATGTGCTCAAGGCCTGCCTCTACTCTTCTACTCCCCCCCCCCCTTTCTGCCTCTACCACCCTCTTAACTCTCCCATGACCTGAATAAACTCTATTCTGTACTATACCGTGTGTGGCTGGTCCCTCAGGGGGAAGGGATTCCCAACATGGATCCCCCAGAGGCATCTCCCTTGCCCCCAGGCCTCGCCGCACCTCTATGGGCCATATGCCCCCCACTCTCTTCATCCTTCTCCTAACATTGATGCTGAAACCTGGGTCGTCATCTTTTTACAACATTGGTGCCCTGTGACTTTTCCTTTCAGTGGTGCCCCATCATCTTTTCCTTCCACATGCTAGAAGAACAACAGCGTGGAAGCCCCTGAAGGAGGTCTCGGGTTGAGAGTAGGTCGAGAGTGTGGCCTTCTCAAGAGGCGATGGTGAAAACCAGGCTGCAATGGGGGAGAGCGTGGCCACATCAGAGGAGCTGGTACAGTCACAGGTGTCATGGGCAGGAGACATCGCACTGAGGCAGGACAGTGGATCGGGCCAACACTCAGTGCCTTGGGAGGCATCAGAGGTTTTAGGTGGGAATGATGGGATCTGAGCAAGGTCACTGTCACTGTGTCTGGAGGACTGAGGCCGGGGTGGGGGAAGGACAGGGGCATCAGGCCTGGATCAGGCCCTGACTAGAAAGGCCAAGCAGTGAGCAGGCTCAGCGGCAGAGCTCTATCCTTTGAGAAAAAAACCAGCTAGTGGCTTCCCACAAGAGGTCCATAAGCCCAGGCTTGTGGACCTGGAGATAAAGGAGGAGACAGGAGGGTCCTCGGACCATCACCCTGAGATCCTGGGCTACTGTCTCCTGTTCTTTCAGACCACCTGTGTATGATTCTGTGCAAACTGCACGTGATCTCATGGTCTGGGCGCCAGAGTTCTTAGCCTGTAGAAAGTTATTTGAAGTGGGCATCCCCATGTGTGCTCGTGGGAAAACCTCCTCCATGCCAGAGTGAGACTCTTCAGTGGCTTGGCAGCTTTGAAGTCCACTGCACTCCTGTAAGTGACTCTCATTCTCCAAAAGTCGGCCCGGTAAACTCTCGAGGAACCTTAGTGCAATTGTACTTTGGTAACCCAGAAAGGAGGAGGCAGGTTTTTGTTTATGCCTCCCATAACAATGTTCTGGGGTGTGTGTGTGTGTGTGTGTGTGTGTGAGAGAGAGAGAGAGAGAGAGAGAGAGAGAGAGAGAGAGAGAGAGAGAGAGACCAACAAGATCTGGTAAGAAGAAGGCAAAGAGAACTGGGAAAGGTGAACCTAGTCACACATTAAAGTGGCCAAGGTTCCACCGACACACTAAAAGTCAGAACCACGAACTTGGTAGAAGGATTCGATCCCACAGGTGCTGAGTGCCCAGAGGGCCCAGGCTTGAGAGATGACACACTAGAGGTATCTGGCTGCATCTGGTATTTGGAGTCATAGGAAAAGATGGCAGAGGACACAGGAAGATGAGGGATGGAGCGATCAGGAGGAAGGAGACCCAGGGAAACAGGGAGGGATGGGAGGTCCAGGGTGGAGGGTCAAAGCACATGGGAAGCTAAGAAGGGAGGAGGAAACTCAGGTGGCTTAAGGACGAAGACGTGGCCATCAGTGGAAGAAGCCATTATTGTCCTTAAGGAAGAAAGGCCGAGCTCTCAGAGGAGAAGCGGGTACCAAAGTGAGATGGTGGGATGGTGAGTTCTGCAGCTCTTTTAGCAAGGACTCTCAACAGTTAAGGCTTGAGGAGGAGTATGGAGTCCCAGGTTTTGGCCTTGTGATTTTTGTTGGCTTGCTTGCTTTTGAGATAAGGCCTCACGTAATCCCTCTCGTAGTACTAGTTAAGTAGCTGAACATGGCCTTGAATCTCTAACCCTCCTACCTGCTCCTCCTGTATGATGGGATTGTAGGAGCAAGCATGCAAATTGAGCCTCAAACCTTGTGTGCCAAGTGTGCCTTCTATGGACTAAGCTGCCACGTCCCCAGCTTGATACCCTATGGTATTTGAAGAGACAGGAGGCACACTTCTCAGCAGGAGGTGGCTCGGTAAAGAGGTGGACCTGTGGCCCCTGGGAAAGCAGCTAAGTGTCTCCATTGCAATGTCTTAAATTCAGTACTCACTACAGATGAGAGCCTAGGAGCTGCACACATGGCTTAAGGGTTAAGAGTACTAACTGTTGGGCTGGAGAGATGGCTCAGCGGTTAAGAGCAGTGACTGTTTTTCTGAAGTCCTGAGTTTAATTCCCAGCAACCACATGGTGGCCCACAACCATCTGTAATGGGATCTGATGTCCTCTTCTGGTGTGTCTGAAGACAGCTACATTGTACTTACATATAATAAATAAGTAAATCTTTAAAAAAAAAAAAAAAAAAGCACTAACTGCTGTTTCGGAGGACGTGGTTTCAGTTCCCAGCACCCACAGGCTGCTCTCAACTGAAGATGTCCCAGCTTCAGGGCATCTGATCCCTTTTTTGGGCCTCTGTGGAGATCCAACATGCACATGGTACACATACGCACATGCAGGAAATAGGAAAAACACAGGGCCCGTCTTTTAGAGCCGTTTCTTTAGTTTTCTGTTTTGTGATTGATTGTATTCCCAGGATGAAATTCTGTTCTACTTTCTGATGTCTGGGTAGAGTTTTCTCCGCCTCTTTTGCTTTAAGAAAAAAAAAAGATAGTCACTTTGGAACCTTGACATTTGATAACATGGTTACAGGGGTGAGACTGTTGGGAGTTCTAGGTCATTAGAATTTGGCCAGTTTTTACATTAGGGTCAGAAACAATACTTCCCCAGCTGAGAAACAGAATTGCCAGCTGTCTCAGAGGTTGAATGGCTTCCCTGCTTTGTTTTGGTGGGCTGTGTGTGTGTGTGTGTGTGTGTGTGTGTGTGTGTGTGTGTTGTTGTTGTTGTTGTTGCTTCCTTCCTGTTGTCTGTGTCTTTACATTTTTAAACAATCCATTTTGTTTTATGTGCACTGATGTTTTGCCTGCATGTATGCCTATGTGCATGGACCACTCACGTGCTTGGGGTAGGGGGACCTGGTTGTCGCCTGCTTCGAGGCATCCAGTCTTTTATATATTAAAGAGGTGATTTTCATGTCTGACCACGGAAAGAAGATGGCAGTCTCCCACCCTAAGCACTTGGTCTTATACATTTGCCTTGTGCACGGCACAAGTCATTCCTGTTGTTACAAGAGTTACATGACACTTTGTCAGAAGGTGACCCAGCACTTAATAACCCTCTGAGTGTGCTCTTACTCAGTAAAACCAAGCCCAAGTTGTCTCCTGTGTCTTGCAGGCCTCCTTGGACCTTGGTCCTCTGGCCTGATCCTCTCCTAAGGTTCCCTTTGATTCCCTGGTCACTGTGCAGATCCCTGTACTCTTGGACTCCATGTGTAGGTTGCATCCTGCCTTAGAACTAAGCTCTGCTCTTGGAAGGCTCTTTTGCTTGCTCAGGTATTCACACAGTGGGCTTTCAGATCTGCGGTTCCCCAGCAGGACTCACTCAGACACCCGTGTAAAGCCCGGACACCTCCCGACCATATTGCATCCCATCTTTTGCGTTTTATTTTCTCAGTAACCTTTATCGCCAGCCAACCGTTATCATTTACCCTTCTTGGTTTACTGAGTGGCTCGCAGGCAAAACTTCATAGCTTCCACTAAAAGATGAGCTCCGTTCTAGGAAGCTTTTCTGCCTTTTCTGTTAACTGCCGGGTTCCTGCACTTAGAGCAGCGAGGAAGCTTACACACACCTCTGTGGTTATGCACTAGCCGGGTTAGCTGATGGATGCTTGGGCAGCCCCTCATTCATCTCCATGACTAGTTAGGGTCTGTGTGTGTGTGTGTGTGTGTGTGTGTGTGTGTGCCTACATTTCCTTTGCATACATTGGTTCAGACCCTCAGACACACTGTCAAAATAAATTAGTAATTTCTAGGACAGAGAAGATTGGTCATCAGAGCATGGAAGCGCTCCGGTTAGCCAGAGCCTGTCTCTCCCCTGATTTTGGTCTGAGGAAAGCAGGACTGGCTAAATTTACGTTCCACCCAACCCCCACCTCTGCCTTTCCATTCCCACTGCTGAAGCCTGGGGTGGAGGAGGCCCCGGGGGCTGAGACTGGAATGAGTAACCTGGCTAGGACTCCTTCAAGATTGCAATCTCAGCTCCTAGACTCTGCTTTTTTTATTCACCTGGGAAACACTCCCAGCCCCACCCCCTCCTTTTCTCTTTGAATCACATTTTGTTCCCTCTCAGGTGGGTGGGTGTGGGCCAGAAGTGTCTCCATCCCCTTCTCAAAACTTCTAAAAACCCCACAGAGACCCAGCACACTGAGCTCATTGCTCCCCACCCCCAGAAGACCATTCCTCCACCCTGTCCCCCATACACACACACACACACACACACACACACACACACACACTCCCTAACCAACTACAGGGGCAGCCTCAGGAAAGTGTTGTCTTCCAAGGCTGCTGTGAACTACCCCTGTAGAATTTGGGGGAAAGTAAGTAGGGGTTTTGATTCATCTTTATCCTTTTTCTGGAGATAAAAGCCTCTGGCCATAACATAGCTTTGCTTTTACACCCCCAGCCGTGAGACAGTTGTTTCCTTCTTCCTGGTATCTGTTTCTGTCTTGCCTTCTGAGTGCTGGATTATAGGTTTTAATGGAGATTAGCTGGGTCCAACTCCTTCCCATCCCAGACCTAGTCCCTCTCTGGTCCCATCTCCCTCTCGCTACCACAAAGCACGATGTAGCCACGTGCAGTCTGAGATTCATTTTCTTTTAAAGCATTTACGAGTAATTAAGGCATATTTCCCTCTGCACCCCATTAACACCGGCATCCTTACAAAGAATGTGTCCCTGTTAACCATACTGACAGGTGACATCTTTCTCTTTCTCTGGGCTTGTCATCCCAACCAAGTGCTTTGAAGTCACATGTTCACCGGCTGAGGGAAGAGTCGTTAAGGTCCTTGAGTCCCTTGCAGCATGCATCGCTGAAAAGACCTTTTGTGTTTTTCCGTGTAGCAGAAGTGGGGTCTGTAATAGCTGCCTCTGGAACATGCATAGGAGCCTCTACTCGGTGCTTTACGGTAGGGTGTCTGAGTTTGCTGTTATATTTGCTTTGCGAAACTTCACACAGCTGACTTGATACCAGCACTGAGTCCTGACCTCCGGTCCCTCAGCACTTTAAAGGTTAATTTTGTTGGCGGATCAGATTTCCCTCCAGGGCCAGAGAACAGTAGTGGCCTCCTCACGAGCCCCTCGGTAGCAGATTCAGAAGGGTGCTGTGACTGCCTGGCCCGGCGTGGGCGGGACGGCCGCCTGCAAGGGACCGTGGTCCCGGGAGAGTCACACTTCTTTGTCCACCGTTCTCCAGGGACCATAATGTAGTGCCATGCTCTGGCCTAAGAACTTTATAAGGTAGGACGATTTCTCAGAGTCTCTGGGACTAGGGGGTAGAGGGCATGCGACGCCTCGTGGGTCCTTGGCTAGTATTAGAAAGCCGGCAGAGCAGGCAGTGGGGAAGCTGCCAAAATCACCACTTTGTGTGTGTGTGTGTGTGTGTGTGTGTGTGTGTGTGTGTATACAAATCCCGCCTCCGTGTCCTCCTCTTTAACCTTGATGGCTTAGAGGTGGCTGGGACATTCCCCAAAAGCATTTGACACACCTAGACAATTCATGTCCAGTGCTTCCAGCCCTCTTATCAAACTAGGCTGTCAAGCCTGAAAAACTGGGTGTTGCTTTCCCAGCTGTCTCAAGCCTTCATTCCAGGTCTTTGGGGCTGCTTGGGGGAAGGAGGGGTTGAGGGAGCTGGAGTGGCCCACGCCAGGGCTGCTGGTGGCTTGATTAAAGTGACTTGCATGGGGGTTTGGTTTAGAATCTAAGGAACCAGATGAGGCTGCGGTCGCATTTACTAATACTGAAAATTACCGAGTGGGCTTTTTTTTTTTTTTTTTTTAAACTCTTCTAAAAATTAGGTCCCAGGAGAGAATGAGCAGCTTCGTTGTTACAACTTTAAATAGAGATCTGTTCAGAGATGGTAGTCCAGTTCTTAAACCCGACCAGGGAGAACAAAGTGGTTCTCACCACCTACTGTGTGCCAAGCATCTAGCAGACATTTTCTCCCTCAGTTTTTCCTCGGGAAGCCTGTGAGAGCACGCCCAGCTTGGAAATGAATCAGTGAAAGCTCAGAGAAGTTAAATCAGTCATTCAAGATCACAGGGCTCATAGGAGAGTGACAGCCTCTCTCAAAGGGTGTTTCCTCTGGTCAGGGATTCACCAGGGCACGTTGCTTTGGCAACCCAACTTCGAGAACCTGCTTGTTTCTGGGTTAGGAAACACCCTTGCTTTGCAGTGGGACCTAGCTGCCGGCAGTTCTGACTTCCTGAGGCTCCTGGTCCATGTGGTGGCTTTGGCTGAGGCTGTGCTGTAGAGAGCTCAGATTCTAACTACTGACTGGTCACATCTGGGAAGGCCAATGACCTTGGAACTGGCCGTGGGCTGCTGGGGTCTCCTTCCAGGCAGCTGAATGGCTCTGAGAGGGGGAAGATGTCCAGCTTGCATGTTAATGGCTCCCCAGGCTACTGGCCAGCTGGGGTGCCTAATTAGTTAGGCACCTTGCTTCTTCCTCAGAAAGCTGCTTTGGAGTGGTAGGTGGTTTTGTTTTCTTCGTATTTACTGATTTTATGTGTATGAGTGTTTTGCCTACACATACTTGCTTGGAAAACATTGGATCACCAGGAACAAGACTTGGAAGTGGTTGTGATCCTCTGCAAGATCAAAAAGAGCTCTTAATCACTGAGCCATCTCTCCAGACTGAGGGCTAGCTAGTCTTCCTTCCTTCCTCCCTTCCTTTATTCCTTTTCATACAGGGTCTGTCTATGTGGACCTGGCTATCCTAGAACTCATTATATAGCTCCACCTGCTTCTGCTTTTTAAGATTTATTTATTATGTATATAATGTTCTGCCTGCATGTATACCTACACACCAGAAGGAGGCATCAGACTTCATTATAGATGGTTGTGAGCCACCATGTGGTTGCTGGGAATTGAACTCAGAACCTCTGGAAGAGCAGTCAATGCTCTTAACCTCTGAGCCACCTCTGCAGCCCTGCTTCAGGCTTCTAAGTGCTGGGATTTAAGGCGTGCACTACCATACCTGCTTTTTACTTGTCTAGCTTTTTACTCCAGAAGGCAGAACTTTAAAGGAAAGCCTTGACAACAGAAAGGGAGAGCGTCCATAGACTTAAGAGGTCAACAACTAGTTGCCCTGAGATTTGTCCCCTCACCCCATTTTCTTTAGCTCACTAAGATGTTTTCAGATGACCTGTGACACTACGTACCTTGTCCTTGGTTTGGAGAGCAGGTGGATGTTCTGATTTCTTACATACCCTTCCCCCTGCCAAAGCAGATCGATTTTTTTTTTCTCTTGTTATGGTTCACAGGAACTCTGGAACTAGAGTTGCTGGTACATGAACTTTGAGTACCCTAATCAGCTCACTTGGCTTCTGCGAGCTCCCCTTCCCGACTATGATAAAGGGGGCCTTAGTACTTGATAGTGCAATTAGCCAACATCTACAGGGTGCTGAGATGATACCTAGAACCTGTTACTAAAACTCTTCTCCCTACTCAGCGAGGGATCACCCTTTGCATTCCTTGTGATGGCTGGGTCTGTGGATGTTTAGGGGAACCCCGAGGATGAGTTGACTGAGAATCTTGGCCCCGGCTGGCTAGCGCCTGGCAGAGGGTCAAGCTGAGCGTGGAGGAGCCGGGGAGGAGAGAAGGCTTTGTGTAGCTGAGGTCAGCAGACACTCTGGTGCCTCTTATAACAATGAGGGTCTGAGGCATCCAGACCAAAGCCTGGGGTTTCCAACCATCAGGAGCCCCTGAATCCAGAGGGAGGATTTCACGCTTCCTTGGAGGGACCACCTACTTGTCCAGGAGTGGGTTACCAAAGTGGGACAAAGGTGCTGGGGGATGAAACCCAAGCCTGGAACATTCTCATCACGGCCAAATCCCCTCTAAGCCCTTTTGGTGGGATTTCTGTTTTTCTCTCTTCATCCCCAGTGACTGGGCCTGCACCTGGCACCATCAATGGAAATGCTTCTCCCCTGAGACTTTGTCCGCAGACGGCGAGGAACTATATGCCTCCCCCACCCCACCCCCAGACTTTACTGCCTGTTCCACAATGTCAGTAACACCTCCCTCACAGGTTCCTTGCAGCCTGGGCTGCAGCTGCCCTGAGCTGGTGCTCTCTGATATGCCCATCAAACCCTTTCCTTCCTGCAAAAGGTCCGTGAGAACCAAACCTGGTGTCATTAGCACAATACCACAAGGGAGATCCGAGTTCCCCCAGAAATGAGGGTGCTCTGACAAGGTAATTGGCGCCTGGATTCCAGCAAAGACCTGTTTGGTTGTTTCCTCTGCAGAGCTGGCAGAGCTCTGTGTGCCTCCTGAGTTTAGTGGCACCCTTGCCCATGTCTGGGTCAACAAGACTTGCTGACTCTGGGCTTTTAAATTCTTCCCTTGCAAAGTTTAAATTAAACTTCTGAGTTAAAAAAAAAAAAAAATTGTACCAGAACTCCAGCTGGTGGTTTTTTTTTTTTTTTTTTTTTTTTTTTTTTTTTTTTTGTTGTTGTTGTTTTGGTGTCTCTTTGGTTGTTCTCTCCCAGGTCATCTTCCTGTTTCTGAGCAATATCCACACCCCACTTACGGTTTTTTGTTTTTTTTTTTTTTTTTGTTATTGTTTTTTAATTCAAGTAGCTGTGTCTTCTGTGGTGTGTAAAACTTCTAAGACCTTCTAGAACACTGAGTAGATGTGTGAGCGCGTGGGAGATGGAGACTCAGAGGCTAACATTGGTGAAGCACTTTCAACACAAGCCTCACCTGGCTCCTTAGGTTTCTGAGATTAAATTCTCAAATCCCTAGCAAACTGGGTCCACATGGCATGTCAGTCTGCAATCTCAAGGCCCCCAGAACCACAGTGAGATGGGAGGTAGAGACAGGAAAACCTCTAGAAGCTACTGGGCTAGCCTGGTGTACACATGGGCACCAGTGAGCTAAGGAGAGACCCTGTCGCAGACAAAGGGGAAGGAAGGTGAACACCACAGCAACCTTATTCTCTGATTTTTATTAGCTCTGTGGCTTGCAAAGTCCTCGGATATGAGTATACATTGTGTGTGCATGTGTGTGTGTACACGTGTGTGTATATATCAGGTTTCTCATCTCTGAATAATTATTAATTACTTATATCTATCTCATGATAACTGGGAGGAAAATATGGTAAATAATGGCTGGGCACAATACCTAGGAAGCTGTTGACATTACTTATCGTTTTTGATCATAGAAGAATGGAAATGAAAGGAAATAGTACATTAGGGATATTAACAGACTTCCTACTGATCAGCCAGAGCAGGGTTTTCTGTCATCTCCCTGGTCCTTTAGGCTTTCCTGGAAGTTGTAGAAAGGCTTTTGAAGGCTTCCCTAATGGGACCCTGGAGCAGTCAGGGGTTGGAGCTGTTCTGAGCCAGCCTGCTGGTGGGGAAATAGTTAACATACCTGTTTGGTGGGAATATAGGTAGCTAACCTTTCCCTTTCTTTTCCTGGGATTTTCTGGTAAGCCTAACACTGGACTCGCTCACTCATCCGTACCAGAGGACCTCATTCCAATCAAACCCTGGGGTTTCAGGGAACAATTGCCTTGAACAATAGCCAGAAAACAAGTTCCACCAGTCTGGACTTTTTTTTTTTTTTTTTTTTTGGAGGCTGAATGCAGCTGGCTGGCTGAGGTGGGGGTTGGGGGCCGGTGGCAGAGTGGGCTTCACTGGGACTCTTCAGCTGAATTGGAAGAGCTAGCAGGTAAGGTCCTGACCGTTTGCTACGGTTGGTGTTGACTCCCCAGACGTTTAGTTAACTGCAGAGGTCTGGTAAGAGGGCAGGGGGAACTGGGTTGGATCGGAGGACACCTAAGTCTGGAGAGAATCCTGCCTCTTCTGAGCTCTCTGCTGTGCGATTTGTTTTTACTGTGTCACTTAGCAGGTCTTCTTCTTAAGTAAATAGCATTATCTCTGAAGGAGCCTATTTGAAATGTATAATGACCCCCTTCCCTCCCTCCCTCCCTCTCTCCTTCTCCCCCTCCCTGTAGCTCCTTCAGCAATTCCAGAGTTAGGACAGTAAATCTGGGTGAAAAGGAAGGTCTGAGTGCTTGTCTCTCTGACCTTGCCAGTCTATTTTGAGCAAGAGACAAAGTTGTAACTATGTTACCACATTGACTCAAGATCATGGCTGGTTGTTATTGCTTTCAGCTCCCCCTCCCCCCTCCCCCTAGTTCAAACTTGCCTTCTCCCGCCCTTGGGATGATCACTCATTCCCCACAACACTGGGGGGCGAAGCCGGAAGTGTGCAAAGCTGAAGTAATTTACAACCCCGTCAGACAGCCTATACTTGGGCTGCAAAAAGTGTGCTTAAAGCAACTGGGCGGCATTTGAATTCCCCTCTAAGACACTGAAACCGGGTCTCTGGGTTCATGGATTTTTCTAGGGATGTTTGGGGCGGGGGAGGGGGGTGGTGGTGGTGTGGGGGGGAGGACTCTTCTCCTTCCACATCTGTATTTCCTCCAGGGGTGGCAGAGAGAGGAGTGTCTGGTCACTGTAAGAACCTTGGTTCTGGGTCCTAAGTATTTGAAGAAACGGAGAGTGAAAAATGTCATTGGCTCAATCAATATCTGGTCTGTCCAAAAGATACTTCTGTCCCTGGTGACCATAAATACTGGGCAGGTACCCATCCTCTTTCTGTGTGGTTAGAATGTGGGCTGATATAGATGCTAACATGAAGGGGCTGTAAAGGTTCTGTAGTGGGTTTGCAGTCTTTGGATGCATGACCCTGTGGGGTAGAGGGCATGAGGATTACTGGGGGTTATGTTGGATGAGAGAGCATACCTCTGTTGAAAAAGACACCTGTCATTGGTTTGAAAGGGTGGCTCAGTGGTTAGGAGCACTGGCTGCTCTTCCAGAGGACTCCAGTTCAATTCCCAGCACCTACATGGAAGCTCACGACCATATATGTAACTCTAGGTTCAGGAGACATGATGGGTACCAGACAGACAAGTGGTGCACAGTCAAAGCTGCAGGCAAAACACCTATATATACACGCACAAAAAATTAATTAAACAACAACAAAACGGATACCACTAGGGGCGATCTGATGTGGCATGCATGAAAACAGTATGCCCATTTCCCTGTAGGCTTACCTATGTCAGTGGTAGAGCACTTTCCCATCAAGCATAAGAGCTGGAGTTGGGAACCATCTAGCTCTGAGTTCAAATGAGGAGACACTATCTCAGTACATAAGGTTCAGAGTGATCGAAGACGCTCAACTTGACATGGACCTCCGGTCTCCACAATACAAGCACAAACAAGCATGTACATATTGCATACCGCACACACACACTCACACACACATTTGTGTAAAAATACCAAGAAGCCAAACAAACCAAAAGCACCTCAGATTAGTCTGAGTGGCGAGGTGGGGAGCGAGGAGTAGGCGGGCATTAGAAGAACAGAGGGTGATTGGCAGATCCAATGGGCAGGGAGACCCCAGTGTGAGTCTCATTTTAGTTTTCCTCTGACTGAGCCTCCTGCAGTACTGGTCTGAAAGGACCCTTCTGAGCCTTCACCCAATTCGTGCTTATACAAAAGAGGAGCCCAGAGCCTGGGGAAAACGAGCCTCACCTCAACTCTCCCAGGACACGGGGTCTGGGGCTGTCCATGCTGGCATGAGAGAGCAGTGAGGACCTGGGCTCACTCGCAACAGGACCAGAGTGTGCTATGTTACAGCTTGGCTGTAGCTTTAGGAGACCAGAGCTATCTGGAACCTGGGCCATGCCTATCTAATGCCCTCTGCCATCCCCCTGGTTCACATTAAATTTATATTCCAAGTCGTCCGTACTGGTTACAAATACTAGGTATGCAGTCAGGGGTCACTCTTGAGTCGCGTGTGACCCCTTCCTCACACGGTGCCTGGCAGCTGGAGGTGCTGGCTGAATGATGGATGAATAAATTCAGGATACTGGCTGATCGACCAAAAATGTTCAGTCTGAAGTTAAAGGTGTTCGGCAGTCTGGGAGTGGCAGCTCATGCCTGTGGTCCCAGCACTTGGCAGACAGAAGGGGCGCCAGGAGTTCAGGATCCTCTTCAGCTTTTCTAGGCCAACCTGAGCTACGTGAGACCCCGAATTTTAAAAATGTGTGTGTGTGCACATTTTATATATATATATATATATATATATATATATATATATATATATATATATATATATATATACACACACAATACAGATTATATGTAATATATATTCATTTAAGTGCACATACAATTTATATATGTGTATATATATATGTATGTATATATGTGTGTGTATATATATGTATATGTGTGTAGGTGTATATACTTATTTATTTATTTTACGGAGCCCTACCTACTCATTGGCTAAAAGTAGGTGACTGTCTTTAGAGCTGATCACTTACAACTCCAGGGTTGGGTTGTTCACTGAGAGGAAATCACATGATTGATTGTCCATGACTGGGAAGCGGGGCTTCTGTGTGGACCGTTTCCATGAATCCATGCATGCATCCTTGCCGTTACTCAGACAGGGAACTGATCAGGCATATCTGTGATCTGTATTGGAATTTAAAAAGAGAGACAGGTAAAGGCGGTTTGCTGCCAATCCTGACTACCTGAGTTCAGTTCTCAAGACCCACATGACAGAAAAAGAGATGAAATGAGAGCAAAGGGGACTCAGGAAAAACTGCTGGGGAGTTGGGGGACATCTAGGGTGTGTTTGTTTGCTTACATAAGCCACCCAGGAGTCCAGGGTTGCCTTGAGTTTGGTAGGTATGGAGTAGTCTTGAACGTATGATCCTCCTGCCTCCGTGTACTGAGTGCTGGGATTCTGGGTGTGTGTCACCTGGCTCTGCTTATTACCACACTGGGGACCAAGCCCGGGACCCTGTGCAAGCCAAGCAAGCACTCAGCCAGCTGAGCCCCTCCCCAGCCTCCATGTACCTTGATAGAAACGTGTTAGGGTCAGGGGAGGATTTGTGCGATGCGGACGGCCTCTTAGAGTTAATGCCTTGGAATACTCAACAAACTGAAACTAAGAGTATTTCTATGTGAATTCAGATTATTTCAGGGGCGGAGTGATGGCTCCGTGGTTCTGAGTGCTAGCGGAAGTGGCAGAAATCCTGGGTTTGTGTTCTCAGCACAGCCACCTGTGACTCTAGTCCCAGAGGGTTCCACACCCTCTTCTGGCCTCTTTGCGTACCAGGCACACAGGTGGTATACAGATATACTTGCAGGCTAAACACTCGAATGCTCATAAAATGAAAATAAATGTGAAAAAAATGTTTAACAAAAATATAATTTCTTGTTGCTCACTCAGCTGAGCAAATTTCGGGCGCCACCTGTTACAGTAGCTATTGGAAATAAAAGGGCTTATTTCCTTATCAGCCCCACCCCCCGCGGTCTCACTCCGAGGACGCCACTGTAGTGTGGAGCGATGCACACAGACGACTCTGTCACTCGGTCCACGAGCTACACGCTTCACGAGATTCCCTTCCCTGGCGGTTCACTCCGCCTGCCCTACTGCCTCCGTCCTGGGAGGAATTACCGCCCCGGCGTCTTCTTTCCTCCACCGCCCATCACGAACATCACTTCAAAACCCAGTAACTTTTCAGACGGGTTTATATAATAGATTCTCAATTCACAAACCCTCTACACAGTAAGATCACATCCAATGGACAAAGATACTGTTGGCGTTAGGATAGCCCCTCCCACCAGCAATGGCTCCACCCACAGGTGACAGGAAACTAGCACATCAATTGCCATGGAAACAGCCAAAGCATTCCCAGAAGTCAACAGTTCAGAATCCCACCTCCACCTGGGAGGAAGTGACGTCACTACCCCTACAAAAGACCGAAACCCCTCCTCCTCGCTTTCTTTTTCTTCTCTTCTCTTGGCCTTGACCCCTGCCCCATCCCTTTCTATTAAACCTCTCCGCGTGGAACCGTGTTTGTTTGGTGTGGTCTGTCCGGGCATGGGCCAAGAAATCTAATTAAGAGCAGATACAAACTGCCCTTCTATATGAGATAAATGACCTATAAAATCCCTTTAAGTATTTATATATAATGCCAATTACATTTACCTGGGTCCAGATCACCCTTCTCGAGCTCCATCTTGATCTCCCTTTCTCTTTCTCTCTTCTTCTTCCGATCTTCTCCCTTTTCTCTGCCTACTGTACCTGTCCAATCATGTAACGCCTTAACATAAATCTACAAGGTGAACAGCAAATCTGCACACTTGAATAATTGAATATACCCACATCCCTTACACAGGCTCTTCACATTTTCACCAAGGCAGATAGCACTTTTCTTATTTTTTCTTCATGTGTATTTTGCCAGCATGTGTATAAGGCATGTGTGCAGTGCTGAGGGAGGCCAGATATCCCCTAGATCTGTACTCACAGGCTGTTGTAGATGCTGAGAACTGAACCCTGGTCCTCAGCAAGGACAGCCAGTGTTCTTACCTGCTGAGCCAGCCCTGTAGCCTCTCAAACCATACTCTAGTCTTTAAATCTTTCATCTAAATCTCATGCCACTTAAAACTATGAAGTTGGGGGTGGAAAGATTTTTTTTCCCAGAGGACCCTGGGGTTGATTTCTAGTACCTACAAGGTGGCTTTCAACTGTCTGTAATTCCAGTTCTAAGGGACCCAATGTCCTCTTCTGCACATACATGTCGTAAAGACATACAGATAGTCACAGCACTCATATGCAGCAAATAAGCAAATGTGTGTGTGTGTGTCTGTGTGTGTGTGTGTTGCTTTTTTGAGACAGGGTTTCTCTGCGTCGTCCTGACTCTACTGGAACTCACTGTGTAGACCAGGCTAGCCTTGAACTGAAGAGATTCACCTGTCTATCCCTCCCAAGTGCCAGGATTAAAGGTGTGCACCACCAGCCCATCATACATGAACTTAAAGCTGTGACATCACACGGCTGTTTTGTAATGCACTCCAACCTTCCGTGTGTTCTCTCGAGGGCGGAAATGGAGAAATTAGACCCGTGCTCCCGGGGATTTCTAAGCTTCATGTATTCACACAGTGACTTAGCTTCAGTAATCACAGTCCGCTGATTCTCCAAGTCATTGACCAACCCCCACACCAAGTTTTGTGCTCGAACTGCATCTCCCCATTCCTCAGTAAATACATAATCTGGATTTTTGTTTTGCTGTGTTTTCCAAGACACGATTTTTCTGTGTAGCTCTGGCTATCCCGGAATTCACTATGTAGACCAGGCTGGCCTCGAACTCAGAAATACGCCTGCCTCTGCCTTCTTAGTGCTAGGATTAAAGGCGTGTGCCACACCACCCAGCTATAAGTTCTGGATTCCCCACAAATCCCAGCCTTAATTGCTTCTTGTAACTTGTTTCGATATCAATTACCTGATTTGAGGTCATCAACTCTGGCTCCCTGACTAGACTGTACCAGTTTCCCGAGGGCTTGATTGCCTCTACTTAGTTGACGTCCTTCCTGTTTAGTTGGCATCTTGCTTTCCACATTCTTCATGTCTGACTCTCAGCTACATGTTTGGAGTAACTTACAAATTACACTTCCCTGATAGCTGGTTAGGGAGCATGTTTACCAAATAACAAGCCTAAGCAAAATAGCTCTGGGCAAGATCAGGAAGCCTGGTCCTCACACTTCCGTGGGTATTTCTGGCTCCAGGTCTGGCTGGAGGCAGGTGAACCAGCCATGCCAAAGGACGGACCATCCCTCCCACCTTAGCAGCCATGGGGCTCTTTCCCTTCCTGCCCTGTTCCCTCTATCAACTTCACAGCTCTCCTGCATTCTGTGCAAAGTTCCAGGCTGACTTTCGAAAGCTCGGCGGGTATGCTGAGCAACTAAACTGAAAGCCAGGCTTTCCCAGAAGCCCCTTCCTCTTCCCTGGCCAGCAGAACTGGGAATCTAGAGGCAGTTGCCTAGCCAAGTAGTGGAATGAACTACAACTTCTTTTGAATTGCACAGGAGTGAGTGTGCAAGTGTGCGTGTAAGAGAGACTATTTTTTTAAAGATTTATTAATTATATATAAGTACACTGTAGCTATGTTCCTACACACCAGAAGAGGGCATCCGGTCTCATTACAGATGGTTGTGAGCCACCATGTGGTCGCTGGGATTTGAACTCAGTACCTCTGAGTGAGCAGTCAGTGCTTAACCACTGAGCCATCTCTCCAGCCCCCTCTTTTTGTTTGTTTGTTGTTGTTGTTGTTGTTGTTGTTGTTGTTTATCTCAAACACCTGACGCCTCCCCTCTGCAAGGCTTTCAGCAATGTTCACTGTGGAAGGCCACGTGGGGCAGTGATCTGGCTCAGTCACTGCTTGAGTATTAGTCCTGCACTTCCTGTCTTGTTTGACCTTGAACCAGGTTCTTGCCCTCCCGGAGAAATGGACTGTGCTGTTTTTGGTATGCTCCGAGAATGTTATAGGTTGGAGCTTTCTGTTGTCACAGTGAAGAGTGTGACTCTGGAGTCAGGGTGACTGGATTCTGACCCACTCATGTCTCTCTAGCTGAGCCTGTACTTAAGCACCCCACCTTTCTGAACCCTAGTTTCCCCTCCTGTGCCGTAGAGAAGCGGTGCTACGTGCTGTTGCCGTGGGGCTCAAGTAGACACCGACAGCTTACTTTATGGAATTCATCCGTGAGTTTCAATTCAGCGGATGCCCACTTAGCGCTTGCTGTACATCTAAGAAAAATAGATCACATTGGGGTAATAGGCTTGATAGGTAAGGGATGGCATTTATGAAGAGATGACAGGTTTGCCAAAACCTAAAGACAAGGTTGCCAGGGCAACCAATGAAAGCCTCCCTGCTGAAGAAAAATAGTCCTGGCTTAGAGGGGACAGAAGCCCATATGGTCAGGGGCACAATGGAGACAGGGCTGCAAGACAGGACTGGAGAGGGACAGCAGGTATGCCTGGGGAGGAGTGTCAGATGGACACATTAAGGGAAGGAGTGGGCAGACCCAGTGACATTACAGGTCACTCCAGCTGCCATAGGAGGGCCAGGTGAGAGGAAATCACAGGGTAGGCCCAGCTGTGGTGACCCACCAAGGCACCATAAACCAAGAGGTGACTGAGCTACACATGGACAGTGCATTTTGCAAAGGGTAAGACCAGAGGCTGGGTTAAATGTGGTGGTGTTGGGAGGTGGCAGACGGTGACAGGTCACCCAAGAACGGGAGATTCTTGCCAGTTGAAAGCTGGAAGGGGTTGAGCTCCGCTGGTCTGAAGCCTGGGAAGAGAAGAGGTATACTTTGTGTGGTGTTACAAAGACAGTGATAGGACGGGCTGGTCTCTGGTGACACTCTCCTCAGATGTTTGCTCTGGAGAGGTGTCCCGGGAACTCACACAGCAGTTCTCCTGCTCCGCTCCCCCTCCTCCCTAAAGGGACCACAGTGAATCTTGCTGTCATTCAGATCCGTCACAAGTCGGGGAGCCTTTTCCTAGACCAGTTTGTCTGCCTGGATTGTCGGGCCCCGCTGCTCAGGAATGTTTTTTTGTCTCTCGGCAGTTGGGATGACAGCAGCTCTGTCAGCAGTGGGATCAGTGACACCATAGACAACCTCAGCACAGATGACATCAACACCAGCTCATCCATCAGCTCCTATGCCAACACGCCTGCCTCCTCCCGGAGAAACCTGGATGTGCAGGTAAGAAAGGAGAAAGGCCTTCCCGGGCTCCTCTAACCTCCCTGCTAGCTAGCCCCAGCTTGGCCTCATGGTGGTTAGAATTCCCATGCTGGTGAAGAGAGCTCCAACCCCTAACATCCAGTCTCTGTCCCCTGGCTGCAGGGAAAGAAGGCGAGGTAGTGGGCTGTACAGATGGGCAAAGGAGCTTGCAGTCTCTCAGTTTGGGTATAGAGAGACCACCATATTCTCTCCCTGGACCCCGGTTTCAGCTTGTTCTCAAATAATCGAGCAGGGGTCAGAAAGACATCCCGGTTTATAAAACGCAAGCTCGAGGACCTGCTTAATACCCAGAAACAAAATTAAAAATAAAATAAAATCTGTGTGTGTGGCAGTGGGCATCTGTCCTCCCAGTGTTACAGAGGCAGAGGGCTCACTGGCCAGCCAGCGTAGCTTACATAGCAAGCACCAGGTTCTGAGAGACCCTGAAAATGGCAGACAGCACCTGAGGAATGGGAACTCCAGGGGGTACTCCTCTGGTCTACACATTCGTGCTCATGCTTGTTCACACACACCCGTGTCCTTAGCATTCGTACACAAGTACACACACACACCTTTTAAAAATTGAAGATAATTAGCAAAGGGTGGTTGGTTCCCCTTCTAGAGTAAGATTCAGAAAAGTGTATCTCCTCTCTGCCCCATGAGCCATTGCTGTCTCTGAGCATAGGTCTGTCTCTAGGGAGTGGAACAAAGGTTAAGGTTGAGAACTGCCAGCTGTGGCAGCACCTGTGCCAGCTGTGCCACAGGTGTGCCCCAGGTGGCAGCTGTGCCAGCTGTGGCTCACATCCCTTGCTATTGTGTTGTACTAATTACTCTTATTAGAAATAGGTTTCTGTCTTTCTTTTTTAGACAGGTTCTCCTCTTGTATCCTAATGCTACATTCAGAGTGCTGTGGTAACCGGTGTGACTCACACCTTGCTTTATGTAGCACAAGGGATCTAAACCTAGGGCTTTCCTCATGCTAGGAGACCTTTCTACTCACTGAGCCACATCCCTGCTCCCTTCTTATTGTTTTTGGCGGTGGGAGGGTTGGAGGATTAGGGTTTTGGTTTGGTTTTGGTTTAGTTTTCGAGAAACTTTTAAAGGGATCCAGATTGGCCTAGAACCATCTTGTTACTACCTCAGAAGAATTGAGCTCTCATATCTGCACCACCACATCTAGCTTTAATTTTTTAAAAATTGTTTTCTGCACATGAAAACATATACCTAGCTCCTGGGGGTCTAGGTGACCCATGAGCAGTGTGTAATAGCAGCCGCCAGCCAGCCAGCTGTGTTACCGCAGGATTTGACATTTCAAACACAGTTCTGTTCTGACGGACTCAACTTTATTGGCCCTCATTGTATTCCTTAGAGCCTAGACTTGACTCTGTAAGCCCATTTTATTGCAGGCAAGGTATGGAATCATCCTTGCTGCCAGCACAGGGTCAGCTGTGGCAGGTCTGGCATGGTGAACTCTTTGGTCCCTCCCTCCAGCCCCGGGCCTATGGCCCCCTAACGAGCAGTCCTGCCCTCCCTCTTCTCCCCTGTCCTGCCCTCCCTCTTCTCCCCTGTTCTCCCTCCTCCAGGCGATTTTTACTCGGTACAGGTGGCGGCCGTGTTGGAAGCCTCTGTTTTAAAGGTGTCTCTTCTTTGAGAGCAGGGCTAAAGACAAGCTGTGTTGGCAGTGTGGGGGTTAATTTTATCCTGCAGAGATGTAGCTGCGACTACCTGGCGTGTGTTTTAGGCATTGCTTTTGGGGTTGCCTGCTGTTACATCTTGCACTCTCATTTTAGCCAAAAACTGCAGTATGTGTATGTGTGTGCACGTGAGAGTGTGTTGTTATGTTACCCAGACAAGAAGAAGTGGGCACTAAGATTTTGGGGTGAGCACTTTGTGTCCTGACGCCGGTGAGCATGTGTGATGCTTGTGAGGACCCATGTTCAGGTCCCAGCACCCGTGTTGGGTGGTTCATACTACTTTTAAGTCTTAACTGCAGTGGACTCTATACCCTCTTCTAGACTCTGTGGACCCAAGCACTTATATGCACACACACACACACACACACACACACACACTAAAAAATTTTTTAAGAAAACAACATCGCATCTACAGGACACACACAGGACTGCTTTCTTGACCCATACGAAACCCGCCTTGGGCTCTACCGACAGTACGTGGCGAGCTGTGTTTGGAATCTCAGCACTTGGGAGATGGAGGCAGGAGGATCGGCAGCATCAACATCAACCTTGGCTATATAATGAGTTTCAGCCCAGCCTGGGTGATACAACAGAAGAGACCTTGTCTCAGAACTACACATGCATACCCCTCGTATGCACCTGACACCTAAACAAATAATTGTATTTTTAAAACAAACTGGAAGCTGTGCTCAGCTGAGAAGGATCACTGGCTGGTGTTTAGATACAAGCTAGGACCTAGCCTAGGTCCACCGCTACCTATTGGATACTAAATGTCTGAAGGGGACCGGGAGAGCTGGGACACCGAATCGGAAAGCCCACCTCTCTGCTTCCTTCCCAAGGGTGAAGTTTGTCTGCAGACCTTAATGGTCAAACAAGATGGTTTCTTCCTTACATGCATTTGAGCTCTGCGCAGGCAAAGGCCTTCCCTTCTGAGCAGCACTTTGGCTCCCTTCTCACAGATGCCAAAGGGTACAAAGGTTTCACTATTTAGTGGGCTATTTTTTCTCTCACAGGTCTCCCCAAGTTTGAGATATTAAAGCAGCAGCAGAAGTAGTTCTAGGTAGCAGAAACGCTGGCTATAGCCGAGTGTACCGGGATGCCTATTGTCACGATGTTTTTAAATGGGCTTTTTGTGACATTCTCTTTGTTCCTGTCCAGGGAGCATCTCAAAATATTAGATCCCACATTCCAGCAGCCTTGCACCTCCTCCCCCACAGGCTGGCGGGAACGCTAAGGGCCATTACCCCTCTCTGAGTGGATGGAGCCTAGAAGATGCGCCCACACCCTCCCACTCTTTGCTGCATACGCGAGGGGGGTCTTGTCACACAATGCTTTGCCCTGGGCGAGTGGGCTACACAGCCCGTCAGGCAGGGCACACAACGCAAGAGAGGGCTTGGCGGTCCCACAGGAAACACTGCCTGCCTGGCCTCACATCTGAGAAGGGAATTCCTTTTTTGCCCATGCTGATGGGGAGAATTAGAGGAGGTGGGATCATTGGGGACATAATCTGTCTCCTCAGAGACACTGAGAAACATTGAAGGTGCTTCACAAGGTGTTCACGGCCAGTTTATGGGTACCCCATCCCCTGCAATCACGGCTTAGTCTAAGAGACAAAGACCTCCGAGTGAGACCTGGGCCCTTCTGCATGACTTCTAGGAGAGCTGGTGAGTCCAACTGTGGCATCAGAGAGGAGGGTGACATTGAAGTCACGTGTTCTGGGATTGAGTTTTTCTACCATGTGACATCCTGAGATGATCCAGTCAGATTCCTAGAACCTTTGGTCTTTTATCCACAAAACAATGGCCAGGAGACCTGTACCTTAGGATATGTCAGCAGCGGGTCAGTTCTGCACACACCTCTCCCAGAGTCCGAGGTGCTGAGCTGCTCAGAGGTCTCTCTCATCTCTCTCTCTCTCTCTCTCTCTCTCTCTCTCTCTCTCTCTGCACCTTAACTGCCCTTTCTCTGTCTCCCTCTTGCATCTGTGCGGTAATCCAAAGGGTAGCATGCCGTTGCGTGTTTTGCTTGTAGTTTCAGAGCGGTCTGCCTTCCCGCTCTGCAGCATCTTGTTCTCCAGGCACCGTGTTGGTGCAGAGAGTTTCAGCAAGCACACATATGCACATACGCCTGCCCAGTGTTCATCTCTACATTCACACTTAGTGGCGGACGCTAATCCAGGCGCTGGGGCTGGTGAGCCGCCTCTGCCGAGATTACCTTTCATTTTAATGCCTAAAGCTTTTGTGGGTTGTTCAGCTTTGTTTTTAAACAAAATTCGAGGCAGTGGGGGGGGGGAGAAAAAAATACAACTGTGAGTTCGTTTATTTATTTACCTCTGAAGGCAACAAAGTCATGATGAATGTAGCCAGGGTATCTGCTTGTGTGTCCCAGCTTCCTTGGTCTTCAGGCAATCAGGACAGCAGGCTCAGTTTAACTGGAGATAGGCAGGCTGCTGTCTACAGACCTCCATGGAAGCCACCATTTCCGACTCTGCCAGTCACTTTTCCTCAGACCCGTGCTTTCACAGAAGATGCTTGCAGTAGAAATAACAGCGTAATCTCAGGGAATGGGTTCAAAGTGTTTGAGGGTGGTAATGTCTGGGGACACAAGTTGCAGGTGATGTTGCTGTGATTCTTTACATTTTTATGAGCTCCAACTTAAAGCCCCCACGGCATCGAGGCCTGCGAAGGGATTCAGTGTCTAGAGGCTTGAGCAGCTAAAACCCTGTTCAACTTCTGCCAGGGACAGATAGGGTAAATGCTAAAGATGCAGCAGGGTGCTGGGATGCTCAGAGCTGGGGTGTTTAATGAGGAAGTTCCTCTATACTTAGCTCTCAAGTTCACCACTGGCTTTTTATTCAACGGTCTATTCGATTCCAACCTGTTTGACAGCCAGTGTTAACAGTCTCAGAGGTGGGAGGGACCCCAAGATGTCACACTGCACTGAATGGCAGCAGCCAGTGGTGGAATTCAAGACCACTGGGCTCAGAGTCCTTACTCTTTTGGGTCAGACTTCCCTTTGTGGGAACTTTGCCCTCTACGCCAAGGTCCATTCTGGTTTATCTGCCTGTTGATGACCAAGGAGACCTCCAAGAGAGCTGGGAAGAAAAGCTCCAAAGGGAGGCAGGACCACCAGTGTGCTGACCCGCTTGGCCTTCCTGTTGCAAGCTCTTGGGACAGAAAAACAGATTCCATCCATTTTGACTTCCAAGAGATACCACTGGTGGTCACATGGCTCCAGGAGGATTTGCTAAGGATGTGTGAGTGCAAACCTGTCAAGATGTCTCGGGCAAACACCCAACTCTGCAGAAGACAGTTGGAAGAGCCCTCACACCCTGCACCAAGTTATCGGGTGTGCTAGATAGCTAGAGGACTGTCCTAAAAAGGTCAAGTCATGGTCCCAAGCTGGGGACATGTGCACTCTCCGTTATTGAGGAAGATGGAGTTTGTCCTAGGGGGTCTGGCACCATGGCCAGGCTAAGCCTGCTCTATACCTGGGCTTCAGACAGCCAGAATGTGTGTGGAATGAGAATCTGCTAGGTGTTGGTATTTTTAGTGACCTGAGGCATGTAGAAGGTTACATACATATCTTCTAGCTTTTAGTCAAGAATTACAGTGTACTACAGTGGTTAAATTGTTAGCTTAGCAACTGGACTCGTAGAATGCCCACAAAGCCTTCCTCACTGTATGAGCTTGAGCAAGCTTCTTTTCTACTCAGGCCTCAGTATTCTGTTATCTCCTTGTGAGTTTTTGTTAAGGAATAAATCGAATTATATTCTCTTTTTTCCTGTCTTTGTCTGTCCCTGCTTCTCTATCTGTGTCTCTGTCTCCCTCTGACTCTCTCATCCAACCCCCAGGGTCTCATGTAGCCCAGGCTGGCCTGAAACTCCCTCAGCAAATGATGACTGAGAACTTCTGATTCATGTCTCCCTGAGATTACAGACACGTGCTACCATCTTGGGTTTCTGTAGTGTTTAGTGATGGGGAATGCAGTATCATGCATGCTAGGCAACCACTCAGTAGGCTGAGGCTATGCCCCCCCCCCAGCTTGATGTATGTATTTTCTAACACACTTGCCTGCCTGTCTGTCTGTCTGTCTAGTAACCAGACATGATGATACACATTTTTAATTCTCATACTTGGGGAGGTAGAGGTAGGTGGATCTCTGTGAGTCTAAAGCTAGTTCTTCATGCAGAGGCCAACCAGGGCTACATAGTGAGACCCTGCCTCAAATAGAAGGAAAGCAAAAAAGTATTATTTTATTCTGTGTGTGCTTATGCCGTGGCAGGTGTGTAGATGTCAGAGAACAATGTTGTAGAGCCACTGTCTTCACCTTTACATGGTTCCTGAAGCGATTAGTACCTTTACCTGTCCAACAGTCTCACAGGCCCCTGCTGCACATGCTTTAACAAAACAAAGCACGCTAGCTTGTACCTGGATCTCAGTAGTGCACAGTAAGCTTTAGGTTTCTGTGGTGCTGTTGTTTACTGCATTACAGTGTAATGTGGAAAAGGGGTCTCGGACGTGGAAGAAACAACTCAGTGGTCAAGCCTGTAAAAGGTGCCACAGCCTCAGTACATTGTAGAACATATTCATGTGTTCCATGAGGCAGAGGCTTTGAATTGTCTCTGAACTGTTCCCAGTACAAACAGTTCCCCTGGCTCCTGGTGGTAACTGAGATACTTCCAAAGTACCCTCCTGTTTAAGGCCTTTGGACATGCAGTTTCTGCTCACTGGCATGGTCCTCTCTAGATGCTTGCTCCTCATACTAAATTTGTCTCATTCTTTAGGCCCCTTCTAGAAGTTTCTGTCTGGCCATCACATTCCACATCACCATTGTAATCTAAACTAGGTCAATGTCTGTATCTCCCCCAAGGCCACGCCCCTGTCTGTATCTCCCCAAGACCACACCCCCTGTGTGCATCTCTTCAAGGCCATGCCCCCTGCATGTATCTCCCCCAAGACCACACCCCCTTTTCTTATGATGTTCATCACATCTCACGGTTTATTTATGTTTCTGTATTTCATCGTTGCTTCTTTCAATGACTGTCAGTTCCACAAAGCATGGGGACAAATCTTACGGGTTCTAAGACCCTACATGATGCCTGGCATACTTTGAGCATTGAGTTCATTTTGGTTCGGTGTTTGCCAGAAGGATCTAGAAGAAGGAAACCGGGCTGAGGTCATGAAGTTTGTGCCCAGCTTTCAAATGTATTGCATATCTCCTGACTGGCTTCGACCAGCCGGTTGCCTGTGTCATAGCCTGCGGTGGGTAGTCGCTCTGCATTCCTTTGTCCCTAAACCTTAGATATGGGACCTTCCCTCCACCCGTCATTTGGCAGAGTGTGTTTTAGTTGGCCCTTCCTCATGTCCCATCTCCGGTACATAGCTGCAGCTTGGTGTGTGTTTTAGGAAGGACCAAGCAAGTGCAAGCCCCTACAGGGGGCTGTGGTGGATGGAGGCTGAACAGGGGCTTCCTGTCTACACTGAGCTCTCCTTCATTCAGTTCTCTATTGGAAGGTGTTCGTCCTGTCGAGAAGCACGGCCTAAAGCCTAATCTTGCCCAGTTCACAGGTGCTTCCCGCCTTGTCTGCACGTCCCTCTCTGGCTTGTTTCTCAAAGTGCCCAGCCTGGAAAAGCATTTCAGACTTCCCCTTTCTTGTTCATACAAAGGTTCTCCCTTCCAGTCCCCTCCCCCAGCCTCAAGGCCCAGAGGCCCCAGAGCATTCCTCTCCCTTTGTGTCCTTCGGCCCTGCAGTTCATTAACCACACACTCCTATCTCTCCCTGGGCTTCATGGCCAGCAGGTCAGGCTCTCCCAAAGAAAGAGTTGTTTAATTATCTTACTCGAACCTGAGGACTGCCCCGTCCCGGGGAGCAAACGCTCAGAAACAACGCTGGGCCGGGAGTGAGCATAGATGCTATTGCGGGTTGAAAGTTTCCACAGATTGGTGGAGTTCGCACGCTTGCTCCCTCTCTGGTGTGTTAAGCTGTCTGCAGAGCTAGATGCAAAGCTGCTCCTGCCAGTGGAGTGACAGGAAGGTTGGGAACAAAGGGAAAGGGGACAGGCTGGTGCTGGTGAGGATTCAGAACTTAGGCTGGAGGTGGCTGTCTGCAAGTGGCAGAGTTGATGGCCCCTTCTCGCCACCTCTACCTCTACTCTGCTCTCTTTCCTCCTGGGGCCCTTGGCCAGTTCTTCCCCAGACTCTTGGCTCCCTTTTTCTCCTTCATTGGTCTTTCCTTAAAAAAAAAAAAAAAAAGTAGAGGGTGCTGTGACTTTCTCACAAGTAAGCAGATGTCTGAGGTTTCGAAAGTCCTTAAGTAGACCCTGCGTTGGCTTGGCCTCCATGGGTGAGCTCTAACTCAGCGCACGTCTTGTCCACAGACTGACGCCGAGAAGCACTCACAGGTGGAGAGGAATTCCCTGTGGTCTGGTGACGACATCAAGAAGTCAGATGGAGGCTCAGACAGTGGTGTGAAGATGGAGCCCGGCTCTAAGTGGAGGCGGAATCCCTCAGACATGTCCGATGAGTCGGACAAAAGCATGTCTGGCAAGAAGAATCCAGTCCTCTCGCAGACGGGCTCATGGCGGAGAGGCATGACAGCAGAGGTGGGCATCACCATGCCAAGGACCAAGCCATCGGCTCCGACGGGCACACTGAAGACCCCAGGGACTGGTGAGTGAGAGGTGACTTTAGTGGGGGCTTTACATTGCAAGTAACTTCGGGTGGCTTTTTTGCTCACAACTGCTTTTATGGTCATCATGCATGACTGTGTGCATGTGTGCGTGGGATGTATGCACACACAAATAATCTGAGCACGCCAGTACATACTGTGTGGAAAGGCTTAAGGACACCAGAGGGTAATCCCAGGTTTGAGCCTTAACACCATCATCTCCTCCCACTTTTTTTTTTTGACTATTATTTATCTATTTGTCTGTATATCTATCATCCACCTATCTATCTATACCTGTCCAATCTACCAGTCTGTCTGCCTGTATATCTACCATCTATTTGTCCATCTTATCTACCTCTCTGTCTTCTGTCTGTCCTATCCATCCACCCATGCATCTGTCTTTGAGACAGGGTCCCATCATGTAACCCTGGCTCTACTGGAACTTAACCCTGTAGATGAGGCTGGTCTCAAACTTACAAAAACCCTCTTGCCTCTCTCTCCCAAGTGCTGAGATTAAAGGTGCGTGACACTACGTCCAGTTCTACTCTTTGTTTTTGTTTGTTGCTGTTGTTTTTTGTTTTGTTTGGTTTGGTTTGGTTTGGTTTGGTCAGAGTCTCTTACTAGCCTGGAGATCACCAAATAAGTTAGCTGGCTGGTGAGCTGGGTGGCTACCCTCCTATCTCTGCCTCCTCAGCACTAGGATAATAAATATATACCACCACAACTGCCTTTTTTTATATTTAAAAGGTTGGTTCTGGGCTCTCTAACTCAGCCCCCTGTTGCCTATAACGTTAGCGCTTTACTGACCGAGATGGCTCTTCCAGCCCCCAAGGACAGCTTGCCTTAAAGGTCTGCTTCCCTGGTTCTTTCTGAGGAGGGGTATGTGTGGGTCAGTAGTATTTCCATGTGAGGGGTTTTCACAGCCTGTCAACTGGTCAGCACTCAGGCTCACCTCTCACCGTCAAGTTAACACACTAGTCCAAGCTCCTCATGTGGGTACCAAGGTTATATTGGTACGTTACATATTGTACCCTGGAAATGTCAGGGTCCCTGTCGCGGTCATGGGGGAAGAGGGCAGTGTATGACAGTCCCTTGTGTATATGGATGTTCCAACATCTTCCTGGCTTTGCTCTGCTCCGGGTCATCTTAGACCGCTTGGAAAAGAGCAAGACCAGCAACTGCAGCAGATGAGGTTATCACTGTTCAAGGCTCTCTCCGAACTCCCCTGACCTTACTGGTTTCTCTCTTAGGGAAAACAGACGATGCCAAGGTGTCTGAGAAAGGAAGGCTTTCGCCCAAAGCTTCCCAGGTCAAGCGCTCCCCTTCGGATGCTGGCCGCAGCAGTGGGGACGAATCCAAAAAAACCTTCCCCGGCAGCTCTAGGACACCCACAGCCAATGCCAACAGCTTTGGGTTCAAGAAACAGACTGGCTCTGCTGCCGGGCTGGCCATGATCACAGCCAGTGGGGCCACTGTCACCAGCAGGTCCGCCACACTGGGTAAAATCCCCAAGTCCTCCGCCCTCGTCGGTCGATCCACGGGTCGGAAGACGAGCATGGATGGAGCCCCAAACCAGGAGGACGGGTATCTGTCTCTCAGCTCCCGGACGAACTTACAGTACCGGAGCCTTCCTAGGCCCAGCAAGTCCAACAGCCGGAACGGAGCAGGGAACAGATGCAGCACCAGCAGTATTGACTCGAACATGAGCAGCAAGTCAGCAGGCCTGCCAGCGCCCAAGCTGAGGGAGCCCTCCAAAATGTCCCTGGGCAGCTCCCTACCAGGGCTTGTCAACCAGACAGACAAGGAGAAAGGCATCTCCTCAGACAACGAGAGCGTGGCTTCCTGCAACTCTGTGAAAGCCAACCCAGCCACCCAGCCAGGGTCCGGCTCAGCCCAGGCCACTTTGCAGCCAGGGACCAAGTACGCAGATGTGGCCTCTCCCACACTCCGCAGGTGAGCAGGTAGAAATGCACGGGGTGGGGAGGCGGAGGAGGGCCGGGGTAAGTGGAATAAAGCAACCGTGGCTCCTCGACTCTTTGTAAAGATGAGTTCCAGGCCAGGTCCTGCTGCAGGTCTATAGTCTATGCGTTGTTTTTTCCCATGCCGGGATGGCAAACTGAGTTTCAGAACCATGCTTCTTGGGTTCGAACACTGACTTTATTTGAATTAGCTCTCGGGTCACTTTTCTGAATCCTGCCTTGGTTTCCTCACTGTTCTTTGGCGCTCGTGGTACTTTTCCTCAGCGTTTCTACTAAAGTTCATTTTTGTGGCTGTGCTTGAGGAGGGATTCAGTGAAAGTTAGAGATAGTAAGGGTGAAGTCCTGGCATACTTTTAGACCCTGAGTGTAGCTCAAGGGAAGGCGTTGCACTGTGTTCTTATTTCTATGCCGTCACGTTCTTTTGTAACACATGAGCAACAAGTGAAATGTTAGCTTGTAAAATACTGCTGTATGTGTAAGTGTGTGTGGCATATTGTGTATGTGTGTTCACTCGTATAGGCACATGCATGCGTGTATGTGTACGTGGAGGCCTAAATTGAAGTCGGTGTCTTCTTTGATTGCTGGCTGCTTTAATTACTGGGGCAGAGTCTCTTGCTGAATCCAGAGCTAGGCTAGTCTGCTAACCAGCATGCCCCTGAGTTGCTCCTGGGATCCACTGCCTCTGCCTTCCTAGTCTGGGATTGCAGGTGGGCACCACACTCCTGTTTAACCATCACATGCGTTCTGGGCATCAGAGATCTGGTCCTCATGCTTGGCTGCAAGGGCTTTATACAGTGAGGCATCGCTTTAGCTCTGCTGTTTCTTTTTCTTTTATTTAAACCTCTAAAAGCAGTATAATCTCTAATAAAAACTGACTGCCTAGCACCTTTAAAAAGAATGTCTTCCCCATATCTCTCCACTTGGTAGAATTTCTCAATGTGGAAAAGGCAACCTTTTAACATTTCCTTTAAAATCATTCACTGGACCCTTTTCTTTTTTGGTTTTTCTTTCTTTCTTTCTTTCTTTCTTTCTTTCTTTCTTTCTTTCTTTCTTTCTTCCTTCCTTCCTTCCTTCCTTCTCCTCTTCCTCCTCCTCCTTCTTTTTTGGAGACATGACCTTTCTCTGTAGCTGTCAGGAACTCATTATGTAGAACAGAACAGGCTAGTTTCAAACTCACAGAGATCTACTTGCCTCTGCTTCCCAAGTTCTGGGATTAAAGGCATGAGCCACCAAGCTCAACCACTGGCTCATTTTTGAACACTTTGTTTGTTTATTCAATGTATATGAGTGCTCTATCTGCATGTACAGTTGCACGCCAGAAGAGGGCATCAGACCACATGACAGATGGTTGTGAGCCACCATGTGGTTGCTGGGAATTGAACTCAGGACCCCTGGAAGAGCAGCCAGTGCTCTAACCACTGAGCCATCTCTCTAGTCCCCACTGACCCAATTCTGAATGGTAGTTGTATGGTTTACACATTGCCTTCTGGGTCATGACAGACCCCAGGGTGAGGACTGTGGAAATGGAAACACAGGATGAGCAGGGAAGTCTGAAGACTCCAGAAGAGGAAGGAGTTCCACACAAAGGTAGAAAGGATCTTCGTGGTTGCCCTGTCTAGACTTGATTATTAGGATTCCAGTAATCATTCTTTTTTTTTTTTTTTTTTTTTTAAAGGGGAAGGTCCTATTGGGCTGCTCTTAGCTGATTTATCACACTACCATGTAAACGAAAGTTTTCTCTGCTATTTACCTCGAGAAGAATGAATGAAATGTGGTCTTCAGACTTCCTTTGGAGCCCACGGTGGCATTTGCTAGACCCTCAAGCTAGTGTACAGGAATCTTTAAAAACACATGGGTTCCTCACGTAATCTTTCCTTAAATCTATGGTCTAGCTATGCATTTATTGTGTGGCAAGGAGAAGCCGTCAGTGGAGCTGGACGGGTAACTCCCTTCAAATGATTCCAGCATTCAGAGCACATGGATTTGTATATGGGGGGGGGGGGGGGAAGCCAGGCTAAAGGGTTTCCATCTTGGCTAACAATGAAAAGAGCTTGGCCATCAAATGAGTGGGCAAGCGTCCTGATGCCCGGATTTCAGGACAGGATAACGCACCCCCTGATTCTGCAGTTAGAGATTGTAGTGAGGATTATACATTCCCTTTGTGGATCTCAGATTTGAAGGACCGTTTCAAGGTCAGACTCCAATCACCCCAGGCAGCAAGGTGAAAGGCCGTCTGTCTGTCTGTCACAACATGTAGACTTCTTGTTAGTTGTCAGAGCGACTTGTTCCCTTCACTGTGTTTCGAGTGTGGGATTAGGTTGTTGTATTCACTCTGTCTTGGAGCTGGTTTCACCAGAGAGCTCTCTGCCCATGGAAGAGAAGGGGCCCGTGCCTTCCCCATGTAGATGTCACGTGTGCAGGAGTGAGCAGAAGTTGGCATGGCATGACACTTCTGTGTGTCTGTTATGGAGACACCATTTGTACCAGTGTGCCTGGTCTGATGTCTTGTAGACCCAGCATGTTTCTATGTATGGTGTTAGCTCACACAGGTTTTCTGGCACACGGCCTTTCTGTGGCCTGTACAACTGTGTCCATATTTCTCCTGGGCTCCCACCAGTGTAGGCTCATGGTCTTGATACTTTGTATCATACTGAGAGACCAAAGAAACTAAGACCGGAGGCTTCATTCATCCTTGGCTATCACAGAAAGAAGAAACTCTTTTGTTTCTAGAAGATTCCTGGTTAGGTGCTAGAGAAAGAAAAGGGAGGCAAGATCATCGAGGACTGCGGCTAAGCCAATTGAAAACCCTTCTTGTCACCTGGGCTTAGAGCCGGGTCACAGCTTCTGCCTAGAGCTAGAAAGAGGCCCCTAGGAAGCACCAGCATCCAGCCCCACTTAACCGCAAGCCTGTCTCTAGAGAGACCCCACTGAGTCTGCAGGAGAGACCACTGCCCTTTCCAAGGGTCTCACGGCCTCCTCTGGCTCAGCAGCTCTGCACACCTTGGTCCCAGGTTTTGTTCCACACAACCCTTTGTCTCTTCGCAGACTCTTTGGTGGGAAGCCTACCAAGCAAGTCCCCATCGTCACAGCCGAAACCATGAAAAGCTCAGTGGTCATCTCCAACCCTCATGCCACTATGACCCAGCAAGGTAACCTAGAGTCCCCGTCAGGCAGTGGTGTCCTGAGCAGTGGGAGCAGCAGTCCTCTCTACAGTAAGAACGTGGACCTCAACCCGTCTCCTCTAGCGTCCAGCCCCAGTTCTGCCCACTCCGGCCCTTCTAACAGCCTCACCTGGGGTACCAGCTCGTCGGCAGTGAGCAAGGATGGCCTGGGCTTCCAGTCTGTTAGCAGCCTGCACACCAGCTGTGAGTCTATTGACATATCCCTCGGCAGCGGAGGGGGCTTGAGTCACAACTCCTCCCCTGGTCCGGTCGCCTCCACTAAGGAAGACTCCCTGATGCCTTTTGTCCGCACCAGCAGTGTGAAGACCACACTGTCGGAAAGGTTGGTGCCATGCCCCCAGGAAGATTTCCTTCCTTAGATACAGACTGGAGGTTAGGAATCTAAAAACTACTTTGCCTTTGCCTGGGAGGTTTTATTCTTCCTTCCTTCCTTCCTTCCTTCCTTCCTTCCTTCCTTCCTTCCTTTCTTCCCTCACTCTTCTGTCTCAGAACTCTCTCTTTAGATCAGGCTGACCTTGAACTCAGAGATCTGCCTGTCCCAAGTACTGATAGCCAAGCAAATTAGTGAGGATCTGCTCCACTGTCTACTAAAGCCCAGGGGAAGGTGGCAAATGGGCCGTTGTGGGCCGTCCCAAACCCCGGGGCTCACCCAGGTGCTCACTAAAGGTGTGCACCACCATGCCCAGCTTGGTTTTGATGTTTCTTAATAAGTATTCCTTGCCAGTGGAAGTCGGTTTAGGGGAGAGTTCATCTGGACCGCTTCCTGCTGTCTCTTTTCCCTGGTGCTTGGAGCCACTAAGATGGGACAGATTAATGCTCCTGTGAAGTGACATTTGGCATTGGAAGCCCTTCCATTGCTGAGGGCTTGCCGACTCCAGCCACTTCTTTCTCCTTCCCATAGAACAGCAAGCAGGACAGGTGACCTGGGGACAGATGGAGATGCTTGGTGTCCTGTGACCCTGCTGGTCACAGTGATAAGAGACGGGCAACCTGCAAGAGTCCGCAGGGCTTTGATTCGGCTGCAGTCTTGGGGGTGTGTCTGGTTTCCGGACTAGACATGGGGAACAAAACTGGGGACAGCGCCGGGAGTAAGAAAAGTGCTCTGATTGTTGTGTATAACAGTTCCCTTTCCTTCTGTCTAATGTTCCTTCTCTTGTTTTCGACTCCCCTGGACCTCTAGCCCTCTCTCTTCCCCTGCTGCTAGCCCTAAGTTCTGCAGAAGTACTCTGCCCAGGAAACAGGACAGGTAATGACACCGTAGGCCTCCCGAGCCTCTGGGTTCTTCTGCCTGTCTGTTTTGTTGTCAAGCCAGTTGTTCTGTGCAAGGCTGTGGGCCCTGAGGCTCCTGCTTGTGTCTGTGGCTCCTGGTGTGCTCTGATAGCCAGGCATGCCAGTGAGGACCCGCTCCACTGTCTGCTAGAGCTCAGGGAAAGGAAACAAGCGTGGGGCCATCCCAAACTCCGATGCTCACCCAGGGCTGCGGGAACTCTCACTGGCATCCCCCATGGCATCTGTGCTCCTGCCTCGAGTCTTGCTTTTTCCTCCCCACCCTTCCAGATATTGTCTGCCACCCACTGTGCAGCCTGGCCCTCACCTCTGTCTCTTCCCTGCACCCCACCCCTCCCGGCCCAGCTGGCTCTTCTCCCTTGAACGCTTTTGCTGCAGCCTGGCTCCTCATGTTGTCTTGTTGTTCCGAGCGTTGTGTTGTGTGTGTCTGTATTCTGCAATGAGAATGATACAGAGAGCCTGGAGGGCTGGAGCTTTTACAGCTTGAGAAGCCTGGGTCTGCCCCCAGCCGTGGGTGGGCCTCAGAGATTGAAGTTGACCCTGAGTTTCTGGAGGAGTGGTGGCTTGGCCAAACATAACAAGCAGATGTTGTTTCATGCTTAGGGGGGAGAAAATTAATGGAAACCCCCTTCACCCCATCCGCAGCACAAACTTTGTTTCTGTCAGACTTAGAAACCAAGCCTTTAAACCCCTGCACTTTAGACATTCAAATGTCTTGACTGTGTCAGCCAGCAAGTTCCAACATGCCCAGGCTCCTGCCCAGGGCTCAGCTCCTGGCTACGCCCTTGCTAGGCAAGAACAAGGAGACATTGAGAGGGACCTGGAATTTACTTCATCACACATGAATTCCAAATATGCAGACTGCTGCCTCTCGAAACCCTCCAATGAGTCTCTGCCCCTTCTTGAAACCTTTGCCAGAGGCAGCAGGGTTTGGGAGAGGAGCTGAGGAGGGACACAGGTGGGAGAGCACAGGCCAGGCTTCTAGATGACACGGCCCCTGCCTTGGCTTTGAACCTATGGAAAAGGACGAACATTTGGGGTTCACGACTCAAGCCACCTGGCGTGGATGCAGACAGGGCCAGGTTTCTTTCATATTCTGTGTGGACGTGCTGCATGCATGGCTGATGGTGGGAGCCTGTCCTTTGGGGGTCCTCGTGCCCCTCTCCCCAGTCTTCTTGCCTTCCTTCTCCAAGTCCTCTGTGCTTCTCTGAAGTTCTTGATTTTGTTTTAACTTTCCTACAGTGACCCGCACCTTGGTAGGAACACTTTGCCTAAGAAAGGACTCAGGTATCTTGTCCCCTCCTGTACCCGTGCCATCTGTTGTGGCTGTGGAGCTTGGCTGTGTCATTATTCTCTCATTGTGGCTGGACTGGGCTGGGCTCGGCTGGGGTCCCCGCTTTGGCCGACGCAGCTGGATTTTTGGATGACAGACCCCTCTCGTTCTCGTCTCTTCGTTTGTGGCTTACTTGCTGGAGCAGGGTCCTGTGACAGAGCCATCTCAGGACCAGCATCCCTGAGCTGAGAGCAGCAACTGCTCCTGGTGGGCCAGCAGGAGGGATGCTGAGCACTTCATGACTGTCTTACACACAGCCGCTTCCAAAGGAGAACATGACTTAGAGCATGCTGCTTTGTTAGCTGTCCCCATTTTAAAACTCTCGCTGTTTCTAGACTAGAGATACCGCTCCATGGTAGAGCATTTGCCTGCTGTATATATGGTTATGGGTTCAATCCCAACCACCACCTAATAACAATAACTTAAAAAAATACCTTTGTGGCTATAAAACATCACTGAGAAGTTTCCTTAATATCCTAATCAGTGAATGGGTTAGTTATCAATACCAATCCAGAAATGTATGATTGGTGGAATAAAAAAGAAAAAAAAAAGACCAGAAAAAATGTTTTTGCTTCTGTAGTAAGTTGGGCCTGTGCTGCTTGTTGGTGCCTGTCTTGATGAAACAGGATGCTCTAAGATGCCATTGCTCAAATCAAGCCATCACATCACCAGTCTGAGGTGCTTCAGTTTGCTCACGATCCCCGTGGACCCCTTCTAAAAGCCTTGCTGTTTGTAGCCCCCCGGCTTCACCCTGCATTAAGCATTACTTTTTTTTTTTTTTTCATATGAAGTGAAATGTTGTGTTGCTGTCTTGTGTGTGTCTAGTTAATAACCCATGGGTCTTAAGACCCAGAGCATTTCGAACATTAACATGAGGTGGGTATCAACACAAGAAGGCGTGCACTGTTGCCTCCCAGCAGAGTTCTGCACTGGGGCCTTTCATCGTGTGTGTCAGCTGGATATATAAATGATTGATTTCCCCACCCTCCCTTGTTTTTGAGACTGGGTCTCATGTAGCTCAGGCTAGCCTTGAACTTGCTATGTAGCTGTAGATGGCCTTTGAACTTTTGATCCTCCTGCCTCTACTTCTCAAAGTGCTGGAATTGCAGGCTTGCACCAACAGTGTTGCACATTGATCCCAGGTCTTCCTGTGCCCTCAGTAAGCACTCCAGCAACTGAGATATATTCATAATGCACTCTTACCCAAAGAGCAAATTTTTAAGGAGTTACATTTTGAAATGCTGTGTACATGTCTATGGGATATCTATTAAAGCTATGTAGCCCTGGATTTTTAAATTTGATTGTCTGAACATTCAGAACGGGGTTATATGACAACTATTTCCAGGCATCTGATGTGCCTTTCAAGGGTGTATATCCATCAACAAGAGTGAAAACCATCTTCTCATTCATACTGGTTTTCTGTCTAGCTTGCTTCCTCAACACATACATATTGGGTAGCAGATTCCTGATCAGCAGCTGGCAATGTTCTGGCACTACAAAAGTTCTAGGCGCTACCTGTGTGAAGAATAGAAAGAACATGGAGTTTGAGGTCAGACAAACATTGGTTAGAATCCCAGCTTCACGGTCCCCAGTTTCCCAGAGCATAGAGCAGGATTCATTGTGCAGTATCACTGTCTAAGTTGAAACCTCAGTGAGATGATGGTTGTAAAGGTACTTCCTCTATCAGAGGTGCCTGATAAATCTTCCAGATATGGAATGCCTAATGGGGTGGACCACATGAAGATTCCCCACATTTAACACACCAGTGTGTAGTTCTTTTCATCAGACCTGTTAGTGCTACATTGTAGCAGTTAAGGGGCTGAGGATGTGACTTATGTAACTTGCAGAAAACCCTGAGTTTGCTCCATTGTAGTAGTTAAGGGGCTGGGGTGTGGCTCACATAGCAGGCAGAAAACCCTAAGTTCAACCCACAACTCCCCATATTTTATAAAATATACATGATTAGTTGTGCCTCTAATGCCAGCACTTGGGGGATAGACACAGGAGGATCAGAAGTTGAAGGTCATCTTTAGCTACATAGCAAGTTCAAGAACAGCTTGGGCTATGTGAGACCTTGCACCACAAAACTTGCAGCAGCCTCTGTAAACACTAGCACCCCAGGTCTCTCCAAATGCCACCTACTAACACACAATGATTCATGACCATTCACTGGTACTGCAGCATGTGGATGCCAGTGGTTAGCTCATTAAAACTTCCTCAAAGCTCTAACAACAACCCCTCTTACTGCTTCTTCCTGTCAAGGAGGGGGCTTTGAGGCGACCCTGTCATGAACCAGCATGTTCCAGTCACACCCAGGGATGGCTCTTTTGAGCATTCCCAGTTCTTTCTCCCTTTTAGGTGTTCCCTGCAAGCTGAAAGGAATTATAATTTTCCCCAGATGCAGCCAAGGAAGAAAAAAAAAGTTTTGAGAAACTTCATAAGTTTCAGGGCGTGTAGTGATCTGACTCCCCCATCTTAAATATAGCTTTTTTTGTACACACTCCTCATCAGCTGTGGGGAATGCATGTTTATAAGGGTTGTTCATTCCAGCCTGGTTTCTGTCTCTAGGTATACACCCACCTCCCAGCTTCGCCCGCAGGAAGACGCCAAAGAATGGTTCCGGTCCCACTCAGCTGGGGGCCTGCAGGATACTGCCACCAACTCCCCCTTTTCCTCTGGCTCAAGTGTCACTTCTCCTTCTGGAACAAGATTCAACTTCTCTCAGCTCGGTGAGTCGCCACTTGTCCTGAGCCACACCGATCCACTCTGCCGGACGGAGGCTCTCTCGGGCTTTGAAATAGGTGCATTGCCACATTCTTCTCAATAGTTGATCAGCCCCCACCCCCACCCCGGCCATACAGTCAAAGAAACAAAGAAAAATCACAAAGTTAGTTCTGGGTACTTTCAGTTACATCAGGCCACGTGCAACTTAGGATTGGGCACAAATAAAAGCTAGCCTTTAACTTAAAACATGAGATTTGTGTGCATGAGGTTTTTGTAACTCATTCGTTCTGTATGCAGCATAAACTCGGATAAAATCTGAGGGTTAGACACAACCACATAGTCTCTTTTTCTGGGGTTGGTATAGGTAAGATTATAGCAGGAGGCCCACCACTCCACTCCTCAGGGTACAGTCTGCTTCTTGGACCTGTGAAGCAGACTGTTTTCCAGCCTATTCCTCATCCTTTTACCAAGCTGGCGATCAGTTTTCATGGACGCATGTTCTTGGAAATGGCTGCTGCTAACCTAATGTGTTGACCGACACACTGAGGGGAGAAGGGTTTGTGACAGTTCCCACTGGAATGCTGGGGGAGTCTCTATTAGAGGCAGAAAGTATGAGAGAACAGTCTAAAAGCTTTGTAGCAAATCAGCAAACCGTGGGGGAGATCCCATCTCCAGTTATAGGAAAGAGTTGGGCACTGGTCTCAGCAGATGCTTGAGGTAATGGAATGCGGGTGGGTATTTGAGGACTGCTCAGTGGAGGGAAACCCCTTTTCAGTCTCACTGTTTAGAACAGGCTTTCCTGAATGTTCTAGACTTCTCACTCAGTCTAAGTGCTGCCTGTGTCTTGTCATCACGGACACGTCATTTTGCTCTTTGTTAAATGTATACCTCCGAATATAGCATGCCTGGCTAACCTGGGCAGGGCTTTTGATGAGAAAGCTCAGCTTAGCTCAGGGAAGTGTGCCTGTTTGGATGCTCTTGGGAGGCGATTCCCATCTGAGCAGTGAGACCTGTGTTTGTAGTATTCTTTCCCAGCCATAACTCTTTGTAACGAGAAGCTGTTGTCATGCGCAGAGGCTTCCTATCTGATCAAAAGCCTATTTGGACTATTTTGGGCTTTTGGCTTTACAGAGAATTGTTTCAGATGAACCCGGGGAGTAATTAGCTCATGCCTGGAAGGTGACACCGGCCTGCCTGAACGTGCCAAGTTGGAACGTGAGGCCCTGAGCCTTGCTTTGGAACTGACCCGCCTTCCCTCCCATATTTTTAGCTCTAAGCTTGTAACTCAAGTGCTGATGTGACCACCTTTTAGAAATAGACAAGGGAGTGAAGTTGGCAGGCACACACACTGCCGGTGATAAGCAGCCTCTCTCTCCCTGGTACCCGCCTGGGATCCAAACAGAGGTATGGACATCCAGCATCTCATTCTGCTCCTCTTGTTCCAGCGAGTCCCACCGCTGTCACCCAGATGAGCTTGTCTAACCCGACAATGCTGAGGACCCACAGCTTGTCCAACGCGGATGGCCAGTATGACCCCTACACAGACAGCCGCTTCCGGAACAGCTCTATGTCTCTGGATGAGAAGAGCCGAACAATGAGTCGATCGGACTCCTTCCGGGATGGGTTTGAAGAAGGTAAGGAATGAAGGAATTTGCCATCTGTAGGTCTCTTGGCATAGCGCGCTTGACGAGGCTCCTTCCTCAGGTCCCTGCGACATTTCCCTCACCTTTGGAGTAGGGATGAGGGGCTCTCACTAGGATGATCTGACCAGCAGGTAACCTTTCAGGATGCTTAGGGAGGAAGCCTCTGCAGCTATTGCAGACCCTCAGCATTGACTGAGTTCTGCCTGAGGCTCCTCTCCTGGCCTTGGGCCATAACTTCTTGGCATGCATCTCCATCTTCAAGCCCAGCTGCTGGCTCGCTCTGTTGGCAGAGACTGCACTGAGTTCATCCCCCTGTACCCTGCAGCTTCAGGAGCAGGCGGCCGTGTTCCCACCCAGTGTTTCCTAGCTTGTCCCGAGATACAGAGTCCCAGTTTTTATCGTTTTCCTTCTTGGGTTGCCAACCATAGACATTTATAGCTTTGTTCCTCTCCATCAGAATTATGGAAAGAAAGTTCTGTGGGTCACTAGGTCAGCTACCTTCATAACTCACTTCATTTCTCTCACCCTCTGCCCCTTCACCCAAGTCATTGCATTAGAGGAGCTCCATTCTCCAAACGCTGGGCTTGTGGGAGGCTGGAGGCAGGCTGAGCAATGAAGAGAGGGGAGGTGGGCTGACCAAGGATGAACCCCAGCTCTATCCTTCCTCGGGTGCCAGAGCTTAGGCCAGATGCTTCTTCACCTTTTGGTCTCCCCCTTTCACTGTCAAAATGAAAGCAATAACATTCAGCCTACAGAGCTGCAGGACTTCAGAGGTAATAAGTATAAACGTTAGCTCTTTGCTAACTGTTAGCTGTTGTGTGTGCATTGTAGCCTGCGGGCACGATGTCCAAGCTGAGGGTGAGGATTCATGGACTAATGGAGCCCAGTGAAGCTCTGTCTCCATTGGATCCATTTTGCTAGCATCAAGACAGAGTGTAGGAGTGAGTCATTGATGACCCTCTCCCCCCCCAGCTCTCGGTCCCTGTAAAAGGTGGGCAGTAGGCTTAGTGTGCTCATGATAGGAAATCCTAATGAATAAGGAAGGGAATACAAGAGATGTACTTCCGCTTCTGGGTTTTCACTCTAAGAAAAGCTTAAAGGGCTCTCGGGATGGAGCAGGCACGTCTTGGCTAGTCGTGGTAACTTGGGGCTCTTCTCCAGATTTATGTCCCCAGCAACCCTGAGTAGAGCAAGCTTGGAAGCCCTTATATGGAAACTGCTGGGCTGGAGGATTAAGGAGGAGAGGAGCCTGGGTGACCGAGGGCATTTTGTTAGATCTAAGGGCTGGAAATTGGTGTTGTGCTGGCGTTGAGCAACAGACTGGCGCATGCGTGCCCTGGGGCAATGGAGGAGGAAGTTTGTCTTAAGCTCTCTCTAGTCCATGACCGGTCAGGAATAGCTACAATGTGTCTCCCTCCGTCTCTGAGGACAGCTCCCATGTGGAGTCTGTCCTCTGCTGTCCCCGTCATCTGTCACGTGTATGCCTGAGGGAGTCACGGGTACCGAGACTTGTCCTGACAAGTATACATGGTCCCAACAAAGGCCAGGGACCATAGCAGACTCACCCTCGGCTAGCTCTTAGGCAGTCCTGGAATCGGGCAGCCCGATTCTCAGACAGTTAGATGAAAAGTAGACCTGGCCTAGCTGCAAGCATCACCTCAACTCTGGTAACCACATGATTCCTAATAACTCACAGCCGAATTGCCAAAGCCGGGTAAGGACTGAGGAGAGGAGGCTGTTAACAGCAACGTGAAGATGTGTCCTCTTGATCTTTGGGAACTTTGCCATCAGATTGGGTTTATTCCTTGTAAGGCTGTTACATGAGAGAAACAGAATAGGGCTGGTGTAATTAGCAGCTTTTACTTCCTTGGCGTATACTCTTTTTTTTTTCTTCTTTTCATCTTGAATTTATAAACTACTAGTGTGACGGGAGAAACCAGGGGAAGTCAGACCTCATGCCTGGCCAGGTAGAGCCTCCTGAAAATTTTTCTTCTTCGCCGTGAGGCAGGATTGATGCGGAGGGGAAATTAGCATCTCACATCACACGGTGTTTGTGAGACGGTGCTGCTTAGTGAGTGCTTGCCACGCTGAAGGCGATGGGAATGGCAGCCGGGTGGAGTGGGCACAACCCGTCTCAGGTATTTCAGGAAAGTTCACTACTATAGACTTGATGTAACCTCAGAGTCAGCTGTGGTACAGGAACACTTAGGAGCTGTTAGGGGTGTCTTTAAAATGGGTGTTGGGCCAGAGAGATGCCCCAGAGGCTAAGAGCAGTTAAGAGCATGTACTGCCATTGCAAAGGGACTTGAGCCAGATATTTAGTACCCACGCATGATGCCCTGCAGTCCTGGATCTTATGCCTCTAGGAACATCACATAAAGGATTTGAGAAGCATATCAAAACACACCAAAAAGTTCTTTTTTAAAGTTCCATCTGTCTGGTGTGTGTGTGTGTGTGTGTGTGTGTGTATACGCGCGCAAGCAAACACTTGTGCGTGTTGCTATAGTATACACACGGAGGTCAGAGGATAACTTTGAGGAACTGGTTCTCTCCTTCCACCGTATGCGTCATGGGGAGAGAACTCAGTCAAGCTCGGTAGCGAACGTCCTTACCTACTGAGCATGTCTCCAGCCCACCCAAGGGATTTTTTTTTTTTAAGATTTATTTACTTATTATATATGAGCACACTGTAGCTGTCTTCAGACACACCGGAAGAGGGCATCTGATTTCATTACAGATGGCTGTGAGCCACCATGTGGTTTTTGAACATGGGATTTGAACTCAGGACCTCTGGAAGAGCAGTCAGTGCTCTTAACTACTGAGCCATCTCTCCAGCCCACCCAGAGGATTTTTAAAGAACAAAACCCAGCAGAGCCTGCCAGTGGAGATGTGTCCAGACTTCGGTCGGCAGCACCCGAGTTGCTGTGTAGCCTCAAGCAAGCCATGTTGTTTGACTTTCGGACTTAGATGGCCTCTGTCCAGCTGTAGAATTCTGGGGGTACAAATGAGAAACATACTTTAGAGAGGTTTTGGAGCTGAAATTCTAATGGTCAGGAGGATCCACACCCATCTCTCCAGGCTCTGACTCCCATCATAAAGGCCGTCCAGCCACGGCAGTTCAGGCTTACCATATTCAGGTGTGTGCGTGGGTTCGTATAGTCAAGGAGACTGTCTCCTCTGTGTATCATAACGTTGCTCCTGCTGCTTTTCCAAGTGAGAGGCATTAATTACAGAGAAAGTAATAACCTGCACCTGAAGCCAGCCAGATGCGCCTCCTCTGCCTGAGTCCCTAAGCTGAGCCCTGACTGCGAGGAATCTGATAGGTCTGAGATGGAAAAATCGGAGACAAAACAGCAGCCAGAGTCTGTGTGTCGCCCTGCTCAGGCCCCTGGGGCAGCCCTGTGAGTGTGGCTGAGGGTGGCTCCATGATACCCAGGTCTCTTTCACCAGCAGGCCTCTCAGATACTCTACCCTCTATAGTCTGTGTCATGCTTAAGTGCCTTGGGACTTCGGAACCAGTGCACACGTTAGCACAGAAAGCCATTATTGGCCATCAACACCTTAACTGTCTTTTTACGGGGTGTGAGTCGGGTTAGTCATGCTTGGTAGAAAAGCAGGGAAGGGTAGCTCTAGAACCTGGCATTACCTGGAAGGGTGGATGTGAATTCTGGTGGGGCCCCAGCCTCAGAGGTACCCTAGACGGAGAGCCGCACCGGCGGAGCCTCAGAGGCAGACAAGCACCGTCTAGAGCTTGCCTGGGAAGGAAGTCCTGGATAAACGTGTGTGAGAGGAACACACAAAGGGAGGTCAAGGAAGGTTAAGTAGAAATGCCATGGGCAGGTTCCCCAGTGCCAGGCTGAACTGTTCACTATCTTGCTGGCTGGCAGATTCTACTGGATGCTAAGTGAGGCTGACAAGCAAACTCAGCGGTAGATGGAGAGATGCCCCTTCCCCCTCCGCCTTGCCTTCCTTGAACATGAACGTGCTCCTACCCTGGTGGGCTGTAGGGACATGAGGCTTTCCACCTGTGGTCAGAAAAGTTGCCCTGTCCACTTAAAACCCCTGCCACGTCTTGACAAGGCTAGTCCTGCCTCCAGACAAGTTGCCAAGAGGTAGCTGAGAAAATGAGAATCAGGTTCCCTGGAAGAAAAGCACCTTGGGCACCCAGGCCTGGAAAAAGGCAAGAGTGTGCTTCCAAGTGAGAGCAGATAATGAAAAATGTCCTCTGGCTGGAGATGGGAGGGACTGCTAAGAGGGTTCTGAGTTAGAACTTACGCTTACAAAGAAAGAAAGAGGGCTGGAGAGATGGCTCAGTGGTTAGAGCACTGACTGCTCTTCCAGAGGTTCTGAGTTCAAATCCCAGCACCCACATGGTGGCTCAACAACCATCTGTAATGGGATCTGATGCCCTCTTCTGGTGTGTCTGAAGACAGCTACAGTGTACTCATATAAATATAATAAATCTTTAAAAAATAAAAAGAAAAATTAGGTACAATTTTAAAAATTGCTTCCTTAATGGATTATTTCATATTTGGCTTTGACCTGTGCCCAGTCCAGGAAGTAATGAGCCAAAATGACAGTCACAGCCGGGCCGAGCCACTGGTGTCCTGAAATGCTGGTTGCCTCCTTTCCTCCCTCTCCCCCTCCCCCTCCCCTCTTCCTCCTGCCCCGTATTCTCTTTCTCAGCAGCTCTCTTAGCCTTTGACTCCTGTTTATTTACTTCCACAGTCCATGGATCCTCCCTGTCCTTGGTTTCCAGCACATCCTCCATCTACTCAACCGTGAGTCTAAAGCAATTGCTGTCACGCATGTATTGTCTGTCACCAAGTCTGTCAAAGCTTAGTTACAAGGTCCTGTCTGTAGAGAGTGTCGCCATTCTGAAAGGATCAGCTCCTGGGAGAAAAGGATTTGAAATTCACAAACAGCTGTTATCACTCCCCTCTTGGAACTGGGGAGAGGGCTTGTTGCACAGACAGGAGGACCCAAGTTCTGATCCCCAGACCCCCTGTAAGAGCTGAGTACACACATATATATGTAACACCACCTTACATCTACATATTCATACGAAAGCCAGTGGCTCCTGGTCCCCCACACACTCTGAACATACATCATTCTTTCCAATGTATTAGAGTACTGTGCTCTCGGATTTGGACTTTCTGATGGGTGGATTTAATTGTTCCATTTTACAGAATCATACCAGAAAAAGAAGGTAATCAAAAGTCTAGGTTTCAGGAGCTGGATAGATGGCTCGGGAGTTGAGAGCGCTTGCTGCTCTTGCAGAGGACCTAACTTCGGTTCTCAGCACCCGTGTCAGCTGGTTCTCAACCTCCTGTGACTTCAGCTCCAGAGGATCCCATGCCACCGGACTGGAAGAGCACAGGCACTGATGTGCATCTGTTCATATAGACACGCACACCTACACATGATTTAACACGGTACAGATAAATCTAAGGGGCTGGAGACATGGCTCAGGGTTAGAACATTGGCTGCTCTCCCAAAGGTTCAGTTCCCACATGGCGGTTCACAACCATCTGTAGGTAGCTATTGTTTCTGGAAATCTCGGGCCTCCATGGTCACACATACATACATGCAGGCAAATACTCATACATGTAAAATAAAAATCTTAAAAAAAAAATCTAGACTCCCCCGGGGTTGCACATTCAGCCGTTCCTATCAGCCAGGCTGCGCCGCTCTTTCTATTTTGCTGTTCTGATGTCCTTTATGTTTTATTTACAGCCAGAAGAAAAATGCCAGTCAGAGGTAAGGAGCCGTTTACGGTCAGACTCGCTCTCATCATCAGCGCTGCTCACTTGCTGCTCAGTCTGGAAACAAACTCCCCAAGCAGGTAACCTTGTGCCTCTTTCTGTAGATCCGAAAGCTGCGGAGAGAACTGGATGCCTCCCAGGAAAAGGTGTCTGCACTGACCACCCAGCTGACTGCAAATGTGAGTGCAGATCCCAGAGAACACAGGCACACACACACACACACACACACACACACACACACTCACATGCACACATATGCAGACACACACCCATGCACAGCAGGAGCCAGGGACAGAACAAGGTGCAAGCTAGGGACGGGACAGGACAGAGTAGAAGAAGCTGGAGATGGGACAGGAAATAGCCATCTGCTTTCTGAGCTTTGCTTTGAGGCCCTTAGTCTCTGGACATTCAAGAAGTAACTCTATGGGCTCACAAGGACATAGACTGTAGCCCTGTGGGCATTGGTGTTAAGCCAGGTGCTAGCAGTATGACTTGGGACAAGCTGAGTAATTTTGGAGTCTTTTGGAATCTGCCTTTGCTCATCTGTGCGGTGGGATGATCATCATCTCCCCATGCTGTGTTGTGAGGAGACTAAGGCTTGCAGTCCTTCAAGAATTAAGTTGCTTCCCTTCCTCTTTCTGAAGACTGCAGTCTTGAGGGAGGTGAGAACACAGCGGGACTCAGAGGAAGGCTTTACGATAAACAGCTAGTGCTCGGTAATTATGCCATGCACAATGCTCAGCAGTGCCAGCCTTGGCCTCTCTGGCCTTGTTTTCTGGGCTGTGAGTCCAACAGTAAGGCAAGCAGAATTGCTGCCTCCTCCGGAACAGAGGGGAGGCAAAATGAGGAGTTTACCTCGATCATGATCACTTTTGCCATAATGGGGAGGAAACCACGGGAGCACCGCGCTATGTCTTGGTAGCAGGTGGGAGGAAATCAGGAAAGATTTCCCAGAGGCAGTAACACCAGACGGATATCCTCCTGGAGAAGGGGCCCCATCCTAACCAAAGCAAGCAGTCAGTGCAAGGTCCAAGGTGAACTGTGACTTTCCCAGTTAGTACTTGTGGCCAGGAGTGAGTACAGAGCTGTGGAGAGAGCGGTATAGAGGAAAGGCAAGGGACTCCCGAGTGTCTGAGCTTTTAGAGGGGGCTTTGGGACCTTTAGAAGAAGCCTGTCAGTATGGAAGCTGAGCTTGCTATTTGGACCAATTAGAGTAGAAATAGTAGCAAGAATCTCTCCACCCTATCTGGGAGGCCCATGAAGGGGCCCCACTGTGGCTGTGAGCCATAAAACATGAGGCTCAGAAGGCAAAACTGGAGGTGATGGGGTGGCTCCAAGGCCAGACTTCCTGCCCAGGGGCTCATAATGCAGCCATGAAGCCTCATGGAGCAGGGTAACAGTGCCTGTGGTGGTGTTGGCAGAGGCTGAGGGAGCTCATTGTGCGACACCCCCACCCCCGGCCCAAACCCCCATTCCTCCATTCCTCCACCCCCACCCTTCCCCTCATTCCCTACCCCAGCCACATACTAACAATGGAAGCCACTTCAAAGGCTGTACTCCTTTGACCAGGAGAGTGACTCAGAGCTCAGAGTAGTCATTTACCTGGAGTTTTTGCCCTGCTAATTCCTGCTTGAGCCTGACCGGCTCCAGGAAGTGTGGCTCTTTCAAATCTGCACACGAAGTATGAATCGCCCTTAATTACAAGCCCAGGAAGTGTAAACGCCTTCATCATTCCTCAGCCTTCCAAGCTCTTGTACATCGCTTGGAAACCTACATTTTCCCAAAACCTCAACACACCAGGCCACTGTGTGCTTTGCAGGCCTTTTCTTCATCCGGCCCATCATCAGTATTGCCATGAAAAGGTCATTGGAGGGTGGCAGGGATGGGTCATTGGAGGGTGGCAGGGATGGCTCAGCAGTTAACAGCAGTTGCTGTTCTCCTAGAGGACCCATGTTAGGATCCCTGCATCCCTATCAAATAGCTCATAGCTACCTATAACTCCAGCTCCAGAAGATCTGATGCCCTCTACTGGCCTCTTTACACACTCACACTTAAATGTGTCATACACACACACACACACACACACACACACACACACACACACACAGACACACACACACAAACACACACGCAGACCTGAATTCTTGGGCATAGATCCTGAATAGGTCCAGAACTAGGTCACCCCCCTTCCTCCAGGAAATGCCTCATGATTTGTGACAGTCATTAGTTGCTGCCCTTGATTCAACAGCAAGTACAAGTCATTTCTCAGTGACTTTGGGTGGTTCCTCCATCGCCCTGATCTGCCACCGGGAGCCCCAAGTTGGCCTGTGGGGTTCTCTCTGTGCTAGGGTTGGAGTTGAGCACCTTATGTTATTCCAACAGTGTATTGCACCTCACAAAAGTTGCTGAGTCCAGCTTTGTTTTAAAGCAAATACTCTCCCCACACACTGCACTACACCTCAGCTGCCTGTGTTTTATTATCTGCCATCTTTTTCTGAGACCAGGCTGTGTTTGTTTTCCTAGGACAAGCTACTCAGAGCTGCCCTAGCTGGTGTTTTTATAGCTCTCCATTTGTTTTCCCTGGGAATGTGAGAATGGCACTTGGCGGGAAGGCTGTTGTGTGTGTTGTACAGCCCTGCTAGGCCCAGCCACCCCCCTCCACCTCCACCCCTGTATTTTTTTAGCTGTATTGAGGACACAAAGGCAGCCTTTTGCTTGCCAGAAAAACTAGATCTCTGACCCTTGAGAGCCTAAGCGGTTGCTCTTGAGCTTGCAGACACTCTCACAGTTTAAGTAAGTTGCAGTGTTTGAGGGTTCACAAAACTGGAGAGTGATCGCACCAGGATCCTGGGTGACAGTCAAATGAGGACCAAAGATGAATATGAGTCATTGAGCCTCTTACTGTCCTCTTCTGGGTGAGGACAGCACACTGTGTCCTGACCCGTTTCCCCCATTCACTGGGTCATCTTGAGTTGATTGACTTTAGCGTAGGTTCGGTGTACCCATGTCTATAATCCTAATCAAAGAGAAGTTACAGCAGGATTATCACTAGTTCCTGGCCATGCAGGATATGTAGTGAGAGGGAGGGTCACATAGATAGACAGACAGACAGACAGACAGACAGACAGACAGACACATAGATAGATAGGGTAGGTAGATGGGTGGGTGGGTGGGTGGGTGGATGGATGGGTAGATAGATAGATAGATAGATAGATAGATAGATAGATAGATAGATAGATAGATAGGTAGATAGATAGATGAATGGATGGATGGATGAATGGAGGGAGGGATAGATAGATAGATAGATAGATAGATAGATAGATAGATAGATAGATAATAGATAAATGGACAGACAGACAGACAGACAAAGATTTTTCTGTAGTGTCAAGGTATACTAAAGTACAGTCGTAATTTTTCATAGGTAGAGAGTATATAAAAAAGAAGCCATCTATGTAATCTTGATGTGATAGTGGCTCTGCTCCATGACAACAGGTGGTCTTAGCCTCTGCTTCTCTAGCCTTAACCAGCTTATCTTGATGACGTCTGAGTCACTGAAATTCCCTCTTAGGTTGAGATCCACACCCACAGCCCTGCCCACCTGCTGTCCCACACTTATCCTTCCCTGGGGACACTGATCACCTTTTCCTCTGCGTCTTTACAGCGCCATCAAGGGTCAGATCTTTCTAGACTCATCTCCAGCCTCCCTGCTGGTCCTTCCCAGCTCCGCAAGAGCAGTGAAGCCAGGTCACTGTGAGAGCAGCAACTGCTCTTAACAGCTAAACCATCTTCCCAGTCCCTTAGGGTTGGTTTGGATGGCATTTCCCAGACTTCCCATTCAGCCAGCAGTTGAGTATACCAACAAAGACACATCACATGTTCATTATTCTCCAAGTACAGACAAGCTTAGTATTGACACACTTACTTACTTCTTGACCTCGAGACTAGAATCACCAAGGAACACCACTTTTCTCAATTTTCATTTGTTTGTATGTTGTCTTTATGTGGTCCTGGTTGACCTGGCTCTCACTGTGTAGACCAGGCTGACCTTGAACTCAACAGAGATCTTTCTGCCTCTGTTTTCCTAGTGCTAGGATTAAAAGCAAGTACCACCATGCCTAGCTCTTGTTTTGTTTTTAAAAGAGATTTATTTGTGTTTTATATATATATATATCCATATATATGTATGTATGTATGTATGTATGTGTTTGCTCCAGTGTATTCAGGCACCCACTGAGGCCAGAAAAGAGCATTGGATACACTGGGCTGGAGTTGACATAGGTGTTGAGAATAGTCCTCTATAAAGGATCTATAAACTCCTATAGAGAATCTGAGTTCAGTTCCCAGAACCAACAGTGGCTTACAAACACTTCAGCTCCAGGGATATCCAACACCCTCTTCTACCTTCCTCCAGGCATATCCAACACCCTCTTCTACCTTCCTCTAAGGTTTGCGTGCACACAATACACATACTGACAAAACACTCAAATACATAAGATAAAAAATTAAAAATCTTTAAAAAAGAAAACACAAAGCAAGAATAAGAAATAGGTGTTGAATGGAAAGGTGGCTCTGGGTAAAGGCAGGCAGTTGGGCATGCTTTGTCTGTGGATTCCCAATTGATTTAAAACCCCACTGGGTAGAAGGACGGCTTTTAACAGCTAGTCCATCCACCCAGCCCAGCATCCATAGTTTTGTATTGTTACATTGTAGCATCTGAAGATTGAATTCATAGTTTAATTATAAAAGGCTGCTTTTGAAACTTTTTCTGAGCCTTCTATAAGATGTTGCATCTGGTGTCTTGTTCTAACAAGAGTGTATCAAAGTGTGTAGGAGCCTGGGGAAAAGTGTCTCCCTGCAGGGGTGGGGGAGCTGGGAAAGGTTCTTTTTTGTTTTTTTGTTTTCACGGAGGGAGCAGATGGGCCTCTCAGTAGCTTTTTATTAATGAGGATTATAACAAGGAAAATAAGCCAGCCACTTTGTCAGCTCATTTCTATAACCCTGCTTCCCATAAGCCTGTGTTATGGGCTTGGTGATTGGTGAACAGCAGATCCTACTGCAGTGTGTGTGTGTGTGGTGGGGGATCAGCCATAACTGGCAGCCACAGACCCCATGTGTTTTGAATGATAACCTCAAAGTGTTGAGTACAGTGTGCTCATGAGAGTGAAAATACAGATCCAGACTGGTGGTATTACCAGTACCTGACACATTAAAAACTAAGCAAGGAATGGGCAGAGAAATGGTGTCACGCAGGGAGGAAGACTGCTTGAGAAAGAAGTATTTGAGCAAGGGCAAGGCTAGACTAAATGATCCCAGAGGTAAAAAGAAGCTGAATCTGTACAGACCACATGAGGGGGCTCTGATAGGTCTTGAGAACCCATTCCCCCTTGGGTACTCTGGCCTTGCAAGATGACGTCACTGAGGCCTCCTCTCCCTCTCTAGGCTCACCTTGTGGCAGCCTTTGAGCAGAGTCTGGGAAACATGACCATCAGGCTTCAGAGTTTAACAATGACTGCTGAGCAGAAGGTAAGGCTGGGGATACCATTTGCTCTTTCTTTCATTTCGGATAAGGATGCAGACTTTAATTTGTGTCTTGGACTAGTTTGTGACATGCGAAACTAGGTTTTGAATGTCAAGAGTAGGTCCATTGAGTAAAACATTGCCTAGATCAACCAAGTGTTGGTCCCGGCGCCTTCTGCAGATCTAGTGGTCTTGGCCGCTCTTTTTTTTTTAAAGATTTATTTATTTATTTATTTATTTATTTATTTATTTATTTATTTATTTAATGTGTATGAGTACACTGCAGTTGTCTTCAGACTCACCAGAAGAGGGCATCAGATCCCATTCCAGATGGTTGTGAGGCACCATGTGGTTGCTGGGATTTGAACTCAGGACCTCTGGAAGAGCAGTCAGTGCTCTTAACCGCTGAGCCATCTCTCCAGCCCCTTGGCCGCTCTTTTTATGTGCTCCCTGATGACCTTAAAACTGAGTTCACATCCATGTGTGAGGCAAATCTGTGCCGCTCCTTTGTCACTGCCCTCCTCCGTCTTCAGCCTCAAAGTTGTTCTTTATGGAGCTGGTTTGGGATGTGCCTGTTCTATTTTTCTCACCTTCAGGATTCAGAGCTGAATGAGTTAAGAAAAACCATCGAGCTGCTAAAGAAACAGAACGCAGCTGCTCAGGCTGCCATTAACGGAGTGATTAACACGCCAGAGCTCAACTGCAAAGGCAAGTGAGACACGCCCCCGAGAGGCTGCCTGCTGCCCTGCTGCCTCTGTCACAGTGCAGGACGCAGCCTCCCTGCTAGGGGACAAGAGACTGTGACTCAGATTGCACTTCCAAGGTGCAGGTCCCAGAAGGCACACCCCTTTGATCTGCTTGCTTCTGGCCACTACAGAGATGCCTAGTGTAGCATATCCTCTTCTCTGTCAGTCTTAAAGACAGAATAGGTTTCTTGTGGAAAAGCATCATAGTGTTTTATGGCATCTCTCATGTTTCATGCTTCCATGGTTACTTTATACACACACACACACACACACACACACACACACACACATGAGAGAATGTAAAATGGGCTTATCTCTTAGTTGCCCTAGTAAACTACCTTAATAAATTGTTGGGCTTTGTGTGTCTTTAGTTGCTAGGCATGCATTGCTCCAGCAATACCCATTTGAACAGCACCTATGCTTGGTGCAGAATGGTACCTTGCACAGGCTTTCCCTGTGTTTTCAACAACAGGCCAAGACATTGCCCTTCAAAACTTGCTCATCTTTCCATAACTATATTCTGAGGACCCTACTGGCCCTTTGCTCACCGTGCTAACGATAGTCAAAGGTGTCTTTCCGAGGTCAAAGGATATTTAGAAACAGAATCGGGCGTGGACCCCTGGGTCTTCTAGCTCTGCATACGGCAAGCTCCCTTCAGGATCAAAGACCCTTGTAGCCATAGGAGGAAGGCTAGCTGCAGCCATTGATTTCAGCCATCTTGTTATTTCTGGCAATGCTGTCCTTCAGATACTGAAACAGCAGTGATGGAGCTGAGGTAGGGAGGGTTGGAAAGAGTTGGCCTTACAGGTAGAGAGAGAAGAGCGCTGGAGGCAGAGGGAAGAGAAGACGGCATGGAGAGCTGAGATGGTGTGGACTAAGTGCTTCCAAAGGGCCAAGAGAAGGCAGATAGGGTGGGACTGTAGCAATCACAGGGGTTGACTGAGCCAACTGCGGTTCAGGAGAGACCACAGGGACCCTGTGCCTGAGGCCTGGGTGCCATCTTGTGTGGCCGAAGAGAAGAGATCAGAGTGTAGGCTCCCATACTGGGGAATACCTCTGTGTTTCGGAGCCTATCTTTCCTCTCTGTCAAAACTTAGGGAACGGGTGTTGAGAGATTTTCCTTAGGCTTTCTATCAGCCATTTGTAAAGTACAGGGTGGTAGACCCCCTGGGAAAGAAAGAGGGCACAGACATTACCAATCGAGGCTCTTAACAGCAGCAATGGGTCCGGAGGCGATGCCTCAGTACTAAAGCCCTAGAGTCAGTGGAAGCCATGCTTAGGGACAGAAGAATGTGCCCTGCTGTTCATGGGCTGCATGCTTTGCCTCTGCTCTCCAGGAAATGGCAGTGCCCAGGCTGCAGATCTCCGCATCCGCAGGCAACACTCCTCCGACAGCGTCTCCAGTATCAATAGCGCCACCAGCCACTCGAGTGTTGGCAGTAACGTAGAGAGCGACTCAAAGAAAAAGAAGAGGAAAAACTGGGTGAGTACACACCCCCAGCCTCTCCCCGGGACTGGGTCACGGTCTCTCTCGGAGTAAAATGTCCCCAGATACAACCCAGGCTGCCTCCTAACCTCAGAACCACAGAGCCTTGGAGAGTAGACCCAAGGAAGTGCTTGGGGGTAGGCCTTTTACCAAAACCGAGGTTGTGCTCAGCAAAACAGTGGCATTGCTAAGTCCCAGCTGTGGTTTTTCTCTTCATCCGACCGCGTGATGCACTCACCTTTCATTTCATATATATGTCGTTTCTTTCCCATCTTACACTGGCCTCAGACTCTACAGCTTAGTGGGTCTTTTTAACTCTGTTTTGTCCTTGGTCCTGGGGATGAAACTTAGGGGCTCATGCCTGCTAGGCAAGTGCTTCCCCTGCTGAGCTGTATCCCGCCCCTCTTCCTGCAGCCTTTAGCCAAGTTGCCCATAGTTTCTTCTTAGTTCCAAGGTTGTTCTCTGAGCTTATATCAGTAGTTGTCTCAGCCTTAAACTTAATCTTTACATATATGCATACTTTCTTTTAATGCAAGGTCTCACTCACCTAGGCCTAGTTGCCATCATATTCATTATGCAGACCAAGCTGGCTCCAACTTGCAACAGTCCTGCCGCCGCCTAGATTACAGATGTTTACCACTGCAGGGCTGTCTTTGCTTGTTTGTTTATGTAATTGCCTTATGTAGTATCAAACCAACATTCTCACTGAGAATTTCCTAACTGTGTTTTTTGGGGGGGGGTCATGGGCCCCGAGTTTAGGCTCGTTGAGTCTAATACGGTTGCTATTTATACTCCTAAACCTCTTCTTGATTTTCTGCCTGGAGCACAGAAGGCTGCATTCTCCAAGAAAGTCCCAAGGACTTCAGCCCAGAATTATGACTACTGTCGTAGCTTCAAGGTGGTGAAGGAGTGTATTACTTACCAAGAACACCCTGGGTAGACCTGAAGTGACCAGGCTCACAGAGCCCCTTTTAACACTGTCATGTTTCATGTGACGTCATTTCCTTTATGTCATACACATCTTCCTCATCTGTGTCATCTTGGATGGGTGGCAAGGTCTAGTCAGCGACAGAGGAGTTGGGGTTCCATGACGCTGGTTATCGGTAACTCACCTTGGAGGTGATCTACCAGGCCATCTTCACGTTACCCTCTTCTGGTTGGGTTTTTTTTCCTTTAGGCTTTTATTTATTTATTTTTTTTAGCAACCTGTTTGCAGTAAGGAGAGGAGATTAGCTTATATTGCCATCTTTAATATACAGTTGATAAGTATTATCTGGTCAGACTCTTAAAATGACCAGAACATAATCTCTGAAAAGTATGGAGCCAGTAAGATGGCTCAGCATTACTATTACTATTACTATTATTATTATTATTATTATTATTATTAAAATTATCCAAAAGAAAAAGAAAATTCATGGCTGTTTTCTTCTAGCCAAGAATTAAAACTTACTTATATTGCTTCTAGACAATTCTTGCTTATTTATAAAGCCAGGAAGGACACATAATAGACATTCTCAGCTTACCCCCAAAGCTTAAATTAATTCTGTCTACATTTTGTAACTTCCTCTTTCACTTAGCACTTTACTAGAGGGTTTAATGCTCTGGCGTGTTTGGCAAAGCCTGGTTCTGTGACTTCTGTCTGCAAACAGGAGCATCAGTAGACAGCAAGAGGGCAGTGGGGCTGGGTTTGCCCGCAGGCTGGACAAGTAGCTTGTCAGATATTAAACACATAGCCTGGGAGAGGCTTCATGATTCACAAGCAAGAAAATCCATAGTCTAAATTCTCCAAAGGGAAAAAAGGCCCCAGGAAAAGGAAATGACTCTGAAAATACTTTTTGGGGAATGACGTATTGTTATTTTTGTTTGGAGCCTAGAAAAGTCCACATTGCAAGGTCCTTGGAGAATTTTGTTTAATTCTCACGTTCTCATCAGAGTTTCCATGTCTGCCTTGGAGGCTGGGGAATGGCCTTACCCCTTTTCTGTTCCCCCCCAGTGGTTAATGAGTTTCACTGACAGCTATGGGATTCTCATGTATGACGTGAGATGGCCAGAGTCTCTGCTTGTTAGATTATCTTCCTCATGGCAGCAGAGCAGGAACCCCTAAGTGGATGCAGCAGAGATCTGCACAGACCCAAGGGGCCAGTGCAGACGCCAGTCCCCCCCCCCCATTGATCTACACAGACCCACTGCCAGTGCAGACACCAGTCCCCCCCCCATTGATCTGCACAGACCCACTGCCAGTGCAGATGCCAGTCCCCCCCCATTGATCTACACAGACCCACTGCCAGTGCAGACACCAGCTCCCCCCCCCCATTGCTACAGAAATAAGATATGCATTCCTGCTGCTGCTCAGAGTGAGAGATGGTTGGAAAGAGGCAGGGGAGTGGCCAGGCATGCGGGGAAGGAAGCCGGAAGAGCCCCAGCTCTAGAGCCCCTCTCAGCCTGTTCTCCAACTTCCTTTTACAATGGAAGAAGATGCCTCCAATGCAGCCTGCGCTGCTTGAGCACCCCTCTCCCCACCAGAAGCCCCTGTGTGGGTGTGTACCAAGAGCCACGCCGCATCTGAAAAGTCCTAAGCTTTCCCCCGTTACTGGCTTTCTCTGTTAAAAACTGTCTTTTTTTTTTTTTTCCTTCCCCTTCCCCATCCCATTTTTTTTTTTTTTTTGCTTGCATTTTCTCTGGCAGGTCAATGAGGTAAGCGAGACCAAGTTTAATATCAGATACCAAGCTAACCCATCCATTGATACGACTAACCTCATCCGCATCTGTCCCCACATCCAAGCATCCTGCTTTATTGCTATGTAACCTCATCTTCCCACATGCACCCGCTGAGCCAGGCTCTGTCTTGCTGTTGGCATCTATTCTGGAGCAAAGAGCAGGCATGGAATGACCCCCACAGGCCCGTCCTGAGCTGTCAATGCCAAATAACTCCCCCCACCCTGAATGCACTGATCCCACAGAGCAGTTGGGGGTGCCTTTGCCATTGATGGGGGAAATGTGGTCCAGTTAATTGCTCTTGTTGCAAGCATGCCTCTGCTTGGGGCCTCACCTCTGCCAGGCTGACCATCTTGTATATTCAGTTGCGCAGCTCCTTCAAGCAAGCTTTTGGAAAGAAGAAGTCCCCCAAGTCAGCGTCCTCTCACTCAGACATCGAGGAGATGACGGATTCTTCCTTGCCTTCCTCACCAAAGCTGCCACACAACGGATCCACAGGCTCTACCCCACTGCTGAGGAATGCCCACTCAAACTCCCTGTAAGTCTGTCTAATAGACAATACCTCTGGGCCCTAAGAGCCCTCTCCCTTAGCTGGGAGCCCCTTCTGGAAGCATGGCCCTGCTGGCCCGGGCTTTGCTTTCATTAGGGTGTGCCGTTGTTTATAATCAGCAGCTGCCCATCAGCAGGCCGGATAGGTTCTCTTTGTGCATCTCATCACCTTGTCCCATGCCGAGGGTTGAGCAATCTAACTGCAATGGCAGCTCCTCCATCTGATCCAAAGGGGGATGCTTGTGTGAGTGCTGGCAGTTCTTACCGACATCCAGGCTTCTCTGGGGTAAGGTACTTAGATTGTACGTTTCTTCTTTGGTTAAGATCCGGTGTTGGCTGTTTTCTCCGAGGACAAAACTCAAAAGAGCAAGAGGGGTTCGGTTCTCATAACATGGTTCATCCAAAGAGCCGCCCCTTGGGGAGTTCAGGATAAGTGGCACTGAGAACCTCTTCCTTTGGAGGCACAGCTGGTTTGTTGAGACCCGTAGGTGCTGTTAGTTACACGGAGAAGAGCCGTCTGCCCAGGCACTGTCCTCCCTACCGATTCTCACTTTGATTTGAGTTCCCATTCCGGTTGAGTGTAGGGAGGCAATCTCGTGCCTTACCTAAGAACACAATGCTCTACAGCCTGGAGCAGAAAGAGCTTGGAGTGGCCCAGCGTTGTATTGGATACATACTCAGTATCCAGCTATCAGCTCAGAGCCCGACCATTGACTTTCTGTAGCACTGAGAAAGCCTCCCCCCACGAGCATTTACAGTAGGCCTAGGGTCCCCAGTGAAGAACCAGATAAAAGCAACCGGTGGAGAGAGTTGATGTCACAAGAGAAGACCAGAGAACAAATGACATTGGTCATGCATAGCTCTGTTTCTCTGTTGGAGGACTGTGCATCTCTAGTTCTTGACGGAGACAATTAGACCCCGTGCATTTAAGGCTTTCTTCTGCCTTCCACCCTTCATTCCCAGGTGGCCATGTCTATGGAGCTGATCCTGAGTCTGCACGACCCAGCAGCCTCCTGAGGGCTGTGGTCTGCACAATATCCCTTACCCTGTCCAGGTGCTCAGCACTGACCGCTAGAAATGCAGATGGGGTGGCATACTGAGTGTGTGGAAGACAGCACTTAAGCTAATCTGCATCTTGGAATGCCCTGTAGTGAAACAAAGGGGTCTCCATGGAGATCTCCTCCTCCTCTCTTGGAAGGAGGCAGCACTGAAGAGCTGGCCTGCCTGCCTTGTGCCCTAGCCAGGCTGTAGTCTCTTGAATGAAAGAGGAGATGGACTTGAGAGTATGAGCCACTCTCACATGGGATTCCCAAGATGTAAAGACAGCAGAGGTGTCCACCATCTATCCCAGAGCATCTTGACTCAGCCTTGCCTGATGAGAGACGAAAGGAGCCCACTGTCTAAAACTAATTCCTGGACACCGACTTGGTATACTGTGGTCTGTAAGGACAGGCCATCGAGTCCGACATTCCTTAGGGACTGAGGCCTCAAATGCCTGGTGCCCATCAAGGGGACCATGCTTTATGGTATATGTAAATCCCCCACATGGAATGGTACAGTTTATTCCACTCCCAAGTCCACCCCACCCTACCCCTGCCTCCCAGGAGCCACTCCTCGTTCTGTTACAGCAGCGTCCCAGATTTTTATAATTCCTTGCTGGTTTGATCCCATCTACAGTGGGCTGAGCAGACAGTAATCAGAGAGGCCTAGAAAATTCAGGCAGTTTGTCCCAAGTGTTAATTCTAAGAGTGCATGTGGAATGCAGCCACTTTTCATGGGGTGGTCAGGGGAGGCCCCTCTTGGGTGAGCCATCCCAGCAGAGTTTTGTAACAGAAGGAGCCACTGGTTAGTTCTGGTCAGAAACACAAGCCGCTGTGACAAACCTGATTTTTGAAGCTCAGAAGCCCTGCTTAACTGGTTTACCCAAAAGCTGGTCAGAACGTCCCCATCAGCAGGTAGCCTGCCCTGACTAAGAACCTCTGCTCAGTAGTGCTACGTCCAGCCTGGTCAGGAGACAGGCGTGTGTGTGTGCAAGGTCCTGTGGGCCAGGCCTGCAGGGTGCACCTGTCCACTCCTGCCAGACTTCACAAGGCCAATACTAAGAAACAAGCAAAAAAAAGGAAATGGGCTTTAGTGATCAGTGATCAAACATGCAGAGCAAGGCTGTCTCCCCGAGAAATCAACAGCATAAGAAGCTCAAAGCAGAAATGGGCTGATACATCTGCAGGGGATGATGGGGCAGGTAGCCTGCTGGCTGTAGGATGGTCAAGGGGCGTCATGGATGAGGCCAGAGCACGTGGAGCTCTGAAGTGAGTATGGCCACTTGCGCGGCAGAGGAGCTTTAGGCAGAAATGGGAGTTCTGTGGAAGGCAGTGCAGGACATCAGGAGCGGGGAAGGGGTAGGTAGGTCACAGGCGTAGCAGTGTTTTCTCGTGCTCCGACTGCTTTGTCTTGTGAGCCCTTCAGCCTTCAGTTATATTTCTCAAACCTTTGCTGCTGCCATGCCCCCTGCCCAACGCCCTCTCCTACTGGGTATTCGTTCCTCAGGCTAAGGTGACCTTATCCATGAGGCATAAGGTGACGTCTACCACCACTCAACCTGCCTTGTTATCTACCATTGTGTATATTCTCATTTTATTTCTTGCCCCTCATCCTGTCCAGCTCTGTGGTGGATACGCTGCTGATTTAGAGACACTTACTTGGGTGTTTGTTGCCGTGGCGATGGGGTGTCAGTAGGTGGAGTGTGGGATGGTGTAGGTGGAGTGTGGGATGGTGTAAGTGGAGTGTGAGATGGTGTTTTTTAATAATATCCTAGCTGTCATCTGGCACACCAGAAGAGGGCATTACAGATGGTTGTGAGCCACTATGGTTGCTGGGACTTGAACTCAGGACCTCTGGAAGAGCAGTCAGTGCTCTTAACCACTGAGCCATTTCTGCAGCCCCCCTGAGTTGTTGCTTTAAAAGGGTACCATTTATCACACTGGGGAATGCATGAAAGGAGAGAATGTTCACATTGCTTTGTATCCAATCAGGAAGCAAAGAGTGGACAGGAAGTAGGGGCTGAGCTATAAAGCCTTTAGGCTCACCCCCAAGTGATTTACATCCTCCAGTGAAGCTCTAACTCCTAAAAGTTTCACAGTTTCCCAAGACAGCCACCCCAGGTGGAAACAAAGTGTTCCAGTACAGGAGGCTGGGGTGGGGGGAGGCAGCAGGGGTCACCTTACATTCAAACCCCAACTGGTGTCAATCTGCTTGAGTCAAGTGACGTGTGGGATGTTCATGTGGATATGTCAGCCAGCCTGGAGCTCCTACGTATGCACATCTGGGGAAAATGGGAACTCAGTGTGGGGGGCGGGCTGGAGAGAAAGAGCCGGGACCAGCGCTGATGTGCTGACATTCAAAGTTCAGGAAGAACAGGCACAGAGGCCAGTGGTGTGGGAGGAAACCCAGGAGCAGAGGGAAGAACCGCATGAGAGAGGGTACACAAACCCCAGCCACAGGCCGCTGGGTGGCCTTCATCAGGGAGGCAGGGAGGCTGCTGCATCAAAGGAGAGGGGAGCAAGACAGCGCCTTCCAAACCAATGTCCCCATAGGGATGGGGCAGGGCTGGCTCTCCACTCCCCTGCCCTTTTCTTACATTCCACAGCCCCTGTGGACCCTGGAGATATTTGTTTTGGGTCTTCGTTTTCCAGAGGGTGGGCCGAGGGCAAACACTCATTTCCAACCTTGAAAGGTTTGTAAAAATGTGCAAATGTAGGTTGGAGAGGGAGTTCAAAGATGAAGCCAAAGGCAGAGGGGTTAGGCTTGATGAAACCCCTCCTCTGTGGGTGAAGGCAGTGGCAGCTGTGGGGAGGCCACATTCCCCACACCTCAGGCATTTACAGTTGGGTATGCCTCCAGCCCACTTCTGGAAAGACAGACGGGGACATGATAGACTAATGTGCTAGGGACTGGGAAAAACAAAAAACAAATAAGAAAAACCATCGGGTCACTTTAGTTCATGGTCTCTGAAGTAGAAAGGCCTGTTTTGGTTGCTTACTGAGCATAGTCCCGGAGCCTAGAGTTAAGTGACCCTCTCCCTCCAGATTTCATTCCAAACACTATGACCTTGGGCACCATGGTGGCTCTGTGTCCGGTCTCCCCACGTTAAAATCGGAATCATGGCAGTGTGTAAGGTCAATGAAGAATATGCTTCAGATACCTCCAGAAAACACTGCTGCATACCTATGGGGGGGCAGGGCAGGGGGCGTGCCTAAACACTCGAAATGATGACAGAACAGTATAGTTCTAAAGGAACTGGGCTGAGCAGGACTGGGTGTTGGGGAGGGGTAGGGAGGAGGAGAATGTTCTTCCCTTTTGCATCTTAAGATGTTTTCTGCAGCTGCACAGAATCGATCGGGTGTGTTATAGACTATACATCAATTAAGCTTGCAGTTGGGTGTATATGCCAGTCCCACTTGGCACCCTTGGTTTAGCCTTCTTCTTGCTGGCTCTTGGCATGGCTGTGGAGCTTGATACACTGGCTAGAACCTGTTCACGCAGGCCCATCTTTCTCCTCTTGTAAAGTCATTCACTCAGTTGACTATACACTCCTGTCATTTCATCTAATGTCGCTGGCTTCCTCGAAGTCCCATCCCCAAGGCCTCACTAAAGCAAGGAGTCAGGATTAAGCCTCAGAGGGAATCCTGCCCCTCTAATGGAGTCCCTGATAGGCAAAACTTTGCAAGGCAACCCCCGAGTTGTATAGTCAGAAAGAAGCTCTGAAAGAACTTTCTAGAGGGGAAGGGCAGGCCCCCTTGCAACACCTGGAGCGGAGTTCCCAGTAGAACAAGGAAGCATACAAGCATACCCAGAGCTCGCAGCAAGGCATGGAGCAGACCCCATATTCTCAGCAAGACCTGGAGAAGAGCATCTCTCTTCAACTGAGAAATAGCTCTACAATTCAGCCCTAAAAACTACAGGCCACTCGGAGCACAAAGAGCTAGGTGAAAGAGTATTTAATATTGAGTTCCACAAAGTCAGACTCAGATTCAGAAGAGGGTAATAACATTCTGTAGTGTGTGTGTGTGTGTGTGTGTGTGTGTGTGTGTGTGTGTGTGTGTGTGTGTATTTAAGAATATACTGAAGTTGAGATGCTCCCTCAGTAGTTAGTAGTTTTTTTAAAAAGATTAATTTTTATCTGCGTTGATGTTTTTTCCTATACATATGTGTGCAAGGGAGTCAGATCCTCTAGAACAGGAGTTACAGTTGTGAGCTACTATGTGGGTGCTGGGAATTGAACCTGGGTCCTCTGGTGGTGCAGCCAGTGCTCTTAACTACTGAGTCATCTCTCCAGTCCCATTAGTAACTTTTTTTTTTAAAGGCAGGGTCTTGCTCTGTATTTAAACAAGCTATAAACTTGCGATACTCCTGCCTCAGCTACCTAGGATTTTAGGCATGGGCCTCCCACCCAACTTGCTAACTGGTAACTTTGAAAAGGTAGAAAGTGCTTTTGTCACTTGGGCCCTGAAAAGATAAGTCCACTCCAGTGTTAGACTTTTCTTCCAACCTTTGCATCTCTTTGAACAGTTGTCTGAATGCCTTATGGGGCAGCTGAGGTTGGGCCCTCAGCTTGTTTCATGTAGATCTTGTTTGGCCTCTAAACCAGCCAGTTTTAGGAAGGGGCCGCCATGGCTGCCATCTCCCAAGCCGAGCATCCTGTCTCCCGGACAGACATCAGCTCTGGCTCTCAAACTTGGAGCTTTGGTTTTCTGAGATTTTTCTTCCTCTTCCGTCTTTAATCCAGATCATGCCCAATCACCCAACATTCTTTAGAAATCCCGGGACTTTGTTTTAGTAGAACTGTCCCGTCCAAAGCCTACCACTTAACATGGCTTCTAAGGTCTTCAGCCTCATATTGACTTGTAAGAAAGAGTTCTGTAAAACCCCCAGTGGCTGAGCAAGGAGCCCTGACTTGCTTTTTTCTGAGTGGATTAGCCACACTTTGATCTGACTTTGAGAGACAGCTGGTCACACTGTGTGAAGAGCTCTGAGGGGAAGCTTTGGATTCAGTGCCACCTCATTGTCTTGGATCTTTCCCTCCAAACCTACTGTTGTCTTCCTATAAGAATGAGTGTAGGAGGGCTGCAGAGATGGCTCAGCAGGTTAAGAGCACTGACTGCTCTTCCAGAGGTCCTGAGTTCAAATCCCAGCAGCCACATGGTGGGTCACAACCATCTGTCATGAGATCTGATGCCCTCTTCTGGTGTATCTGCAGACAACTATATATAATAAATAAATAAATCTTTTTTAAAAAATGAATGAATGTAGGAGGTAGATGGGGCCAGAAGGATTAACAGCAGATCTTTCTAGATACATCAAAGAGTGGGTTTTCAGAATAAGATGAAAATAAGGTTAACTCTGTTTACTCTTTTAACCTCCCCCTCCCTCTTTCTTTCTCTCTCTCTCTCCCTCTCCCTTCCTCTCCTTCTTCCTCCCCCCCCCTCACACACACACACACACACACACACACACACACACACACCACATTTGACCAGGTGTCAGAGGAGAACACCCTTTGCTCTTGACTCTTAGAGCCTGCCCTGGGATGTGCTCCAACCCCAAAGGTAGACTGCTCTGGTCCACCTGTTCCTGCCTTACTCTCTCTTAGTGCAATGTTGGAGAAAGATAACAGTGGAGCCCTTCTGGTGACCACTGCTCTACATAGCTAGAGTAACAAAGTCCGTCTTTTGGATGCTTTCTGGTCATGGTTCTTGTGATGAGGAAGAGGTAGGGGCTGGAGGAAGAGCCAGATGTTTATGATCGTGCTGAAACTGAGTGATGGTTGACCTCACATGGGCGACTTTGTGGACCACACTCTGAGAGGGTCAAGTGAAGCAACTCAGCTATGTTTGCCAGTAACGTCCTCTTCCCCTAGCATCTCTGAGTGTATGGACAGCGAGGCTGAGACGGTCATGCAGCTACGCAATGAGCTGAGAGACAAGGAGATGAAGCTGACAGACATCCGCCTGGAAGCGCTCAGCTCTGCTCACCAGTTGGACCAGCTCCGAGAGGCCATGAATAGGATGCAGGTGAGTGGCTGAACAGAGCCCCAGGAGGCTTCAGAGCGGCAGCCCCAGGGTGAGGGGTGTGCTGATCATATGCTGTTCCTCTCTTTAGAGAGGGAGTCTTCATATCAGACCTTGTGTGGGTTCACATTGCCTCCTCCTTCCCTACCTTGGCCTTTAAGCCGTCTGCCTGCCTTTTCTACCCTTTGCCTGTTCTGCCTTTCTAGCTCCACTTTACACACGCTGCTCACGGAGAGCCGTGATGACTGGCGTTGTATCCCTACAGTCTCTTTCATCCCGTTCCTTTCCCGCTGAGTATCCTCTGTCAGTCCAAACCAGACCCCTCCTCCAAGGCTCACCTGGGCTTCATCCCAAACCTTTCCATGTCTTACAGCTAGAAGAGTAGGTGGCTTCCTTTAAAGGTGGCTACGGAGTGGTTCTTACAAGCCACACCTGCTGCAGACTGAAGGCGTTCCAGTCTCTCAAGATATGGTTTTACACACAGTAGGTTCTTCATGGACAACTATAGAACGGAAGACTCCTATGGTGTGTGTTAAATGAGACCTCACAGGAGAGTAGCATTCCAAAGAATATTACCTGGAACATCTGTCATTAGAGAGGCCCCTGGAAAGGAAAGCCCCATGATTACTGGATCTCAGAAATATGCTGTGTGCTTTCTTGGTGCTCCTTAAGGCACTGAGAAACTGTGTTGCTGAGAATCACACCCCAAGCTCTCAGATCTCTTTGGTTGCAAGACTTTTACACTGGCCACTTGGGCAGCAGATCCTGAGCAAGGCAATTTCCAAATAACCCCTAAACAGCAATTCTGGGTGAAATGGGGACCAGCCCTGTCAGAGTCTTAGAGGACAGGGAAGCTGGGGTCAGGTTGCTGAGTCTCCCCAAGGGTGTGCCTGAGTTTGACTGACCCTAGCTATCTGGCACCTGCTGGGAACTTCCAGATTCATCCTCCAATCTTCCTGAAAAGGCCTGATCCACTCATTACATCTGTCTAGTAAGCCAGCTCTTTCCCTATTCTTTGCAGAGTGAAATCGAGAAGCTGAAAGCCGAGAATGACCGACTGAAGTCCGAGTCTCAAGGCAGTGGCTGCAGCCGGGTCCCCTCTCAAGCGTCCATCACTGCTTCCCCAAGGCAGTCTTTGGGACTATCACAGCATAGCCTGAACCTCACAGAGTCAACTAGTCTAGGTGAGTGGCGAATAGGCTGGGGAACCTGTCAAGTCTGGCCAGCCTGGGTAAGTGGCTTGTGGGACCAGGAGCAGGCTGTGCACACCAGCCTGACTGAGTGGCTCACGAGCTGGAGACAAGCCGAGTCTATGAGTCTGGGCAGACCTAGTCTTACCAGCCTGGGTGAGTGACTCATGGGTTGAGGGCAGAGGGAGACCTGCAACTGGTACTCCAGTCTCCAGGATGAGCGGGTCCACAGATCTGATGGTGAGGTAGCAAGTGTGTGTGTACTATGGGTGTGTGTGTGTGTGTGTGTGTCTGGGTGTGCATCTGCTACCAACATGAGCCCAGCCATTAGAATATTCCATGCTTTGCTCCAGCACCCCCCAAATTCTTCAGACCATGAACTTGGGTTTCTTCTTGCCCACCATGCTGAGTTCTGCTCAACCCATGTTATAATGCTGATCTACAGGCTCCATGTTCGTGTACTTCGCGGTAGCCGGTCCTACAGAGGCCATGTCTCAGCCTTCAGCCTTCTGGCTGCTGGAGTAGACTCCAGACTGGCACATCATCCCAGAATGCACCTTGAGTTTCCTCTGTGAGCATTTCAAGGCTGACGCTTTTATTATTATTATTTTTACCCATGATGCTACTGTTGCTGTTGTTTGGTTGAGTCTCCCTTGCACTTCCATCTGGCAAGATGCATCGTCAGCCTGCTGGCTCCCTGGCCTTCCCACCATTGGTTTTTGTGATTTCATTATTCATCCTACCCTCTCCCATCCCCACCCCCACCTCCCCTGCACCCTGACACCTGGTTTGCCCTGCTGCTGTGCCCACAGGCAGCAGAGGTGTCGGGAAGCAGCTTTGCTGTCTCCACGTGCCTAAGGCTGTTGATGTTTTCCATTCGCAGACATGTTGCTGGATGACACTGGTGAATGCTCGGCTCGGAAGGAAGGAGGCAGGCATGTTAAGATAGTTGTCAGCTTTCAGGAGGCAATGAAGTGGAAGGAGGTTAGTCGGATCTCTCTCCCTGCTCGCCTGTCCTCTCCCCAGGTAGAAATGGCCTAGCTTAGCAACTTAACTGGAAACCTAAGGCGATGGGAAATGCTAACACCTTTCTTGATAGCATGGTCTCCCTAACTCACATGGGAAGGAATGCAAGACATCATGAAATGGTCGATATATTGGAGCCAATCCGAGCTGTGACACGCTACATGACAATGAGCGGTGGAGCTTAATGTATAAATTAGATACTGTAAGAGATTAACAAGAGGAGCTCAGGGGTGTAAGACAGTAGCCGAGTGTTTACTAGCATGTACAGAGCCCTGGGTTCCACACATAGCACCACAATATTAAGGAAAGAAAAAAAATACGGAAAGAAAGATAATTGTAAAGATAAAATAGACTACGTAAGACAATGTTCTGAAAACAGAACTCCTGTACCCGAAATCCTTGGCAGTCCCTCCTGTATCCATAATCTTCAACAGTCCTTATACCCACAATCCTCGGTTGTCCCTCCTGTTGCCCACACTCCTTGACTGTCCTTTTGACATAAAGCGATCAAAGAGTACTTCATTTCTTTGTTTAAAAGATGGGGAAAGCCTGCTAAAAACAGCTTCATACTGTACTCCCCTGTGTTTTCGGCACTAGTAAACACTACTGGTCTCCAAAATGGCTTTTCTGGACTTACTATCTTTCTGAAGCATGTCCCAGGCAGCTTTGCACATTTTATTGGTAAGGCAGAGGAGGAAGCTGACTAGACTTAGCCAACCTGGGACCCATTTCTATCTCATCAAGGCTACGGATATAGTGTTCACCATGCTGGGAGACAGAGGGCCCGCAGCCAAGTCTAGGGAGCACATGGGGTCTTGGAGTGGAGTGGGTTAGGGATATCCTATGTCACCCATGCTAGAGGACGATGCCTAGGTTTCTGTTCCAATAATATCTGCTCAGAGACTATTCTGAAGTAGAGGTGAAGGGTTGAAGTGACCTATATGTTAGTGGATAAGTCCTGTTTGGTGCCCTGGTTGACCTTAGCCATAAAAGTGGGAAAAGACCATATGAGTCTCCACATGAAGTCCCTTTAAAGTTTCAAAGTTACATTTTATAGTGTTTCTAGATAGTCATGTTGTCAAAGTTTCGGGGAACCCAACACCAACTGAAACAAAAGTATCTGCAGCCAGACCCTTCTCTGCCAGTTTTGTTACTGTGTGGCTGACTTACAAGGGGCGGGTGGGGGGTGGTGATGATGGTGATATTTTGAGCTGGCTTGCTAGAAAGAAACCTCAAGAACCCAGCTAACAGAGGCCTGTCCCATCAGGTTGGAATTCATTCTCCCAGCATCCTTTAGTGCAGGCAGGTGACACCCCTTCATATTACAGATTCTCCTTTTCATTGCTCTCAGGGTCAGAGGTAACATTCTTACAGTGCTGCTGTCCAGGGCCACTGTAGCATATCCAAGAGGTCACTGACCACAATGTTGTGCCCTATTCACAGGGCACACAGTGGTGTCAGACCTTTACATTGCTGGACTGGTGTTCTTTCCTTCTGCTGACTTAGAATGGGCCGCATGCCTGAGCCTGCCACCCAGAGCCACCCCTGTCCCAACTACATCCTCACAGGCATGCAAGATATCAAAAAACAGGCAGAACGGAATGCTTTCTCGGCATCCTTTTCATTAATGTGATCGGTTAGCCCCCGTGGGTGTAGAAGAAACAAGAAATGGGAAATAAGAGTTGTTGGCAGCCTTCCCAGGTTTTTACTAATTATCCAAATTGAACTTGCTTTAAGTTTTAAGAAAAGGAAAGTAATAAATATTATTTTTAGTAGTAGAAGCCAGGCTCATCCCTTTAATCCCAGCACTTGGGAGGCAGAGGCAGGTAGTTCTCAAAAAAAGGAAAAAAGAAATGAAGGAAGGAAGGAAGGAAGGAAGGAAGAAAAGAAGGAAGGAAGGAAGGAAGGAAGGAAGGAAGGACGGAAGGAAGGAAGGAAAAGAACAGAAACATTCTCTCTTAAGTCCTAACCACATGACAAATTTCATTAAATACCACATGAAACATTTGACCCTAGAAATGTGAACATTGAGGAGGCATTCTTGTCTGGGTCTGTCCAGTGTAGCTCTGAGCCAGGCAGTTGATTCAGAAAAGCTCCCTGGAAAAGGTGAGTAGTTCTTTAGCAAGGTTTGGAAATGGGGCTCTGGCCGACGGAAGCTCTGGGAAGTTTGCAGCCAAGGATTTGGAATCTACGTCCCGTGCACAGCATCCACTTAGCTGATGGTTTCAGGTACCAGAGAGGCCATCTGTGTCTCCCACACCCTTTGCAGTTTTACCAGAGCAGGGGCAAGGCTTAAGGGACGCCAGCTAAGTCATGGAAAGGACTAGCATGGAAAGGAATGGGGGTTTGTTCTCCTTTGGAAGCACTGGTCCCAGCCTGGCCAGACCACAACCGGCTCTTTCTTACCTGCACATGTCTCCTCACCCTTAGGACTCCAGACCACACCTCTTCCTCATTGGCTGCATTGGAGTTAGTGGCAAAACAAAGTGGGATGTGCTTGATGGGGTGGTTCGACGGCTGTTCAAAGTAAGTGTCTCAAGAAGCAAGCCACTGCAGTGGGCTGGGGAGGGAGGGGACCTTTGTTTCCAGAACCCGACTATTTCCCTACCCTCCCCAGTCCTCCCTAGCCATACATTGCTAGACCTTGTCTCCTGATCCTCCAGGGCATGGGAGGAGGATGGTACGTTCAGATGGCTGACTGGCCAATCTCTGTTGTCTGTCCTTGGCAATGTCTGGCCAGCTGGTAAACGTTTCTTCACATTGGCATCTCTACAGTTATGTCCTAGTCAATATGATTAGAGTCCCTGACCTGAGGCTGAAGCTCAGGCAGTACAGTTTTGTCCTTTGGACTGCATGTACATGCCCCATACCCCATTATAGCACCCCACTTTAGCCCTGCAATCTCAGTAACATTCCACCAGTCAAGAATGCCTCTGTGGTCACACCACTGAATTGGGTATTTGCCATAACATCTGTCCTGTACACACACACACACACACACACACACACACCACACACCACACACCACACACACACCACATACACACACACACACACACACCACACACACACACCACACACACACACACCACATACAGACACACACACACACACACACACACACAGCTTTGTCTCTATGTGCACATGCACACATACAAGCAACTTGAGGAAAGAAGGGTTTCTTTTTGGTTTACTGTCTCAGAGAAGGCGTGGAAGCAGGAGTGTGAAGGTCCCATCACACCCACAGTTGGAAGCAGAGACATCCGATGGAACTCAGCTCGCTTTGTCTGTTTCATTCAGTCCACAACCCCAACCCATAGAATAGTTCTGTGCACAGTTAGGGTATAGGTCTTATCAGACGAACTAGCCTCATCCAGAAACTCCCCTGCACATCCCTCCAGTGGTTGCCTTTGCAAATGAAACCTTTGAGTCCTTTGACGTTACACAGCTGCTTTGCTGGACCAACATGGGGGATGGGGAAAAAGTTTCACCTCAGTTACTTTTTTATGAATTTCTTTGCACCATTCACAAACCCTGATGCCTTTAAAATTCCAGCCAAATTTAAGAAAAGCTGCATGGCTTTCTATGCTTGGTTCACCTAGAGTAAATGTTCATGGTCTTTTTGGGTGAGAGTTGTTTTATCCCATATTCCTAAGCAGATAAATCTGTTTCTTCAGAGGCCTGGGATTCACGGGTGTCATTCCTATGGTATGCCTCCAGGTGCCATCTAACAAAAAGAGGGCACCCGTCAATCACCCTGTGGGAATGGGAGTCACTAACAGGCTTTAGCCGGCGCTCTGATAGGGTCCATGTTTTATTTTCTCCAGGAATACATCATTCATGTGGATCCAGTAAGTCAACTGGGGCTGAATTCAGACAGTGTTCTCGGCTACAGCATTGGTGAGATCAAGCGCAGCAATACCTCAGAGACCCCAGAGCTCCTCCCTTGTGGCTATCTTGTGGGAGAGAACACCACCATCTTGGTGACCGTCAAAGGTAAGTGGGTGCCAAATGAGACGTGGTGGAGGCACACCCCTTTAATCCCAGCACACGGGAGGCAGAGGCAGGCAGTCTCTCAGTTCAAAGCCAGCCTGGTCTACAGAGCAAGTTCTAGGATATCCAGGGCTATACAGGGAAACCCTGTCTGGTAAACAAAAACAGCCCATCCCCCCCTACAAAAAACCAAGAACAAAAAAGTTAAGTGGCTATTTGCAAAAGCTGGGACTTTGGGTGGTCAAAGTGGACCTTTGTAGGTTTGCTCTGGGCTTGTGGGTCATGTGTGTTTGTTTTCCCCTCACTTTTACCTCAACCACTCTGACTTGAGCAAGTTGCACCATCAAGAAACAAATCACTTCAGTTTATGCTGAAATTAGACATCAAAAGGTCCCATTAGTCTTATGACGGGAATGATAAGAGACTAACAATGCCTTAATAACCCTGCTAAAATGGCACTTTGCCAAAGCAATAAAGGATGCTTGCCAGCCAGCCTTGGGCACGAGCCCATTCTACAGATGGAGAAACTGTGATGTACTGGAGGCTACAAGAAGGTTGCTTGCAAGCAACTTCAGTATCCCTCTTGCCCAGGCTCCTGGAAGTGTTGGGAGTCACAGCCTTCCAATTCCCATCCTTATGAATTCCTGGCCATCTCATAAAGCAAACGTGTTCAGTATGATTTCTAAATAAATAAATAAATAAATAAATAAATAAATAAATAAACAAAACACCCACCCCCATAGTTCTTAAATAAATACATACATAAATAAATAAATAAACCCTGTAGTTCTTAATATTTCTACGACTGTTTAAAAATCCAAAGCTTGAGTCTCATCTGAGATCCAAACTGTGAGCTACTATAAAACAAAACAAAACAAAAACCAGGTTATATGCTTTAAACACTTAAAGGCACAGAATTAGCATTTTCATTGTGGAACGGAGATATGGGAATAAGGCAAGGGATGTTTGGACATAAAAGACTAAAGCTTAGCAGGTTAAAGACCTCGCCCTACAGCTGCATACCAAGCATCTTAGGCTAGTGCTGGGATCACCTGAGCTCCGAGGGGCAGCCCTGTCCCTCCACCTTTTCTGCCCTGGCATACACAGTCTCTCTCTTCAGTCAGCTTCACTCCATGCCTGAAGCTTTTCTTGGTTGATATCTCATGGCCCTGGTCCCTCCAACACCCTGGGGTCCCATTACAACTCAAGCTTCCTCTTCATAGCTTCCTGCGGTGGCTTCTCGGGGATCCTCACAGAGATTCTGACTCTGCCATATATCACCTAACCTCAGCAACTCTCTAGAGCCACACAAACCGGACTCCATGACCCCCTCAACCTGACATCTTGCGTGCCTGCAAGACCAGTACGAAGCAGATAATGTTGCCAAGTTCTGCGGCCAGCCTGGGATAGACCCCTTGCCCTTTGAACTGCACTTAGAATGGTTTCTTGTGGTCTGACCCTGTAGTCACTTTCCCAGGAAGTTATTTGTGAGCAGGGAAGCTGCTCTACAGTTCCTTTCCTATTGTGTTATGAAGCCCAACACTTCAGGAGCCAAGGCTTCAGAAGTTCCTGGAGCCAGGTGCCTGGGCACAAGGGATACCCAAGCTCTCTCCCCCAACAAACCACACTTTGTTGTCCTACCCTCCTGTCTCACCTGTTGCTTTTCACTGTAGACCCAAACAACAGTGGTAACTCCATGCCACAACCGGGGTGCTCCCCTGCCTTGAAACCCCTACACCACACACATTAGTCCATGTTTAGTGAGCAGACACTATGACCGCAGCAACTCTTACAAAGGAAAACGTTTCATTGGGGCCGGCTTACAGGCTCAGAGGTTCAGTCCATTATCGTCATGGTGGGAGCATGGCAGCGTCCAGGCAGGCATGGTGCAGGAGGAGCCGAGAATCCTACATCTAGATCTGCAGGCAGCAGGAAGGGCAAAATGGCAGTGAACCTGGCTAGAGCTTCTGAAACCATTCCCAGTGACTGACTTCCTCCAGCAAGGCCACACCTCCCAATATAGTACCACTCCCTACGTACCTATGGGAGCCATTTCCATTCAAACCTCCACAGTCCATCTTTTCTCTTCTCTCCACATGGCTCTGGTCTCTACACAGCCCTGGCTATCCTGGAACTCACCATGTAGACCACGCTGGCCTGGAACTCACAGGGATGCGCCTGCTTCTGCCTCCTGAGTGCTAGGATTAAAGGCGTCCTTCACTTTTAAATCCAGTTTTCCAGGACTAGGGCAGAAGGCAGCCAGAGTCTTTGCCAGAATGTAGCAAAGAATGAGCTCTTGCCCTGTTCCTGATGGAGTCAGGCCTCCCCCATCTTGCAGCATCCCAAGGCATGCTTTCACTGTTGAGATTTCTCTAAGCATTCTGCTTTTCCAAATTCACTCCAGAATGGCTCACTTAGATCTCCACTTGAAGCTTTCTTGGCCTTTTCTGTCCTGAAGTTCCCAGCACTCCTCCTGCAAACCCATTCAAGATATCCGAGCCCTGAGTAGTGAAGTCATCACGCCGATGGCCCTTCTTCTTAGTACTAAGTTTCTGCACGGGTCACTTTTCTAGATGTTGTGACAGAAAACTTGGCAGAGATGACAAAAGAAAGGAGGAGTTTGTCCTCACTGTGGTTTGAAGAGATATAGTCCACAATGGTGGGGGAGTCACAGTCCCACAGACCACTGGCAGATAAAAGGGGTGCGTGGGACCTGACAGAAAGAATCCTGCCACAGCAGAAGCAGGATAAGACACTAGGCATGCAGAAACAACTGTGTAGCAGGGACTCCCAAGGAAGGGAGCCATTTCCAGCTGGGACTCAAGAGTTCATGGCATCATGGGGCCCACACACTATCACCTCCATGTTTCCCAGGGAGCAGCTGTGTGCATGTGTGGAATGAATGACAAGATGTCCCACCCCTAGAGGAGAGCAGCACTCCAGAGCCTGGCCTGCAGCTGCCATATTTTTAGCATTCACAAGGATCAGCTTGGGTTTTACATACATTTCACTAAATCCCCATTGGGTTTTGACAAAAGGGTCCCATTTGGAGTAGCAACTCACACCAGCGAGACCAGGACAAGGCCAGACTTTGCAGACTTTTTATTTATGTTAGTGGTGTGTGTCTGTGTGTGTGTATCTGTGTGTGTGTATCTGTGTGTGTGTTAGGGATATGCACATGATACAGAGTGCCTGTGGAAGTCAGAGGACAACTCGTGGGAATTGTTTGTTTATTTGTTTTCTTCTCACCATGTGAGTCCCCAGGGATTGGGCTGAGGAATCTCTGGCTTGGTGGCAAATGCAGAGCCATTTTGCTGGCCCATGAATTTGCATATTCTGAAGCAAATCCTCTGAAAATTTTAGTGCAAAACACCCAAACAGCTACACACATGCAAAGTGCTCTACTGGCTGTCCTCCTGGGGTCCTTCTTGTTGAGGTCCTTGTTATTAAATTTAGACAAGGGTCCCTGCACTGTATACCTGGGGAGTGAGGCACTTGGGGATCTTTGTCATGGTCCTTTAGGGGTAGTCATTGCTTATAGGGGTTACCTTGGTTAGGGGAGGCTAGAAACAAACCCATAAATGCTTTAGAGGCATCTTTGTACTGAATGGAAGAAATGTGCTGTTGGGTGACAGAGGAACATCTCCTGGTTTAACCATTTACAGAGTAGCTTTCTTGAAGGGAAAGACAGAGTTTCTTACTGGCTTGGGATTTGCCAAGTAGGCTAGGCTGGTTGACCAGTTAGCCCCAGGAATCCTGTCTCCACCTCCTTAGCACTGGTATGATAAGTTCCTATTGCCTTGACCCCTTATTTTTATGTTGGTTCTGGGGCTTGAACTCAGGTCTCCATGCATTCAAGGCAAGCCCCTTTACTGACTGAGCCAACTCCCTGACTCTGAGAGTGGTCCTTTTTTAACACCGACAAGTGGCTAAAGAGGCTGTCCCAGATAGAAAGGGGAAGAGAAAAGCTTCTATTTGTAGCTGGTTCGGGTTAAAGGCCTCAGCATATAGCATTTCAGTCTAGGCCCGCCAGTCCATATTCCCGTTCTAGCATCCTAGCTTTGCCTTGGTTCCTGTCTTGCCTTCCAGGCACACCTATGTGTGGGCAGTTTGGTGCCTGGCAAGAAGGAGAAAAAAAGAAGCAACCTAGGTTCGTGGTAGACATGAGTGGGCAAGACTCAGGCATCAACTGAGGTAGACACTACAAGGCTAGTAAATGCTAACAAGCAGACAGAGTTCAGGGGACCCAAAATAGGAGCTGCTGGTGACCAGGAGGATGGCTTCCTACAGCAGCAATGCTGAGCTCTCAGCCTCCAGTGTGCCTGGATGGGCGGGAGTCCTAGGACTACCAAGAAGAGGGATGATGTCATGAAGAGGGATGTTGTCTGGCAGAGGGACGATGCCAGAGCTAGCTTCCTCTCCCAATTTCAAGCCCTTCCCATCTCTCTCAAACAGGGCTCACGGAAAACAGCCTAGACTCTCTGGTGTTTGAGTCCCTGATCCCCAAGCCCATCCTGCAGCGCTACGTATCCCTGCTGACAGAGCACCGGCGGATCATCCTCTCGGGTCCCAGCGGCACCGGGAAAACCTACCTGGCCAACCGGCTCTCCGAGTACGTGGTACTTCGGGAAGGACGGGAGTTGACAGATGGCGTCATTGCGACCTTTAACGTGGACCACAAGTCCAGCAAGGTGAGGAGGTCACCCTGAACTCTCTGCACACTGGGCTTTTTAAGCTCTCCATTGAAAAAAAAAAGATCAGGAAAGGAGTTCAGAATGGGACCTGCAGAAAAGGACAACCAAGTCAGATCCTCGTAGCCAGAACCATCTGGGGCACGTCAAACCTGCCTCCTCACAGAGAAAGCTCCTTCAGATATGCCCGGTTCACGGGGCAGGTAGCACTACTGGGCGTTACTTTTTTCCCCCTTTTATGAGACAACAATAACCACCAATGACATCAGTCACGGCTCAAGCCCTAGTTGTCTTTGTCTCCATGTTATGGGATTGATAGCAGCAGCTTGAAGGACGTTGGTCACAGGACACAAATCAGGCCAGCTAAGTGATGGCGCTGGGACTCCGGTTGAGGTCTCAAGAGTCCTGTGCATAGTCAGCTCCATCACCCCACATAGTGAACAGTGGAGACATAGAATCTGACCTGGTCCTGGCTCAGGGGGCTACGAAGGATCTTTGCAATTCATTTGTTCATTCATATTCATTCATTCATTCATTCAGCCTCCATGATACAGTGGAAGCCTGTGATTTCTAGCTCTGTTAGGTGTTGCATAGCAGCCTGGCCCGCAGGGTCTTCAACGGAGACCTGAGGAGGGAACTGACGAATGGGAAACGAGACACAAAGAAGGGAAACAAGTCGAAAGTGCTGATCAAGCTCTCGCTTATTATGCACCAAAACCATTTCTTATAAAGAATCCCATGGGGTGGGGAGATGAACGTGCTGCCAAGCAGGATCTGTTGCCTGGGTGACCGTTCTACTTGGCTAGCTACCTGCCCACAGTGAGATCACCTGATTTTTGGGGAAAGGCCTCTATCGTGGGAAACAGAAACCTAGGCCGAGATCTATGTAAAATGGCGTTACTCAGGCTAAGAGACTTTCTTAATTCTGTCGGTTCCCGGCAGCGTAGCACATCCGGAGCATCAAAGGTGAATTGGAAAGAGGCCCCTCTGTCTTATGAGTCACCTCATGCGCCTGAGAAGATTAGATCTCATGCCTGTCACTTGCACCCATGGTCATCGGATCCTCCTTTCTGGGTCCCCGTGTGCTTTCGTTGTAGGCAGGGGTGGGAAAGGCTCTCAGTCTCTGTCTGCAGCTTAGGAGTGGGTGAGTGAGGGAAGGCCACGTGGTGAGTGCTGGCAAACCGCCCAAGCTGATCGCATTTCCCTGCGTGGGCAGTGCGTCCACATAGAGCATGGCTGAGCCGTGCACCGCAGGGCTGGGTCAGAGGGATAAGAATTCCAAATGACAAGGAAGTGAGAGATCTGCCTGTAGCGGTCAGCGGCTGAGAGAATGAGGAAAACATGGAGGTTTTTCATGACCCAGCTTTATTTTGACTGGAAAGGGGAGCCTGGAGAGGCATGCACTGGGGAGAGGTGGGGGAGCCACTGCCCACCGAGTAGCTGGGCAGTTCTCACAGGCACCAGAGTCTGACCCAGCCTGTGCTTTCCCTCGGCACAGTGTTAGGCTGGCGATCCGACTCTATGCCTTAACTTCTGTAAAAAGGAGCTAATTACGGTCCATCCATCACAAAGCTACCACACTGCCTAAGATCCCATTCTACGTGATATCATCAGACTCCCCTTGGGAGGCTCTGGAAAGCCATCTTCCCTGCCGCACCATCCTTTGTGTCTTTTCCTGGTGTGTAGCCCCGACCCAGGCACACTGGGCTGTCCCAGTCTGTAACCAAGACAACCATCAATGTTCAGTTGCAGCAGGTCATTAACAGGTACCTCGGCACATAGACTCACTACCCCTATGACTTCCCCATCTTTCCTACCCAGCAGCACTCAGATGTGGCTGGGACCTCTTCTGCCCCAGTGGCTTCTGCAGAGCTCGCTCTCAGGAGGATGCTTTGGAGATAGCTAAAGATGAGACACCTGCCTTCAGAAGCCTACTGGAAAATTAGCATAATAGCTAGCAAGGAATGATGTTTCCTAAAGAAATGGTCAAGTGGGAATTAAAAACTGGACCTATAGGCTGAGATATCCCAGAGTCCACGTTTAAAAAAAAAAAAAAAAAAGTTGGGTATGATGGCCCACTTACAATCCCAGTACTGGGGAGGCAAAGACAAGAAGTTGCCTGGGGTTCATCAGACAGACAGCCTAGCCTGCTTGGGGTATGTGTGGGTTGATGGTACCTACCTGAGAAACAACACGAAAGTTTGCCCTCTGGCCTGCACACATGGGCACAAATATACGGCGCATACATATACCTGTGTGTGTACATGCACAGAGGAAAAAAAAGAGGCTTGGAGCAGACATTTTATAAATGCCAGGAGGCAAAGAGCCACAGGCCTTAGCTGTCCTATGCTCACAGCATCCCTAGAGCACCACATTGATGCCCTGTGACAGACAGGTTCTCAGGTTGTATCTGCAGTGTGATTTCATAAGGGGGGAAACTTCTTCCTGCCTTGGCCTTGGACAGTGAAGGCCTGGAGCACGTGGGTCTGCCCGCTCCAAGCTCCTTCTGCTGGCCCCTGTAGGAGCTGCGTCAGTATTTGTCCAACCTGGCTGACCAGTGCAACAGCGAGAACAATGCGGTGGATATGCCTCTGGTCATCATTCTGGACAACCTGCACCACGTGAGCTCTCTGGGCGAGATCTTCAACGGGCTGCTTAACTGCAAATACCATAAATGGTAAAGGGGGTTCTAGACCTCAGGGGTGGTGGCAGGGGGCACGCTTGTGAGCCAGGCTAGCGGGACAGCGATGTGCTGGATACACAGCCAGACGAGGTAGGGGCGGGGTAGCCAGTTGTCTGGCTGTAAGCTCACCCCCTAACCAGGGGCTTCTCACACTGTGTTGCTCCCCACAGCCCTTACATCATCGGCACGATGAACCAGGCTACCTCTTCCACCCCTAACCTGCAGCTTCATCATAACTTCAGGTGAGGTCCCCTGCCCCTCATCCAGGTGGACAGAGAGTACAGAATGGTGGCTCTCAGCCCTCTCAGAGCCTCCGGTGTGGGCGTAGTCTTTCTGTTGGGCGTTTTCTCCAGCTTAACCCATTATACTTCTCACGGCGACCTTACGTGTTAACGCAGAAAGCCATTTACCTTTTGTGTTTACAATGGAGAAGCAGGGCGCTTGGGGAACTTAAGAGCCATTCACACCAGTGAGAACAGAAGCCTACACCCCGGCCTCTGTGACTCTCAGCCGCTGGGTCAGTATCAGAAGGCAGCTGTGGCCATAAGACCCTGCCTCTATTCAGCATGAGCAGCGACGGCCTGTGTCTTTAAATGTCCCCACGTGGCAGGGGCTGTGGAGACGCCAGTTCTCTCTGTTGTGAGCCCTTCGTGGCTGGGCTCCCCTCCACGGGTAGTGCATCTCTGTGCCAGATGGTGACACAGCTTGCCCTGGTATCACTCAGCACCCTCATCGCTCCCTGTGCCTCTGGGTTGGGGGATAGACTTCATCATCTCAGCCTGGACCCTGCTCTCATTTTCTCTGGCCGCCATGCAGGCCTCCCTCGAGGGCGTACTAAACGCGGCCTCTACCACAACGCATGTGCTCACCTTCCCGTTTTCAGACGCGATGCTTTTTTGCGGCTCGCAGTGTTTGCTGGGCATCCTTGGCATTGAAAGGCATTCCTTGGCTCTCCCAGGTGGGTGCTGTGTGCCAACCACACAGAGCCCGTGAAGGGTTTTCTTGGCCGCTTCCTGAGGCGGAAGCTCATGGAAACGGAGATCAGCGGGCGGGTGCGCAATGCGGAGCTGGTGAAAATCATCAACTGGATCCCGAAGGTCTGGCATCACCTCAACCGCTTCCTGGAGGCCCACAGCTCCTCGGATGTCACCATTGGTAGGTGGGAGGCCAGGCAGGCTGGGGCAAGCTGATGGGAGGATAGCGTAGGTAGCGGTATCCCAAGAGCCTTGATCCTCTGGGTCCTGGCCAGGACAGGACACAGCAGAGATGTCATGCTGTCCTCAGAGATAAAGAAGGACAGAAGGACACCCAAGCCATCAGCCTCCTTTGACGAGGGAAGCTTACATTAGGAAGCCCACCCTGTCCCATTTCAGTTGTGATGTTTGTCACTGCGGTCCCCAGGTCCCCGGCTCTTCCTGTCATGCCCCATCGACGTGGATGGTTCCAGAGTGTGGTTCACTGACCTGTGGAACTACTCCATAATCCCCTACCTCCTGGAAGCTGTCAGAGAAGGACTTCAGGTGAGAAACACTCCTCTTGGCTTCCTCAGACGTAAGTGCCCTGTGCTCGTGACCCCACGCGGTCTTCTGTATGGAAACAGTAGCTGGCTGCAGTCTTGGCTCTCAGCTGCTTCTTAGCGGTGACTCCAGGCAAAGCATTTTGATATCTCTGCCTTATCGACAGGGGAGATAACACTATTACTCTGCCACAAAGACTGGAAAGGATTAAATAAAGCCGGGGCCACCAAGCCTCTAGCATAGGAGTGTGAAAGACATCAAACCAGATACTTGAGTTTGATTTGCTCATCTGTCTATATGTGGTTTCAAGTCCTAGATGAGGCCTAAGATCTGGGCTTAGTTTTACTGTTACAGTTTTTCAAGAGGAGAAAATTGAGGCCCAGAGATCATAAAACCAAAGCCCCCAACTAGGCATAATGGTGCACTCCTAAAATCCCTACACTTGGGAAGAAAGATAGGTCCTAGTGGCTGAGTATTTACCTAGCACAGGCAAGAAGACCCTGGGTTCTGAGACACTGCAAGAAAATCAAAGCTCAAAGGATCTGGAACTTGAATTTTCACCTTCTAAACTTCATCCCAGGTGCTTAGACTTCAAGCCCCAAGATATGGCCTACCTAGGTTCTGGGAGCACTTCCCTTGTGTCTAGCAGCATCTGGGGAGCACCTGCTGCTGTCACTCAGCTTAGGAGTTACTAGGGGTGCCTGGGATGACTCCTGCTGCCCCTCTCCCCACCTCCCCGATAACCTTGTGTCCTCTTTGCCTCAAGCTGACCTCCTGATGACCAAAGGGGAATGACCTGCGTCACTTGAGAGAAGCCAGAGGCCACTGAGCAAAGATATCCAAGGAAGCATAGACTACTCTTGAGCTGTCCCCTTGGTCCCCAATGGCTGGTGGTACCAAGGCCCCTCCCACTTGAAGCTGAACTGAAAGGGGGCTTCAGGCGTAGCTGGAGAGGGCACCTATGCTTCCTTTGCTCAGGAAACTCTTGCAGAAGGGACTTTTGCTCATTTTCCAGCCAAGAGCAAAGCCACAGATGGGAGGGGGCTTCAAAGTGACTGCTCTACCGCCTGCCTGTGGCAGGGCCCAAGTGGATGCCTCATCATGGTTCTTAGAGGTCATCTGAAGGACAAGGCCTCAGTGTAGAAGCAGTGAAGGGGGACAGCTGAGTTAGGGTTACCTAGCACCACCCTGCCCCAAATCTCTGAGCTCTGCCTTGGAATGGCAATGGAAGGCAGCTCCAAAGTCTGCTGTCATAAGGAATGGCTGTGTTCTCCCTGCCTGGGGTTAAGAGGGACGTTTGAGGATCTGCCGGACATGATGCCAGGGGCCTGGCGCTCCTGAAGCCCTGAGATATACAAGAAAGGAAACCAAGGCCGGCCAAAGCTTTGACCTTAACACAGTTCCCCCAACAGACCACCAGGATTGAGTGAAGGCTGGAGTCCAGAACAATGTAACAGCTACAGCTACTTTGTGACAATGAGGCCTTCCTAGGGTCTCCTATAACTTTCAAGGGAACTGTTACAGGTAGCCAGGGAGCAAAGTTTTGGTTGGGTTTGCCCGGAGGTTTTTGTTGTTTTAAGAACAGTATCTCATGCAGACTAAGCCTAAGCTAGTCTTGGACTTACTATGTATCCCAGGCTAGCCTTGAATTCCTGATCTGCCTGCTTCAAACTCCTGCATGCAGGGACTGTAAACATGTGCAGTGGTTTTGTTGTTTGTTTGTTTTGGGGGGGGGTTGTTCTGTTCTGTTTTGGGTTTGTTTTGTTTGCTTGTTTATTTTGTTGTTGTTTGACACAGAGTGTCTCTGTGTAGACCAGTCTGGCCTTGAACTCAGAGATCTGCCTGCCTTTGCCTCCTGAGTTCTGGGATTAAAAGTGTGCACTACTATGCCTGGTTTAGTGTTGGATTTTATGGCAGGGTTCCACATGTAATTTCATTTGATAAGAGGAGTCCTTTATTTAAAAAGGGGGAGCTCATTTTAATTCCCTTCTCTCTTTGGTTCCTCTGAGGGAAAGCTGAGTGTGTGCCAGGTACTGTATGGGGTCCCTCACTCCTCACAGTGGTCATGAGGGGAGCACACTGCCATTTAGAACATGTGTGTCCTTCCTTGGCCAAGGCTGTGAGTCGAGAAGAGGCAGAGACCTCAGAATAGGTTGCAAAGGGGACTGTCAATTTGGGCTGGGAAAGAACACAGAAAGTCATTCTGCAGGCACCAGCCTTTACCATCAGACCCAGGCAATTTATCGCCCCCTAGTGGATACCATGCAGTTCTGCATGTTCAGGCTGTAGTGTCTTTTTCTGGGATGTGTGTGTTTGTGTGTGTGTATGTGTGTGCGCGCACATGTGTAAGAAAATGCCTAAAAGTGCTTCCTTCCTAAATGTGAATGTTGGTGCTGCCATGCACATCCAGGAGCCCTGTGCTTCCTGTGGGGTCAGGAGTCTCACAGCAACCCAAATCTTAGTTTCCAGTGTCTTAGCAGATTCCTACCAATTCAGTAGTACAGTAGCTTCCTTTGCCCGGGGAAATGACCGCCTGCCTGCCCAGCTGCCCCTCCGCTGCCTTCCTTTGCTTGTGTTAGACTGACTCATTGGCCACCTGGCCTTGACCACATCCCTTGGAATGTAGGAAGTCTTGTAAAAAAAGTTTTCTGTTCTTACAGCTAATGTTTGCTGCACCTACGAATGCTTACCTTATGACTCAGTCTGAGGTCCCATTCCCCTCTGTCAGCGGAAACACTTGCCAGTGTGTCTGGTATCTGCAGAACGGGTCAATTCAGAAGACCTGGTGTTGGGGTGGACTGGGGATGTGAAAGGAAAGAGCCATAGAAGGGCACTCAGACCTTTCCTCAGTTACCAAGGTCCACTGACACCCTGCGCAGTCCCCCGCACCAGCTTTGGCTTTCCCCTCCGTAAATGGGAAAACAATCTGACCTATGGGACAATTTTACTGGTCTGGTTTCTGGAAACCCAGATGTTCTCTGGATGTACAGTGTGGGGACTGGATGAAGAGCAAGTGTGTACAAAACCGCTGGGTCTCAGGAGTGCTAAGGGCATGCTCAGCCTCCCCAGAAGGGAGTTGAGACCTGGGTTCAAATCCAGATCCATTAGCCATCAGATAAGAGAGGGCACCTGTTAAGTAGCCTGGCTCTTTCCAGTTGAGAGACTGACTTTGAAAGGTGTGGTTCTATTGGGTCAGAGCTGGGCCCGGTTACATTCTGGTCTCAGTAACTATTTGCCTCTTGGTTTTCCCCACTGCAGCTTCCCACAAGCGTGGAAGAAGCTCACACACAGGGAGGTGGTATCTGGAATTCTCCATCTATGTACCCTGAGGTTGCTGTAGAAGTACCTCTTTACAGCCCAGACAACCCTGCCCTGCCCTGCCCTGTCTGTGAGCATGTCCTATCGGGTCTGCTTTGATGCCAGCGGCCAGTGGGTGGCAGACTTGATCTGTGTCTTAGTCAGGGTTTCTATTCCTGCACAAACATCATGACCAAGGAGCAAGTTGGGGAGGAAAGGTTTGTTCACCTTACACTTCCACATTGCTGTTTATCACCAAAGGAAGTCAGGACTGGAACTCGAGCAGGTCAGGAAGCAGGAGCTGATGCAGAGGACATGGAGGGATGTTACTTACTGGCTTGCTTCCTATGGCTTGCTCAGCCTGCTTTGTAGAACCCAGGACTACCAGCCCAGGGATGGCTCCACCCACAATGGGCTGGGCCCTCCTGCCTTGATCATTAGTTGAGAAAATGCTTTACAGCTGGATCTCATGGAGGCATTTTCTCAACTGAGGCTCCTTTCTCTGTGATTAACTCCAGCTTGTGTCGAGTTGACACAAAACCTGCCAGTACAATCTGTGATGGCTCTTCTCCTTCCTGGGGTTCCCCCATCTGTAAGCCATGGGGACAATGCTTCTATTGATGTCATTATTCTGTTCACTGCTGTCACCTGGCACCCAGGTGTGCTGTAAGGCGTGGCACACTAGACCTCGAAGCACAGTGGTTTCACGAAGCTGTGGGAACAGTCATTAAAATGATTGCAAGGTCGCCCCCCCCCCCAGGCTTGAGAAAAGCACCCTAGGAGCAGGAGATGCTGGCCCTTATAAAACTAAGTGATAATATAGTTTGCTCTTTGGGGCATACATGGGTTCCTCTCAGAGGCAAGTCCGAGAATCCTGAGCCAGCAAAGGTCTCATCACTGTTGCCTATGCTCAGTATACTCTTTCAACGTGCTTACAAAAGGGTCCCCACCCCCCGCATGCCCACAGAAGCACTCTGGAGAGTTAGATATACTTGAAAATTGGGGGCTCATGGCCCGGGGACGTAGCTTAGCTGTTCATGTGATTGTCCCATAAGCAGCAAGGAAAAGGACCACAGTTCAGATCGCCAGGACCCATGTCAATTCCCAGTGACTGTGTGCTCCCAATTGCAGTTCCACGGTCAGAATGCAGGGATGCTCAGAGCCAAGCTGGCAGGCACACTAGCAGAATCTCACAACTCTGGGTTTAGCTGATCAACTGCCTTAGTGGCTGCTAAGTGAGTCAGATTCGAAACATTGACCTTGGGGCCTCTGCATGCACACTTGTGCATGTGTGGACTCACTCTCGCACACACACAGCACACGTATTGGTGAAAAAAAAAGAAGAAAATACAGGTTTATTTCATCATCAGACTTGCTGTGTTGCTGCCCAGAACCAGGTCTCGAGTGGGCTTAACCAGTGGGGTTCTAGAGGTGACTTGTGAAGGCTAGCTCTTTCCAACCCAACACTTAGCCACCTCATGGTGGGAGTGTGAAATCGTCTGTGATGGGAGCATTTCCGCCACGGAAGCTGGCAAAGCTCCCCTTCAGACTGTTGCTTCCCTCCCTGGAAGCTGTTTATCAGGTTGAACCATCAATCCAAAAGGCAAATGCTGTGCACAGTGACCGAGCCAAGAGCGAGCCCCAGTCAGTGAGACTGAGCGAGCGCCTAACCCATAGGCTGTGTTTATCCTGGATGGCTTCCCTGGTTCAGAATGCTACTCATAATGCTGGTTTGGGAGGTTTTCCACCAAGCTACAGAAGCGGGGTAACAAGAGTCTCGGCCTGATTCCAGACTGTACCCGTTTTGCCTGTTTGCAGCTCTATGGAAGGCGTGCCCCATGGGAGGACCCCGCCAAGTGGGTAATGGATACCTACCCCTGGGCTGCCAGCCCACAGCAGCATGAGTGGCCCCCCCTCCTACAGCTCCGGCCCGAGGACGTGGGCTTCGATGGCTATTCCCTGCCTCGGGAGGGGTCGACAAGCAAGCAGGTGCCCCCCAGTGACACTGAAGGAGATCCATTGGTGAGTTGACAGCACTAAAGGGAGTGGCAGCCACGTCTGGGTGTGAGGCAAAGCTCTCGGGATGTAGGGGATTGACAAAAGCTTGTTGAATGCTTGACTCAACCCGCTGGTAGGATGACCTCCTCAAGTACTTCGTTCCATGGTATTAGTTTTTCATTAAGTTCTTTGACTTCACTTAAAAGTTTTCTTGTATAAGGTTAAAGGTTTTGTTTCTTTAAATTTCCTCTCTTCCTTTGGATGTCCTGATGCATGCTCTCTGCCCCACTGTTTTTCCTGAGATGGTACCATTACCATATCTTGTCCCAGAGGGTGCTAGGAAGAGAGAGTGCTGGGAACTTGGCACCAAAGCTGGACAAGCAGAAGACATGACAGCCCAGGGACCCTGGCTAGTGGGGTGAGATGCTTTTCAAGGGAACCTTGGGTAGCAGCGATAAAGCCCCAATCAATTCTAGACGCACGCATGGTCATGCTGCCAAGTTATACCTCACTCATCCGGAAGCCATGGGGACTTTTGGGGGAAGCAAATGTGCCCAAGTCACCACAGGTGTGGCTGTCAACCTGCCTGAAGGCTGTCGTCCCCTCCCCCACCCACCCACACTTCTGTGGCAGCTACAACAAAAGCAGAACAAAGGTATAGCTTGCCTTGCACAGTGGAAGAATCCTCTTAGGACAGGCAGCAGGGCTGGAAGGCAGCCAGAGGGACCTGTTCTAGCCCTCGTGGGGAGCCAGTGAGCTAAATAAATGCCAGGTGACCTCAGCCGTCCTCAGGAGGCACAGTCACAGTGGTGAGGCTTAGAACAGGAGCCAATTGACCAAAAGAATCTAATGCTGCCGCCCTGCCGGTGGCCTGAAGGGAACGCCGGATCCATTAGACTTTTCTCAAGGCCAAGGTCACGGGGGTCTTACAGAGGCTACGGGGGTCTTACAGAGGCTAGCAAGTTCATTGTGCCACATCTGATGTAAGAGTCAGGAAATCCTTCAGTCTCTGGGGCCATTTGGATAGAACCTAGAAAGGTCTACAGCCCCCTCAGAACTCACCCAGACCCTTGAAGGGGACTATGCTGGCACAAGCTCCCCTGTATTTATTCAGATGCTCAATGTATCTCTAGAGCCAAGGACCATATGTCTCTATTGTAGTGGCTGACTTCCTTACTGATTCCTTCCCCCCACCCCATGAGAATGAGTCCTTCCTGAGACTGACTGGATTTTTATCTCAGGACCGTACACTGGGGTATTTGATAGTGAGTAACCCTCCCTGCTTCAGAGAATTCACCTTTGTCTGGTGGCCTCGCCTCTTCCATGGTTCTGGCCTCACAGATAAAGAACAGCTGATAGGCCGACTAGCCTTGTTCCCGGGAAGATTCTGCACAGCATCTGGAAGGCAGCTGGTTTCATACTAGGACAGCCTTCTCCTTAGCCCAGAGAGGCCCTCCCTCCTAACCTACCTGCTATATAAAATACAAAGTAACAAATTTTAATCAAAGATATTTTCTGTTGTCTGTCTGCTCCCAGACATGTGGCCGGTACAGAATGTAAACTGGAGGAGGTTAGGAGCAAAGGCTTGGGCTCACACTCCACATGAGGCAAAGGTGTCAGGCAACAGCCCACACTCTGTCTTAGTTAGGGTTTTACTGCTGTGAACAGACACCAAGACCAAGGCAACCCTTATAAGGACATTTAACTGGGGCTGGCTCACAGGTTCAGAGGTTCAGTCCAGTATCATCAAGGCAGTAAAATGGCAGCATCCAGGCAGACATGGTACAGGAGGAGCTGAGAGTTCTACATCTTCATCTGAAGGCTGCTAGCAGAATACTGACTTCCAGGCAGCTAGGGTGAGGGTCTTAAAGCCCACGTCCAGCGTGACACCCCTGCTCCAACAAGGCCATATACCTGCATGTTGTACCAGTCCCGGGGCCAAACATACTCAAACCACTACACACTCCTAAAGCTTTCTCTGCAGCAGATGGGCCATCCTTGAGTGTTCAGCATACCATATCCTTTGCTTCCCAAAAGATTAACCCCTTGTCTGGCCCACATGTGGGACATGGGAGGCTCTGGTGCTTTGGCATTTGGTGTGGTGCGTATTCTCTGAAAGCTCTTTGCTCCTGGCAAGCTGCTCCTCCCCTTCCTGAAGGCTATGGCAGTGACTGAAACCAAGGTCAAAGGCTGCCCAGGTTCCACTAGCAACAGCTGTGGGGATGGCATTGGTAGACGTGGAATCATGTATATAGCATGGCGCATGTATGAAGTCATCCCAGACTTCAACGTGATGGGCGGAAACTGTGTACATTGACTTAAGTTTGACCAGTTAAGGGAAAGGACTAAGTAACTTCAAGGTCCTGTGGTTGGTAAGCAGGGAAGCTGGAATCAGAGCCCAGGACTCTGTGCTCTTGTCTGCAGCTTCTCCTCTCCAGGGAGCTGTGACCTCTCCGAGGAGGCCAGGGTGGGCTTCCCAGCAAACTGACCGGCCGTCCCACCCCTTCCCTCCCCACAGATGAACATGCTGATGAGGTTGCAGGAGGCGGCCAACTACTCCACCCCCCAGAGCTACGACAGCGACTCCAATAGCAACAGCCACCATGACGACATCCTGGACTCATCCCTGGAGTCCACCCTGTGACCGAGGCCCCCACTTCTCCCTCCATCCCACCCCGCATCCTCCACTTCATTCTGAAGACGACTTCCTGAGCCAGCCCTGGCTGCCACAGCCTTGAAACCAGAGCAGAGAAGCAGAAGACCCTCGTCCCTTCCACTCTGCCCTTGCATGAGCAGCCCAGGACCTCTCCCTCCAACAGCGACAACCGTACCAGCCTCTGTTCTACCCTCAGATTCTCGTTTTTTGCCTTGTTGGTGCGACCTCCGTGAGACACTGAAAATGCTTCATGGGAAAGGATCCTCACTGCCGAAATATGAAGAGTTTAAATGGAAATTTAAATGTTAAGATTCCACTTGGTGCCCTGAAACCTAACAACATCCCCCCCCCCACGCTACCCCACCACCACCCCCCAGACAGAAAAGACTAAACCCAACTTGGAAACACATAACAGCAGGGTTTCCCCCAGCACAGACCCACCAGCTTGGGTCTGGCCACCAGCACCCCAGAGCCATGCCACCCGCCCTTCTCGGACAAATTGGTGCTAACAAGGGCGCCTGCTTGGAGCGCCACCCAGGGACACCAGTACATCACGTGTCTCCGTTTCCCACATGGTGCTCTCCTTCCCAAGAGGTACTCTGTCTGTTCCAGTGCACCCCTTCCCATTTCCAGCCCATCAGCCCCGATGATCCGTGAGAGCAAGTGGAGACGTGAGAATGTGAGCGGATGGGGTTGGCAACACAGAAAAGTTCGCCTGTTCTCCTTTGTCTGTCTACAAGGTCAGGTTTCTGTCCTCAAACACTGTGTACTGTGTGAGTAGTTCTTCGGAGAACTCTCGACCCCTGCCTGTGTCTGCCTTTCTTCCTGGTTGATTGTGAAGCCCCCCCCCCATCCCCCAACCCTACTCCCATGACCAGAGTTAGTTCTTCGGTGACAGCAAGAGCTAAGTAGAATTTGCCTCCCCCCCTCAGCCTGGGTTTTTAGTGTCCATTGTCACAGTTCTGGGCCCTCAACACCTCCCTCTGGGGCTGTGTGGGCATTCGTGATCCTTACAGATAGATGAGAACAGTTCTCCTCCTATGAGTGAGCCACAGACCTCACCTTTCTGGCCTCTTGAGAGCTGAGAACTCCACCCCATCAACTCAGGCACCCCAGACCCCAGTTGCAGGAGGAGTTGACCATCCCCCCCCAAACACTGGCACTTTTCTCAGAACCAACCGGACACAGCTTAGCCAGGGAGGGGCGGCCACCCTTCCCAGAATCCTGGCCGTGCCTCCGTCCTGACAAACCTTGCCTGACCTCTACGGTGCTGACCGCCCCAATGCAATGCCTTACTGGTTTTGTACTGACTGTGTCCATTAACATGAGTGTTGTGCCTGCCTGGGGTTGTGTGTGTGTGTGTGTGTGTGTGTGTGTGTGTGTGTGTGTGTGTGTGTGGTGTCTTCCCCATCAAAGTAAACAGGGCTATAAGTCATCTATCCATGAAGAAAACACAAGTTGCTGACTTCTCATCCAAAAGAATCATCTGTGTGGATGTATGATTGTGGAGAGAGAGGGAGAGAGAGAGAGAAAGATAGGTTTTTCTTTCTTTCTTTTTTTTCTTTTTAGGGTCCTATCAATCTCTAGCCAACAAGCTCACTAGACAGTGACCCCACAGGTCCATGGTCCATGCGACCTTGTAAACCCATACTCTAAGAAACATACCCAATGTACCATGGCTTCAGCACACTGGTGTTTTCACCATATGGACATCTTTGGGCTCTTTGTGTTTCATAGAGACTTTACTGGCCCCACTGAGGATATCTCTGTTAACAATCAGGGTTTTTTATCTCATTATTCTATTCTTGAACGTTTGTCTCTTGTTTTTTTTTTTTTTTTTTTCTTCTTACCCTAAGAGCTTGACCCAAGACTGCTCACTTTGCTTGGAATGGCACTAGTTTTCTTCCTCGTTGAAAGGAATAAGAATGTGTCCTGTAAACTGATAAATAGAAACATTTCCCATCCCTGCTGTAATCCCAGACCCAGCCTGCCTTTTCTATGAGTATGGATGTGAATGTGTCTTCTATTGTTCTGTTTGTAATAAAAGTTTTAAACCGTATGTCTAGCCTGTGACCAGGGCCAAACCCTGAGCCTTCCAGTGACCCGAAGGGTAGCTCTTCTCAGTCTGACTCCCAGCAACGGCCGTACACTCTCATACTGTGAATTTTGGAGGTAGGAAAATTCAGCCCCTCCTCCTGCTTAGTTTTCTCAATCACCTTAGAAGTACACCCCACCAACATTGCTTAGGACTGTTTTCTTAACGACACCCTCTCCCCAGTCTCCAGACCTAGACTTCTCTCCCACCACATCCAGGGTTGCAACAGCAGCGTGTACCTATTGCTGCCTGACTCGGTTTTGTGGCCCTTGAGTTCCTCTTGGCTCAGCCACCTTCCCGAAGCACTGGGAAGCGCAGCTGTCTGAGAGGCACATTTCCGACTGGGTCATGTTTCCTTTTCCTGTTGCTTGACCTTGGACAAAGTGACTTTGTACTCATTTAGAGCCCTGTCTGAAATGCTTCCATTTTGCCTTTTTATATAGATAGGCTAATTTTGAAATGTAAGAAATCCTATGCAATGCTGATGCCGAGGTACCAGTGGGAGCCAAAAGTTTTCTTCCCAGGAGGCCAAGAATTTCACAGAAGTCTTTTTCACTTAAGGTTGGGGGATGGGATGGGAGTGTGACTAGGGCAGGACTTGCCCAGATCTTCCTCTGACCTTGGGGACATTTTAAAATTTTATTGTTTAGTGCTCGGCTTTAAAATTCTGTGTGCTCAAATCTGACCATCGAAAATCTACTTTAAAAGCAAAAAAACAACCCAGCTTTGCAAATATGGAATAGGAGGTTTGTTGTTTTGACCTGCTTGACTCGAGCCGAGTGGTTTATGAACCATGTGCTATAAGATGTACATTTTTTTCCCCATTGTAACATAGAAACTGTAAATATTCGATGAAACTGCTGCATTTTTGATGACTTTTTTCTAGCCATTTTTAAAGAGAAAACTAGGAATCGAGTATTTTGTGTACGGTATGTTCCAACTCCCTCCCCTCCTCCTCCCCTCCCTATTTAATTCTCATTTGCCATCAGGTTTTTGGGTTTGAGAACAATCCGCTGGAGATCTGCCCCATGTCATGGAGAATAAAGCTGATGATTGTACCAGTCTTAAATTATTCATGATTCAATAAACTTAATGCTTATTTATTCAGATTGGTAGTTTGGCTTCTCTGTGTTCTTATGAGACCTGTCTCCTTCTGAGCTCCTACCAGGAGGACCTGTTCTTCCCCAGAGGCTGTGAACCCCAAACTTGTTTCAGATCCACCCTTGCCAGGAAGTCGTTGGGAGTACCTCTGTCACCACACACACACACACACACACACACACACACACACAAACACACACACACCCTGCTCTGTCAACCCTTGAGGAGCCGAAAGGCCGTCCACAAATGCTGCTTTCACACCTGGCCCTCCAAATACTCTTAGTCTCTGTGGCTCAAGATGACATGGGTTTTGGGAGGTGTTTTGGTAGAATGGTTGGTTGTTTGGTTGGATGGTTGTTTGGTTGTTTGTTTGTTTGTTTGTTTGTTTGGTTGGTTGGTTGTTTGGTTGGATGGTTGTTTGGTTGTTTGTTTGTTTGTTTGTTTGGTTGGTTGGTTGGTTGTTTGGTTGGATGGTTGTTTGGTTGTTTGGTTGGTTGGTTGGTTGGTTGTTTGGTTGGTTGGTTGGTTTTGAGATATGGTTTTATGTATCCCATGGTCTCAGATTTACTACTTACCTTGAACTTCTAATACCCCCCTGCATCCTGAGAACCACAGTTAACGAGCATACATGGCCATACCTGGTCCTGCATAGAACCCAGGGCTTCCTACACGCTATACAAACACCCTTACCTAGAGCCCCAGCTGCAAGTTTGTTGTCTTGTTTTTTCATTGTGCATTCTTGACAGGCACAGCATGGTCATTACAGGCAGCGATGCACAAATTGGATCAGGGTCTTCTCCCCTCTGGCACTGCAAACCCAAGTTGCTTTCTGGAACGTGGCTTCCCTTGGAAGCTTCCGTGCACTGTGCTGTGCCAGCCAACCCTCCTCTAGTTCCCTTCCTTAGGACCCGCCAGCCTCGGGTCATCCCTACCCTTGTTACTGTTACAATCACCTCGTGCTTCTGTATGTGACATCAGACATTATTTCACTGTGGTCTCAACTCTATGGCTCTGGGCTGGTCTGGAGCTTACTATATTGCTCAGGTTGGCACTGAACTCACAGAGATCTGCCTGCCTCTTGGGTTAAGTTGTATGCCACCCCATCTACCATTTCTCTCTCTCTCTCTAGTAGATAAATTATATTCAGCTGTCTACATACAAATTTTCCCCATCTGTTCACCCCATCAGCTAGCATCATAGTTACTGAGAATACCAGGTAACATGAATTACACATATCTCTGATACATCATATACCTAGTAGTGGGAGTTCTAGATCCTATAGTCAGTCTGTCTACGGTTGCTATCTGTAGTGTGCATTTGCCTGCATGTATGATCTGTGCAGCATATGCATGCAGTGCCATCAGCATCCAGAAGAGGGCATTAGATCCACTAGAACTGGAGTTGGGCACCAGCCCAATGGTAGCAAGTGCTGGCTGAATGTGGTGGCACAGGCCTTTTAATACCAGTACTTGGTCTCTGAGTTTGAGGCCAGCCTGGTCTACATTGAGAGTTTCAGGACAGCCAGGCTGTCTCAAAAAGAGGAGTGGACAGCAAGTTCTCTTAGCCACTAAGCCATGTCTCCAGCCCAATTTAATGTTCTGAGACGCCTCTGTAGTTCTCATTGCTGCACTGTATACATTCCCTTAGACATTGCATGGACTTGCCTTTCTCCATATCCTCACCAGCATTTTATTATTTTGTCCTTTTAAAGTCGCCATGTGCCCAGCACCTCTGACATGCTGTTATATTATTATTAGTTAATATAATGTATTATATTATTAAATAATAATTAATGTATGTTATATAATTATATTCCTGCATATTATATGATATGATATATGATAGCTACATATTATATAATGATTAATATATTAATATAAATATATAGCTACCTGTTATATATTATAATATTGTATAATATAATGTTATTGCATTATATTATATTATTTACCTTTACCTTATAGGTGTGAAGTAGCCTAAGCAATGTTCTGTAACTTACTGTACAGCAGAAATGGATTTTTTTTCAATTTTACTACTTTTTAAAATTACTTGTTTATTATATATAAGTACACTGTAGCTGTCCTCAGGCACACCAGAAGAGGGCATCAGGTCTCATTACAGATGGTTGTGAGCCACCATGCAGTTGCTGGGAATTGAACTCAGGACCCCTGGAAGAGCAGTCAGTGCTCTTAACACCTGAGCTGTCCCTCCAGCCCTACTATTTTTATTTTATTTCATTTGTAGGAGCACTTGCCTGCAGGTTTAATCTGTGAGCTTCCAGTGTTCCTGAATCCATGGAGGCCAGAATAGGGCACCAAGTCTTCCAAAACTGGGGTTACAAACAATTGTGAGCTTCCATGTGGTTGCTTGGAATTGAACCCAGGACCTCTGTGATGGTAGCCATTGCTCTGAACCACTGAGCCATCTTTTCAGCCCTCAGAATTGGAATTCTGCAGGCCATACTTTTCCCCATGGGCTGTGCTATAATCTGCTAACCTTGGGTGGTCGGGTGGGAGAGGACAGGGGGGCGTGGCACTTCCTTCTAACACTATCACAAGTCATCTTAAAGCAACACTTCCCCTCAGTTCAGCCACCAGGCTGCTGTCTGCGTGTCTTAAATATACAAGGAATACTTAAAAGCAAGAATTGTAGGAAGTATCGTGTTAAATGGTAAAATGGTTCACTTTCAAAGTGGGGACCTGGTAAAAATGCCTCCTCTCCACCTGACAGGGTAGACAGACCGTAGTTGTCTTAGGTAGGGTTTTACTGCTATGAACAGATACCATGACCAAGGCAACCATTATAAGGACAAGTTTTAATTGGGGCTGACTTACAGGTCAGAGGTTCAGTCCGTTATCATCAGGGTGGGGGCATGACAGTGTCCAGGCAGACATGGTGCAGGAGGAGCTGAGAGTCCCACCTCTTGTTCCTAAAGCAGCTAGAACGAGGGCATTAAAGCCCATACCCACAGTGATACACCTACTCCAACAGGGCCACACCTAATAGTGCCACTCCCTGGGCCAAGCATTTACAAACCATCATACTAGTTGATACAGAAAGACACAAGAAAAATGACTGAGGAGGGGGTTGTTTACTCACCGATCGCCCATGTGCTCAGATACTAAATTCACAGGTAACTTATTAGAAATACATTTAATAACATTTGGGGATGTAAGATGCTCTTGAAGACTCTTGTGCGGAAGGATTGGTTCTGGAGGCCATGTTTAGGCTCTAAGAAGTGGTTGGACCATGAAGTCTCTGACTTCACTGACACATCAATCAGCTGATTCATCCAAACTGATGGGGGTGTCAGCAGAGGAGATGAAAGGTGGGGTCTGATTGGAGGGAATACCTGTCAATGAGGGTGTCTCTTTGAAAGGCATATCTTGGCCCCTCCTTTTCTGTGTCTACTTCCAGGCCACCATGTGGTGAGCTGACCTTCTTCCTCCAGCTCCCACACCCTTGATTTCCTCCCAAGCCTGCCACAATGGTGCCAGCTCACCGTGGTCTGAAAGCTTTTTTCAATCTTTTTTTTTTTTTTTTTCAGGAACTTTGTCACAGCATCAAACAAAAAAAAAAAAAAAAAAAAAAAAAAAAAAAAAAAAAAAAAAAAGCCTGTAGCTAAATTTTTAAAAGATCAACTTGAAGATAAAACATGTTAAAGCCTGAGAAATAAACTCAATGGAAGATGAACTGGTTTTTCAAGAGTTCTGAAAAGCACACGCTAAGAAACTAGTGAAGCCCCAAAGGAGCAGAGGGAAAACTTGTATGTTTAGTTTTGGCTTCTCAAGACAGCGTTTCTCTGAGTACCTGTGGCTGTCCTGGAACTCATTCTGTAAACCAGGCTGGCCTTGAACTCAGACATCTTTCTGCCTCTGCCTCCCAAGTGCTGGCATTAAAGGCGTGTGCCACCACTGCCCACCTGAATTTAATTATTTTTGACACGAAGCAGTCATTTTCTGCAAGTAAAACTCCTGATCTGATGTAACCCTACCCAGTGTGTTTTTACAGAATGAATGGAGCAATCCTAAGTCTCGCAGGACTCTTCAAAAGAAAAGCAAGGACTAGAAGAATGCCTTTGCCAGATATCAAGACTAAGGTCACAGAGACAATGTCTTCTCGGTGCAAGAATAGGAAAATGGTTGGGTACAGTGGCACATGCACTCAGGAGGCAGAGGCAGGCAGATCTCGGGGCATGAGGCTAGCCACGTCCACAGAATAGGTTCCAGGACAGTCAGGGCTACACAGAAAAACCTTTTCTCAAAAACTAAAAACAGCAACAACAAGAAAGAGAAATAATTCGAAGGACTAGAAGATTAGGATAGATGGTTCCCAATAAACCCAACACATCTTCTGTTCGTTGTGAGGATCTATAAATGTCAGTGACTCCAAGACCTGAGGAGGAAAAGATACAGCCAAGGGCGATGCTGACGACAGCCACTGTCTCCCATCGTTAAACCTGAAGTTGTCCTCTCCTCTTTAAAGGCTCAGCGTGTTCACCAGCTTGGGAAAGACTTCATATACTGAGACTCCCCTCGGGGCAGTTGTCAGGCATAAGATATTACTCACTGGCTTGTGCCCAACAGCCAGAGTGTAAGCGCCTAGGGACAGACGTGCAGAAGGAAAGGACACACACACACACACACACACACACACACACACACACACACACACACTGCAGTACCCACCTCGGGCACCAGGCTCTGTAAAATCCACAGTGATGGTCACTGAAATTCGAGGCACAGTAGAGGAGACAGAAGAGGCGGTGCCAGGCTTCTCCACTGAGTATAGCGCTTCACCTGTGGCCAGAGACCCTAGTTATGATAAGGCGGCGTGGATGCTGCACAAAGGGGCCCGGAGCAGGATGTCTGCCCATGTTTGTTGATGGCTGTGAGTGGAACTTTGCCCCGATCACAGCCCCATAGGGGCAAGGGGCCATCACTTAAGGCCCTTCCAAAAGGAAGGTCTGGGCCAGTCTTCTGGTTAAGCACAAAGTGTGAGCGATAACTTCATGACCGCTCAACTGCCTGCCTTCAAGTACGGCAGAGCTAACCACATCTGTGTCACAGCCTTGAGGACTCCGATACCCTCCCTCAGTCTTTCTTGTCCTCCCGACTCTGATTCCTCAGCCTGTAACTTTATGGCTTCTGGGGGCCAAACCAAGCCCCGTAGGAAAAGATGCAGACAAGTGTGTATGAGGGGTGTAACTTGAAGGTGTCGTAATTGGGGTGAATTTACCAGCGGTGTCCATGCAAGAGCTGGAAAACCCCTGACAAGGCAGCGGCAGATATAACCATGCTGTGACTGGCAGGGGGACCCTGGCTTCTCTGAAGCTTGGCTTATCAGGCCGGGCCTGGGCAGAGGGTGAAGAACAAACTTGCATTGCTGGATCCTGCACTACTTGCTCTCAGACTCCACTCACTGTCATACCTGGGCGGCTCTAACAAGAGCCCACAATCTCCATGCTTCCTGCCTGGGTCACCACTGGCCTAGGAAATGGTGGAATCCCAGCCTTCAGTCCAGGGATGAACTAGAATGTTCTGGGAGAGTCAGGCATAGTAGCAAACGCCTGTAGTCAGGAGAGGAGGAGTGTGAGGCGTAGAGACCATGTATGTGTGTGTGATGGTGGTGGTGGGGTCGACACAAAAAACCTGTGCTGGAGAAAGGCCCAGGTCTCCCAGCCCCAGAGTATTTTGAAACTGCCAATTAGGGGCCGCCCTGCCTAGTACCTCGCTGTGACCAGCAGAGGGCAGCAAAGCCCAAGCAAAGTTAATCCCATCTGCAAAGTCTCTTTTCCTCCCTCCTGCTCTCCCCCCCCCCCCCCCCCCGAATTCTTGTCCCTGTCCTCCTTCCCCCTTCTGTCTCTCCTCTCTGTAAGTCTCTCGGTGCCCTCGCACTTCCCTTTTCTCTATCTGGGCTCTCTCTGTTCATGGGTCTGTCTCCCCTTCCTCGTGCCCCCTTTCCCTCCCCACCAGGGGAAAGTAGCGTCATAAAAAGAGCAGGAGACAACTAAATGGGCGTTCGTTCGATGGGCACCCGGCATCCTAAGCCACACCCTACCCTCTGTGACTGCAGTGAGGTGAGGTTAAGAGGTCCTGGAGGATGAGTAAGAAAGTACATTGGCAAGGTGTCCCCAATCGGGACTAGAGAAAGGTTTTGTTACCGGGCGATGGTCTGGCCTCAGCTAGCTCTTTAGTAAGGTTAAGAGAAGCAGTATCCTCCAGTAGACGCTGTAAGTGCCTTCCTGCAGTATCAGCCATCCCTCTGACAGCTTGATTAGTCTGTCGTCCTGAAGGTGGAGCTGAAGGCTGTTATGCTCCCTCACCCTGTTCCAAAAAAAATGAAATAATAAAAGAAAAAAAAAGTCGTTGAGTCGAGATCTTCCAGACTGGATGGACTCGCTCTCTGATGATGTCATCACCAAAAGTGTGGGTTCTAGACAAGACACTGTTAGAAACTGGGTTGTGGCCTTCAGAGACCCACTCTGTACGTTGGAGCCGGGAAATTTATTAACAGCCTGAGGTGAGGACTCTTTCATGACTGGCCTCCCACAGCATCCTTGGCTGCTCCTCGCTCTGTATCTCCGAGTCCTGGTCCTGACTGTGTTGCCATGGCAGCAGAAGAGCTTGGCAGGTACCCACTTCCATAACAGCCTTGACGCGGGGTCCCATAGTTAGCATCCTTCCTCCTTCTCTCTGGCAAGTGTTAAAATAAGTCTCAGGGTAGAGGAGGGGTGGGAGAGTTGGGGGGCAGCCTGTTCCAGCACTGCTATCTGCACTGGACCCTGCCAACTGGGTTGATGTATGAGCCCTGGTTACGTGCTCTTATCTATTGAACTGGGTTGGGCTAAACATGCACAGCACTGAACAGATTGTCTATACATCAAGTCGAGACACATCTCTATCATAACTGAGCAGTCACACACTGCCATGCAGCCCGAGTCCTTTCTTGCCTCGACCCCATGAGGTGAGGCTCATCTGAGGAATGTCACCAGAGAGACTGTATCATTCAGCTGGTGCCTCCCCTTTGCAGCATGGCCAGGTAGGATGCTCATGTGAAACAGGAAATAGGGTATAAAGAAGTAAGTGCCTGCTCTGTGGGGAGTGGGCCAAATTGCAGACAGCTTCCTGGGCAATCTGTAGTAAAGACACTAAGTCTGAGAGCAGGGTGGGCTGGAAGAATGATTGAGGTACTTTTTAAAGATTTATTTATTTATTATATATTAAGTACACTGTAGCTCTCTTCAGACACACCAGAAGAGGGCATCAGAGCCCATGGCAGATGGTTGTGAGCCACCATGCAGTTGGTGGGAGTTGAACTCAGGACCTCTGGGAGAGCAAACAGTCAGTGCTCCTAACCGCTGAGCCATCTCTCCAGCCCTAATGTTCACCTCTTAATCTTGGTGAATTATGGTTCACAATGAAGTAATGAATGCAGCAATGAGTGCAAAGTGATTAGCTTAGGCAGGTTTCATGCAGCAGTAACCGGCAGCAAAAATGCCGACTGACGTCTTTTCTCATATCACATTTGCCTATTGGATGATGTTTTAACTTAAAAATTAGTCCAGAAAGGTTGATCTTAATTTACCGTTGTCGTCTTTGTCATCCTCATTATGTGGGTGCACGGAGTGGGTAGGGGTGGGAGTGTAGAGATCAGATGACAATTTTGTGGGGTTGGTTCTCTCTGTCTTTGTACAATGTGCTGGCCATATTGGAAGAGGGTGCCTCAACTAAGAAACGCCTCCCTAAAACTGGCCGGTAGGCAAGTGTATAGGGCATCTTCTTAATTGGTGATTGATGTGGGCAGGCCCACCCGACTGTGGGTGGAGTCACCATTTGGGCAGGTGGTCCTGGATCATGTAAGAAAGCAGGTAAAACAAGCCATGTGAACAAGCCAGTAAGCAGCATCCCTCCATGGCCTGTGGATCAGCTCCTGCCTCCAAATTCCTGGCATGATTCCCTTCCGGATAGACTGTAACCTATAAGCCAAATAGCCCCTTCTCTCCCCCAAGTTGGTTTTGGTTATGGTCTTCATCACAGCAATAGAAATCTAAGGCACTTGGGTCCCAGGGAACCAAACTCAGTTGCCAAGTGTCTTTTTGAGCCACCTCCTCTGCCCCTAAGTCGAAACAAGTTTGGACTCACTTCCTCTTGCACATCTTCTCAAGTGTGGGTGTTTGAACAGGCAGCGCCTTCACTGATTTCAGAAGCGTAGGTCATTGGCACGGAGTAATTCTGCTGCAAACAACGCAGAGTAGACAAGACACTCCCACCGAACCAATGCCAACAGAAGGAAGAAGTTATTTGCTTTGTTTTTGTTGTTGTACTTGTTTTCCCCTAAGCATTTGCTCTCTCCCAAAGGCAATGTATGACCTCTCCGAGCCGGCATAGCCGAGCAATGGTTCAGAGTGGCTGTCACTTCTGAAGCCAGATTGCTTGGGTTTGAAACGCTGCTTGGTCACTTACTGTGTGGTGACTGACCCTTTGTGCCTCCGTGTCCTAGCTGTAAATGTAAACTGAAGAAGGTTGCTATGAGGCATAGCACAGGAAGAAAATGTATCACCCTGGGCAAGCTTCAGCTTAAATGCTACCACTGTCTCTTGCCCGCAGTCTTCAGTGACACAGTCCCCACTTGGGAAAGTTCCATGCCTTATCTCAGTCTGCTCCTCTCTCTCCCTTTCAGGGAGCTCTGCAGCTCCTCTCCCCTGCAGCAAAGAAAGCTGCAGCCATCTTCATGAGATCAGCTGTGCCTGCTCATAGGAGTCTGCATTCTCTCAGAGAGGGGTGGGTGTCATTATAGGTTCCACTCCTGTCCTAATCGGGTCTGGCCTTGAGTCTACAGAGATGCTGAGATACCTCTGTTGGGGAGTTTAAATAGGAGGTCTTTGTCTATCCAGCTCTGAGGAAGCCATCATAGGCTGGGTGAAGACCTTCAACATGGCTGCTTTGGGGTCACCATACTCTTGCTCCTCGCTTATTCTTTGAGTAAGTCCTAGGGTGAACTTTGCTTGTGTAGGGCCCTAAAGACACAGAAATGGTTAAAGTCAGACTCAGAGACTTTCCAGTCATCCCAAGGCTATGAGATCCCGCCTGTCCCTGACAAATAAAAACAATGGCCCAGAGTAATTCCCAGAAAAACCACAGAATGTAGTGACTGATACCCACCTGGCCCTCCAGAAAGCCCTAGATAGGGTCCTGACGCATGTCATAATTAGCTCATGCTCTAATCACCCAATTCTGAGAAACAAAACAAGGACGAAAACACACAGAATTTGCTGGCTGACAGCCACAAGGTCTCATGGGAGATACCCAAATATACATCATTATCAGCCTAAACCCCCTCATCCAATGAATCCAAAGGTCACTGTAACCCACCAAGGTGACGTCACCTCCCCATGTTGTTGCTGAAATCTGCCTGCTATAAAGAATAAAAGATCTGTGCTTTCTGAGTTCGTTGTTGACTCTTCTTGTGAGGATGAGCAACCCCATACGTATGGAATTAAGATTAAAACTCTTGTTATTACAGCAGTCTGTCACCTATCTAATTGTGTTCTGTGGGTTGCACTGCTGAGCTAAGACTCCTCGGGTCTTACAACACTTGAATCAGTATCTTTGGTTTGACACTAGGTCCGGATAAGAAGGAAGCAGGCGGTTTAGTCTTCCCAGGGAAAGAATTCTCATAACACCCTCTATAATTGGCTATTCCTGGTTGCCAACTTGACTATATTTGGAATGAACTACAATCCAGAACTGGAGGGCTCTCCTGTGAGCTGAGCCCTAGCATTGGTCTCTTCCCGACTGCAAACACAAAGCTAGCAGTCATCTCTTCCTCCTTCCGTGCTATGAGTCGCTGGTCTGGTTCGAAGCCTCTGTCTTCTGCTGTTCTATCAACACTCCGTCCTCACTAGGACTCCTCTCGGGTATCCTGTTGTTGCTCTGTGTCCTGGAGATCCTGCAGCTTTGCGTCTGTAGGACAGCCCCTTTACATGCTCCAGCAGTTCGTCAGTGGGGTAGATGCTGAGATGGGCCAACCCAAAGCCCTGGATCTGGGCCTGGATGGTTGCTGAGTCGGCCTGTTTGCCGGCTATCCTGAATCCACAGCATCAGGGAGAGCTCTCCAGCACAGGTCTGGCTTAGGTCACCCAATGCTGCAGCAGGCTGCAGGTATCTATTTTTCAAAGTCTATTTTTAATAAGGGTTCTTAAATGCTTTAACTTCCCACCAGAGGTAGTGGAAAAGATAGGTTATTAGGACATAGGGGAAGGAGACCTGTTTAGAAATAGGTTTTTGTTTTGTTTGTTTGTTTGTTTTGGGGGGCAAGGCCAGTCTTTGTTGTCAGGATTTCAGCAGCTCAATCCAGTAGCAAACAGGAAATATGAATCAGCAGCTGCAGACCAGTCCATGTGGTAGTGGTAGTCACCCCACATGAACCAGCAAAGGCAGTTCGATCCTGAAGGAACCTCAAAGTTCGCCAACCAGCCCGAGGCCACGGAAGACACAAGAAACCACAGGAACCCCAACCAGCAGTTCTTCCACGAGTTTCTCTCTGCGGCATCTCCACAAGCAGAGCTCAGCAACACAATGTAAGGCGAACCAAAACACGCATGTCTTCAACAGTGAGGCGGGGCAAAGCAAAGCAGTGCCCGAACTCCCGCTGTCTGTGGGGTCATATTTATATCCTTTCCGATCACGCGTCCTGTGTGTCTGCTATAGTGAAACATATGCGCCCCCAGCCAAACGTAACTGACTTTCCAAAGAAACCAGAAGCTTCTACTTCAGCAGGCGGAGAGGGGAGTGTGTGTGTGTGGGGGGGTGCAGACCCGCTCTCAGGCCCTCAGTGACAGTACCCTCACCCGTGGTGGCAGGGCCAGTTCTACAGTGCTGCCCAGGCAGACGGCAGGGGGCAAGGGGGCAAGGGGCAGGGGGAAAGGGGGCAAGGGGCAGGGGGCAGGGGCAGGGGGCAGGCGGCAGGGGGAGCTCTTCTGAGTGCTGCATCCATCTCCGTGCAACCTTCAACATGTGCCCAGGCTGTCGTCCAGAACAAGGACTTCCATTCGGCCTTTGGAGGGTCACAGACATTGATTCCGATCCCTGCTGCTACGTGGCACTGGACCCAGATATGGCTCTCAGTGGCAACACGGGCCATGACTTCACCGTGGCCTCGCACCGGGCTGTTCCTCTCTACCCTTGAGTCTCCAGTTCCACCCTCCTCACAGTGCTCCAACGGTTTCTCGTCTCTCTCTCTCCCACCTCACCATCACACATGCCCATCAGAATACCTCCCACTGCAGGCAGGCCGGGAGGACGCTGGCCTCTGAGTGTCTCCCTCCCACTCTCTGCATCACATTTGGTGGTTGTTGTTGTTATTATTTATATTATTATTGTTGTCGTTGTTGTTTTTCACAACCTCATGGGATAATCAGAGATCAACCTCAGTGTCCTTGTTCTAGACAGGGTTCAGATAGGTGGGTTAATAACAGAGCCCGTCAGCAGCTGAAGGAACTTCCACGAAGGATCTTTCACACTAAGCCCAGTGTGTCTCTCTCACTAAGCAGTCATTTCAAGATGCTGAGAAAGGAGAGGGGCACCCAAGGTTATTAGCAGCCTCGCTCACTGTGTGGGAGAGACAGAACAGCCATGCCCGTGATATCGATCATGAGATATCGATGGAAAGTCGATATTGATTAAATATGGAAGTAGACAGAGACTGCACAGGTTTGCAACTTTACAATCTCCCGAAGGAAAGGGGTTTAAATTGGCTTTATTTTAAAAGGAGGGGAGGAAAGCACTGTCTTTAGGCACACCCATCTGTTAAAAGGGGGAAGCTGTGTTATTTACAGCTAACCCCCACCCTGTGTGAACATCCTGGACACCTCGATACCTGAACAACCTCCATTTCTACTTCCCCGTGTACTGTACCATCCACCCTCAAGCCCGAGGGGTCTGATGATGTTGGTCACGCTGTGGTTTGTGTGCCTAAAATAAGTAAAAAAAATAAAATAAACCCTCAAACCATAGTTACAGGAAAGATCACAAGGTATGGTCACTGAGAAGGCCACAGCACAGAGATTCTTATCATTTTCCTACTTTTCTTTTAGATAGGGTTCTTCTGCATAGCCCAGGCTAACCCAGAGCTGCCTGCGTAGTCAAGGCTGACCTCAAACTCATAATCTTCTTACATCAGCTTCCTCCATGCTGAGATCGCAGGTGTGAACCACCATATCCCATTAACTCATGTTTAGAAGAGCATGTCTCCCACACATGGGTGAGCAGAGTCCTGTGCATTTTCCTTGCCTCAATAAAAAGATTAATAATCCCTTAGTATTTGTTAATTTAAAAAAACTTTTATTGATTCTTTGTGAATTTTACATCATGTACCCCAATCCCACTCACCTCCCTGTTCCTTTGCATTTGCCATCTGTCCAAGAAACCTTCCTTACAAAAGAAAAAAGAATCCCCCCCACACACACACAAAAATCTTGTATTGGAAGCTGCAGCGTGTCAGTGTGTCCCACGGTATAGAGTTCTGTCCATACATCTTTACCTGCAAATGTTCATTGACTTTCCACATTTGGACTCAAGAAGCTTCTTTTGTTTTTGTTTATTGGTTTGTTTGTTTTTAAATGAGACATTATAGGAACATAGGATTTCCACCCATTCCCTTAGAACAATCACTCACGAGGTGAGGCACCATAAAGTACATATGGAGGTTGGAGGACAGCTTGCGGGAGTCCCTCCCTCCCATGTGGGTCCCAGAGAATAATAACTGTGATAATGGGGTTTGACGGTGAGCGCTTTCACCTCAGGATCTATCTTGCTGGCTCCCTGAAGGGGTTTTTTACAGAGAGACAGATATGTACCACAGGAATCCCTGTGAAGATCGAGGTTGGAAGATGGATGTGGGCTTTGCTTTCTAGTCCCTTTACCCTCAGAAGAAAGAGCATGCGTAGCCAGTTGTCTCACTTTTGGGGTGATGCAGGAGACCAGTCAGCCTCCGTGGCCTATTCTGTTGTGCCGTGGCAGCTAAGTGGCTCACAATCAGCTGTGACTGAACTGCACTGAATCCTGTACTGAAGCAGCGTTGACACCACAGGGTGGTGTGGCTGTGTTGTCCCGCAAAGATTATGGTAAACCACTAATTATATTTCACATCCGAGAGAAGCGTCATTGTTCCCATCGGCTGTCAGTGAAAGCACCTACATCGCCTCCGCTCGCACACCCGGAGGTGTGTGCTTTTCCCCTGTATTTCTTGGAACAGCATTCCTCTTCCATGCAGAGCTAAATCATTCCTGAGTGCTTTGGCAATTTTTCTCGAGGTCATCCTCGCTGTTGTGGAAGGGAGATGGGTGAGCCAGAGAAAACAGGCTGATCTACTGACCCATGAGACCTAAGGTAGCCGGAGTGTGAGTCATGATAAAGGATGCGTGCCAAGAACTGACAACTGTGTTGTGTCTGAGCTATGTCCCTTAGACAAAGTCGATAGTGGCAGCTCTTCTTTGTGGCTGCGGTGTGTGAGACTGGGGAGGACAGGAAACTAATAAAGATGAAAACACAGGCGGGGCTTAGGGTGTGGTGACAGTGGCTGGTGACAGTGGGGCATTGGGCAGACAGTGAGAGTCAAGGAGTGGTACCCACATAGCTGGTTAGGGAGAGTTTTCTTTGCTAGAAGTGCTTGAGGCAACTAGAAGGTGTTAATTGCATTTCACATCCTCATGGGCCTAGCAGGAAGCAACCTGAGGGAGGAATGTTCATTTTGATGCATACTTGGGAGACACAAGGCCACTGTGGCCGAGAAGGTGTGGCCACAGGACGCTGCTGGCTCCTGCCTCAGCAGAGCAGATAGAGATGCTCCACTCTTTTTCCTTCTCAACTTCCTACTCAACACTGGACCCCAGACATGGAGTGGAGCCACCCACCTTCAGAACAGAGCTTCCCTCTCAGTCAGCCTTCTCTGGAAGTATCCTCTAGACAAGCTCAGAAGTGTATCTCCAAGGTGATTCTAAAATTCAGTCGGGTGGACGAAGACGGTAAGTTTGGGAAGTTCCCAGAGTGGATTTTCCCATAGTTGACCATCTATGTCTTGGACTGAGGAGAGAGATCTCTGAGTGGGCAGATGGGGGCCATCTTCATCCAGTTCTGCCTGAAGCCAGAGAGAAGACTGGTAACTCACAGGGGAAGAGACAGCAAGGACTGAGAAGAGACACCTGGGAAAAGGGAGTCAGGAGCCAAGGCTAAGATTGGGTACCTGACCATGCAGTCATATAGACAGTGAGTAATGTGGCGGGGGCCCTGGGAGGCTAGTTCCCAAGACTCGTTCCCATTTTACAGTGGAGTTTTCCAGATGCTGTATATGTGGTGTCTTCTAAGAGCAGCTAATGGGATGCTTGCTTGTTGTGAAAACATGGCTGACTTAAATATGGGTGATCGCAAAACAAAAACAAGCCAAGGCAAAGCATCTCATGAATCTGAGGCTAGCCTGGTTTATGTAATGAAATCCTGTCTCAAAAAAAATAAAAAATAAAAATAACCTCTCCCTTATTTAGTATCTTTCCTTTTGTTTTAAAGACTTATTTTTATGTGTGCTTTTCTCTGTTATGCTTTGCCTGCATGTGCACCATGGGTACCTGGGGCCTTCAGAGCCAGAAGAGGGCCGAGTGGAGAATCCCCTGAGATTGGAGCTACATATCATTGTGAGCCGTCTTATGACTTCTGGGGATCAAATTTTGCAAGAGGAGCAGGTGCTCTGAGTCACTGAACCATCTCTGTAACCCCCGTTTTTCCTTTACTAACTTAACCAATCCTTCCATTTGCCTCAAAGACTTGTAACTCTCAGCCCTAAGGTCTGGATTCCCCTGTGTCTGTCCCTTTATTTTCATTTGCACACGGGGCACATAGCAAGTACCTAGTGTGTATGAGGAGGGGTCGATGACACCAGGTTGAAATGTATGAAGCTGGCTTGGTGCCCTTGTGATAGCCAGTCACTATAGATACTGAAACAACATGAAATAAGCCACTGTACTTCTCAGTAAGTAGGGCTCTGTGCATGCAGGAGGAGTACCCACTTTCATAAGATCTCTGGAGTATTTCCTTTTTCTTTTCTGGACTTGCTTAGCACTTATTATTAAAACTTGGAGGTCTGCTTTGTTAGTTTTTAAAAAATAATTCTGTCTCTTGTTATGCTACGTGCTTCAGTTCCATGCTGCCTTATGATAATATTATTTGCAGTCGTAATTTTGACATTGCTTGGGCTGCCTATTCTTGGTTATCAGTTTGGCTACATCTGAAATGAGCTACAGTCCAAAAGCAGAGGGCGTGACTGTGAGGTTAAAGTGGGTGGATCCATCTCCAGTACTGACCTTTGAGGTAGAACGACAGGCAAGTTTGATTCGAATCTTGAGGCTTCTGACAGAAGCCTGTATAAGGACGTGGAAGAAGGAAGGTCTGGCTGCCTGCTTGCTCTCCCCTTGCTGGTAAATTCATTCATTCACTGGCTTAGAGCTACTTCTTCAAGATTCCAGCATCTACTAAAAACCAGGTGAGATATCCAGCCTTGTGGGTTGAGCTTCATCTGGATTCTTCTTCCTTCCTTCCTTCCTTCCTTCCTTTCTTATTCAAACCATTTTTTAAAAGATCTATATATTTCATGTGAATACACCGTAGCTGTCTTCAGAAACACCAGAAGAGGGCATCTGATCCCAGGGGTCACTGGGATTTGAACTCAGGAGCTTTGAAAGAGCAGTCAGTGTTTTTAATCACTGACCCAACTCTCCAGCCCAACTTCTGGATTCTTAACCTTTCTTTTCATAGCCACCCATTGTTGGATTAGCTGGGAAACAGTCTGCAAGTCATTATGTATTATATATATATATAATGTATGTATTCTATAACATATGTATGTGTATATATGTAATACTAACACAGAATGTACAGAATGAAGATACACACCCTGACCAATACACACCTGAATTTTTAAAAGTTTGCAATTATTGCACGTGTGTGAGTGAGTGAGTGAGTGTGTGCGTGTGCGCACATGCACGGTCTGTATGCAGAAGACAACTCACAGGTCTTGGTCTCCCCTCTACTGAGTGGGTCCTGGGGATGGAACTAAGGTTCTGTGACTGGGCAGAAAGCACTCTTTACCCACTGAGCCATTTCACAAGCTTGATATTGCAGAATCTTTAATTTTTTTTCAGTATGTGAGTAATTTTCAAGTTACTTCATTTTTTAAAAAAATTTTTTGAGAGAGAATCTCATTTAGCTCAGGCTAGCCTTAAACTCGCTATGTAGACAAAGCTATCCTTGAACCCTGAGCCTCCTGTTTCTACCTCAGGGGTATCACAGGCATGTGCCACCATACCTGGATCCCAAGTTTCATTCAAAAAATTTTAAAACTATTATGGCAAAACTATATAATATTTTCCATTTTAACAATCTTCTATTTTTTAAAGACAGGGTTTTGCTATTTAGCCCTGGCTAGCCTGGAACTCACTCTGTGGATTAGGCTGATCTCACTCTGGCCATCTTTCTGCCCTAGCCTCCCGTGCTGGGATCACACTGATACTACCTGACACTTACTGCCATGCTTCGTGTTAAACATGTCTTTTGCTTCCTTTCCCTCTCTCTTTTTCACGTGTGTAGTATATTTGAGTACACATGTGTATGGAGGCCTGAGGTCACAAAGTCATTTTTCCTTCAATCTCTGTTCACTTTTATTTACTATTTATTTACTTATTTTATTTACACCACCACCACCACCACTTTATTACAGGTTCTGTATTTAGGATGTCAACACATTTCTGAAGAATCACACCAACACATAATCTGAAGTATGGATAAATGATAAATATCAACTGTCCTCTCAAGCAGGGACAGAACATCTTGCATGTGGGTACACTGTCATCAGACACACCAGAAGAGGGCGCCAGATCTCATGACAGATGGTTGTGAGCCACCATGTGGTTGCTGGGAATTGAACTCAGGACCTCTGGAAGTATAGGCAGTGCTCTAACTGCTGAGCCATCTCTCCAGCCCTACTATTTATTTATTTATTTTCGTGGTTTTTTTGTTTTGTTTTGTTTTGGTTTTTTTTAGACAAGTTTTCTCTGTGTAGCCCTGGCTGGTCTTGAACTCAGACATCCTCCTGTCTCTGCCTCTGGAGTGCTGTGATCAAAAGACGTGCACCACCACCACCTAGCGGCTTTACTCTTGAGACAGGCTCTATCGCTAAGCCTAGCCAAGGCCAAGCCCTGTCTCTGAAGGTGTGGGTCCAGCAGAGGAATCCCTTTCTTAGAGGAACTTGTATAGAACACTGACAGCATGTTGAGGAGACCTGGGAGGCTTCTTGAGTTAGAATCATTATTAAAACAAGCACAATTTCTTTTCTCTAAGTTCTCAGTATAGACTAACCTGGTTACAAGGTCCGGAGAAGTCAGCACAAGGGTTTGTGTTACTAATGAAAAGGAAGATGGGCTCACATTTCAATTACCAAACAAACTGCCCCACTGAGGCTTGGCAGCTTCTCTGGCTGTTGGGATCTGAGGAGTTCACCAAGAACTAGGTGTGAGGTGCATGGGACAGAGACACAAAAGCCCCCTCTGGGATTCCTCTCTTAGGTAATGGCTAAGAACACTGTGGCAGGAAGGAGTCATTGGGTTATCGATTTAAAAAGCTTGCAGACCCCGGAGACTGGAACTCATGTCTGGGCTCACCGGCTTTGACTGTGGACTGATATCCCAGTTAGAATCTTTGCAGAAGGATCGGGACTAGTCCTCAAGCCTTCTTGGACACTAGAAAAAGTACTCCTTCCCAGAGAACATGCAAACCACTGCAGGCCTGAACAACCCAACTGCCCTGCAAAGCCTCTTGTAGCCCATCACTTTGGTCTGGGAGAATGGGAGGTTAGTTGGGAGCCCAGCTTCTTGGCACACACTTACTGGAACTGTCACTGGTCAATTAGCATATAGGGCTATGTCATAATAGTTTGCCTTCTGGATATCCATGAGACCAATCCCATTTCTTTCATTTTTCAAATTAATGATGCCCTTAAGCCATCAAATCGATTCTACTTTTTATTTGGCATTTGTCCATTTGATACATATATACATATATAAAAAAGTCTGTACACAGTAAAAAATACAAAATAAGCATTTCCTTATAAATTATGAAGTTACACATCTACCTCTTAAGCTTTAAAGACCATTGCGGAGAAAAATAATGACAGGGACGCACAGCCAGCCCTGTATTATGGTCATTCACAGTAACCTCGGTATAAAATATCCATACAAAATATACACAGTAGGAGCGCAGCTCATGAAAGCCGCACAGACAGCAAAGCAGGGTGAACCCTAAGTCCACACCCCAGTGCCAGGAGCTAGCGGCTCTGCAACAGGCTCCCCTCGAAGTAGCCAAAGGACACAAAGCAGAGGCTGGGCGCACGTGTTTTACTTGTAGAGAAAGTTTAAATGTTTCAGAGTAGAAACAGACACACACACATCTCTAAGGAGCATCAAGAAACGAGAAGAGAAGCTCCCGAGTGCTTTCCCCTTAGGCAGGGGGATATGGCTGTGCCCTTATTCTCTTCTGGACTCTCTGATGCAAGAAGAATGGATAGCTGACTGATACTTCCTGCAGAAAGATGGTCATCCAGGAAGTTAGGGGTCAGAGGCTTGGTGTTTGACAAGGACCTGGCTCACAGTAAACACTGGTAATGAGACAAGAGACACCCCCTCCACACACACACACACATACACACACACACACACACTCACACACCCTGCCCATGGTGTCTAAAATGATTTGCAACAAATAGATACAATGTTGCCCTCGTGGAAAAGACCCACACTGCTGTGGGAAGGGTGACAACACGGAGCAAGGAAATGTCTCTGGGACCAAGGGAAAGGGTGGTGCCACCCCTGAGAAGGTTTTGGATCGGTTATGAGAAGAGGCAGGATCCTGGATCCCATAGGGAGGTGGCCATGTGGGCGTTCCCTCTCCAGTTTCCAATTGCAACAGCCGCAAAGCCGCTGGAGCGGCTCCTAGGACACAGTGATTTCCTCATCCTCCTCGCCTTCCTCATCCTCATCAGAATCAGAGAAGTCTGAGGGTTTACCCGGGCTGCTTGAGTGTGCTGGAGAGGCAGGCAGTGGCCCTTCCAGCAGGTGTCTAGGGTCTGGGGGCGCATGGTAGGTCATGCGGGCACCCGGACTGTCTTCCTCCTCATCCCCGGGGCCCTTCTGGCCTACATCACTGAGGTCTGGATGGGGGTTTAGTTTTGTGGGAAGGGTCTGTTCTCGGCAGCCCCCGCTAGACAGGAGCTCCCGCTCTTTGGAGTTCCGCCACTTCATGCGTCGATTCTGGAACCAGATTTTCACCTGTGGAGGAAGAGTCCGGAAAACCAGTTAGTGTCTGCTCACAATGATGGAGTGGTGTGGTGGTGGTTGAGGCAGTCCAAGCACCCCCATAGCCATGACCCACCCATCCATTCATCTATCCAATTCATGTATCTTATGTACTTATTCATGTAACCATCCAGCCACCCCCCAGCTGCTCGGCTAGCCTAAGAGGCAACAGAGAGCTCTTGGACTTGATTGGCAGGGGCTAGGGCGCCCCGTAAGGGCGGGGCGGTGGAGGCTGCGCGCACCTGCGAGTCCTTCAAGCCCAGCTTGGAGGCCAGCTTTTTCCGGTCTGGCTTGCTTATGTACTTCTGCTTCTGGAAAGTCTTCTCCAGGGCTTTCCGCTGCACGTCCGAGAACACGGCTCTGCGCAGCATGCCCCGGCGAGGCTTGCCGCGAGCGGCCAGCGGCCAGGAGAAGGTACCAGGGATGGGCACGACGCTGGAGGAAGCTGCGGGGAGAGGGAGGTAGAGAATAAGCCGGGTGTCCTGCAGAGCCGAGCAGCCGCCTCTCCCGGGCTGTTTTCGCAAGTTTCCCCCTCCCCCCTCCCCCTCGGGGTCCCTTCATCTCTTTAAAGCACTCCTCTTTCTCCCGGTAGAGAATAGACGGAGAACCTACAACCTGCCGGAGTGAAAGGCTCTTTCCGCACAAATAACTTTCCCTTTCAACCGTGCAAACCCGGATTAGGAAAAAACCTCGAAAACGGCGACCACAATTGCACTTCCATTCACTGGTCTTAGAGAAACAATCCTCACCAACCAGCGTAAATGGCAACAGGATAAAGAAAATTACAGAAATAAAAATAATCCCACAGAGACCACTCAGCACACCTCCACTCCCCCCACCCTCCAAGACACACGGACTCTCAATCACCTTGGTCCCGTCTGTACCTTTAAAAACAAGGTACTTTGCTGGTTTGGCAGAAAGCGAAAAATCTATTTAGGCTTTTTTTTTTTTTTTTAAATCCAGTCATTCATCGTTTAAAAAAAAATACGTATGAGTTTTTTTTTCCTGCTGTCCCCACAACGTAAAGAAATCGGCTTGAATACCAGGAAAGTGGCGTCTAATTAGCACATTGACCGCTTCCCACTGGGAACTGGCGCTAAAAAAGGGGGAGAGTTTCGCTTTAAGGGAGAGAAAAAGAAAAACAAAAAGAAACAGAGACGCTAACGAAGCGTGAATGGTAATTGTGTAGTAATGAACTAACCGCAAAAGGCTATGGACAGGCAGCGAGAGCCGTATATTACCGGGACAAAAGAGATTTACACTCAAGCTAAACACAACTGCAGACTGAGACCATTGGGGGAGCGGAGATGGCAGGGGCTTCTCTACCCCCAATCTTTCACATTAAATGGACACGAAAAGCTATTTATAAAGCTCGGGTTGTTTTTGTTAGACCATTGAGGCCGGGGAGAAAGGAGCAAATTCCATTGTGGGCAAAAGCCTGAATGGTGGTGGTGGAGAGTTTCTTCTCTCCCTTTAAAAAAAAAAAAAAGCGTCGCTAGTTTCTTTGGCCGGTATTGGGAGTGCTGTCCTGGTCCTGCCCCGCCCCCACCCACTGCACCCAGGCTCTGGTCCCTTCTTGTCTAGGGGTCTTCCCTGCTTTTTAAGCAGCTGCAAAGAGTTCGAGGTAATTCTTAGAATGAAAACTGTTGAGGGTGTTTCGTCTGTAGAGCAGGGCCCAGAGTCGGATTCTGCTAACTGTCTGTTCCTTTACAGAAAGAGCCCACGAGCAAGATGTTGAGTTGGGAAATCAAATTGGCAAGAGAAAGAAGGTTAGGGTCGGGGAGGATCTACTCATTCTAGCCCTAGGCAACCCCAAGGATCCCACACAAGAGGGCACCTCATGCGGTCTTGTGGGAGGGGGAAAAAAAGCAGCTCCGAATGAATGTTAACGAGAAATTAGCTGCGGCTGGTGTTTTTCGGCGGCGTGGAGGGGCGAGGACCGGTCTGCGTGTGGCTGCCCAGAGGAGCTGGCCGATTGGTCACGGTGCAGAGACCTTTGTGGCGAATGGTGGCCAAGTGCACCAACTCTGTGGGAAACGGCAGCGTGAAGAGATGCCAACAGCTCCTCGCCGGCAAGGGAACCGCCTCAAACGCAGACCATGACAATTCTTGCTAATTTGTAGAGCAGGGAATTGGTGCGTAGTGTCAAGCAGTCGCTGCTTGTGCTAAATGGGGTATCAAATTGGCGCGACGGATTCGTGAATGTTGTACGCCTCGCAACCTCTGAACCAGAGCGTAACCCCGAGGGGTGGACGGAGAAATACGACTGGGCCTAGGGTGGGCCGTCCCGCCCGGAGCCGGGGGGGGGGGGGTGCGACGCCAAAGAAACCTACCTGGGAAATAGGAGGATCTGATGAAGGGTTGGAAGGAGCCTTCGAAGTATGGGAAGGCGAACGTCTTGGGAGGGGGGCTCTGCAGCAAAGCCGGCGAAGTTTCTAATAGGGCGGGAGGGGGGGAGAAAGAATTTGGTCATGTGCCTGATCACTGCGTGGTGCGTCGCATACACGATCTAATTAACACTGCAGCAGGTACCAGAGGCATCCTTTAAAACGTATTCACTGAGTAAAATAAATTTGTTCGCGTAGCGTCGTCTCATTTGCGCCCCTATCCCATCACCATTCCAAAGACTTAGGCAAATAGGGAGGGGTGGGGTGGGGTGTTGCAGATCCATCCAAAATAGTACAAACCAACCCAATAAACAAACGTGTTGGGTTTAAAGCAAGAAGTCTCCAGCCTTGAGAGCGGGAATGCAGGCGCCAAAGCGCATGCGTTGAGACGCCTGACTAGGAAACCGCACTCAGTGGTCCCGGGGCTCAAGTTCATTTTGAGGATACCCGTAAGGCCTGAGACTTTTCTTCCCCCCTAAATCCTCAATACCTAAGTTTCATAATCAGTGTAAACCTGGTCCTTGGGGTCTGGGTTCCTACACGGAACTATGTCCGGCCGCTGGACGTCGGTGGAGGGCACGGCTGTTACTTACCTCTTCTGGGCGCAGATGAAAGAATGGCATTCACCCCAAACTTCAGAAACGTGGGCTCGCTGGCAGGGGAGAGGGCGGTCTGTGGAGAACTGCCCCTTCGGCTCCCGGGCCCAGGAGAACCCAGGTCCGAGGTCCCCGAATCGGCGAGGGCTGTAGGGGCCTCCGGCCTGGGGGGCGACAGGCTGGCAGTGGGTATGCTGCGGGGCAGGTAGGTGGGGGGCCGGCTGATGCGGATCAAATCTTCTACTAGGAAACTGGAGTGGCCGGAAAATGCGGATTGAAGGGACTGGGGTAGTGTTAAGGTGGGCGTGGGTCGCAGGAGGCTAGGGTATCCCGCGGGGGGCGCAAGGAGGCCGGGGAACATCATGGTCAGAGCAGGGCTGGTGCAGTAGCCCAGGTTCCCTTGGCCGGAGGGTAAGCTCCTGGCTTCCCGCCCCTCCCGCGGCGCCCTCTTTGGCTCAGTATCCTGGTAACCTTCCTACTCGGGCGTCTGCGAGTCTTCTGCGGCTCTCCAGTCCAGGAGATGGTTTTATAGTGGCCCGCCCGCTCCAGCGCTTTGAAATGAAGTTCAACAAAGTTCTCCACTCGGGCTTCATTCGCGGGAGGCTCCAGGCTCTCTGATTGGTTCAGAGATGCAATTTATGATTGGATTAGTCTTCATAAGCATGGCCCTCACAATGGGGCAGCAACAAAGGCCGGCGCGCATCAACGTTGTGCATCGACGGCCTCTCTACTATACAGTGAGCCCCCTCAAAGCTCTCGCTGGAGGTTTTTGTTCTGAAGCAACACCCGGGCTAATTAAATGCCTATTTAGAAGTTTCAGATGACATCTTGCCTCATAGAAAAGGAATTATTTAAAGAACGCACTAAATTTATTTGCGGCCCCCTGCTGAGTCTGGAAAATAAATCAATAAATATTCATAGAACTACATCTCCAGGCTATCGGTAAAATAACTCTCCCTTGTGTGTGAGGGGCCGTGTGGAAAATTTCAAGC
>NC_137967.1:1780436-2062936 GCF_963924665.1 Micromys minutus | reverse complement strand
GGCAATGTGTTTGTCTCTGACCTGCGACTCTTTTTGGACCCAATTTTTGTCTCCTTAGCTCCTTCATCCTTTTCTTTAATAGTCAGCAAGGAAAATGTAGAAGGAAGCCCTGGGTGTGGTCACATACTCCCATAATAGCAGTACTGGAGACACGTTGGGGCCTAGAGTTGGGGGCCAGCCAGGACTGCAGAATGAATCTCTATTTAAAAAAACAAACAGACAAACAAGCGAGAGACACCATGGGCCTAAGGGAAAACAATATGGCTAGTTGGCTAATTAATATCATTAGTCAGGAAAAGGAACAAGGCAATAGGACGACCCTTGAAGAAATACTGCTGAAGACACACAAGACCTGTGCCGGATCTCAGAGGAGGTGTGGCTGTGGATCTCAGAGGAGGTGTGGCTGTGGAACCCAACTTCTAGCAGGAAGCTGAGTAACTGAAACCTGCTGGCAAAGCGAAAATTAGTTTTCTCCAACCACAGTTCAGGCAGGCCCAGTGCCCCAGAGTGGCAGGCTGATGCGAAACGAACCCAAGGATTTTGTTTGTTTCGGTTTGCTTTTGGATTTTTTTTTTTTTTTTTTTTTTTTTTTTTTTGTCTTATTGGTCTTTTGCTTGTTTTGATCCTTGTGTTTTGCGAGTCTCGTGTGCTTCTTGGGTTTTTTTGTTTTTTTTTTTTTTTTTTTTTTTTTTCCCCGTTGTTTGTTTCTGAAAGATAAAAAGAACATAAAGGTTAGATGGGTAGGAAAATGGAGGGAGGAGATCTGGAAGGAGTTGGGGGAGGGAAAACATTATCAAAATAGAGTGTATGAAAACGTCTTAAAAAACAAAAACAAACAAACAAACAAAAAAATCAGAACAGAGACAACAATACTCCTTCCCCCAGCCCGACCCCTAGAGATAAAAACATCAGGAGTCAGACAGGTCTTTGTAGGATCAGGATCTGTTAGGGGAACTTCTTTCTCATGGGAACCTGGCTTTTGTGAGACACAGGAGTATTGTCCAGCCCAGATTCCAGAGGGAGGATTAATGGCAAGGGCACTAGTCCTTCATATTGTAATGAAAACTAGCTTTCTAATTACTGTCTTCCTAGTACAATCTGGGTTTCTTAGTTGTAGAGATAAAGCCACAGATGTTCACAGTTATTACTTAGATGCCTGCTCCTTTCCCATCTCCATCTTTGAGGTTTGATGAATGTGCTGGCTGGTTTTGTGTCAACTTAACACAAGCTGGAGTTATCACAGAGAAAGGAGCCTCAGTTGAGGAGATGCCTCCATGAGATTCAGCTGTAAGGCATTTTCTCAACTAGTGATCAAGGGGGAGGGCCCCGCCCATTGTGAGTGGTGCTATCCCTGACCCAGCCCGTTGTGGGTGGAGCTGTTCCTGGGCTGGTAGACCTGCGTTCTATAAGAAAGCAGGCTGAGCAAGCCAGGGGAAGCAAGCCAGTAAATAACATCCCTCCATGGCCTCTGCATCAGCTCCTGCTTCCTGACCTGCTTGAGTTCCAGTCCTGACTTCCTTTGGTGATGAACAGCAATGTGGAAGTGTAAGCTGAATAAACCTCTTCCTCCCCAACTTGCTTCTTGGTCATGATGTTTGTGCAGGAATAGAAACCCTGACTGAGACACTGAGTTTAGTGATGATCTGTTCTTCTCACTTCCGACCTCTCTTTCTCCTTGAGATGCATCCTTTCTCCGGTACCTATACCTGTGTGTGGACTTTACTTCTGTGTGCAGAAGCCATTAAGTGTCTTCTTAGACTTCATGGATCATCTCACCTGATGCTTGTAATGAAGGGTCTTTGTTTCTCCTTTGGTTCTAAAGGACAGCTTTGCTGGATAGAGCCATCTTAGATGCAGTTATTTTATCTGGAGGCATGGGCTGTTCAGCCATCCTGGCCTTTGACACTTCTGCTGACAGGTCTGCTGTTATCTTGGAAGACCTATCTTTGTAAGTAACTCTGCATATCTCCTACAGCTATGGGCACTCTTTCTGTCCTATACTCTTGGCTCTTTAATGATAAGAAAGGGAGCGATGGACTTGGGAAGTGGCCCCACAGTTAAAAACAGTTAGCTGCTTTTCCAGAAGGCAGCTCATGGTCATCTGAATATCCAGATACGACTCCTCTGGTTTCTGGGGACCTGTACTCCCGTGCACACAGGCACACATGCATGCACCATGTGGAGAGGTTATTTTGTGGTTATATCTATTTTAGGTTCTAAATACGTTAGGACTCAGATGCTGTTCTAGTTGACTTTTCTGTTGTGATAAACACTATGACCCAAACCAACTTGGGGGCAAAGGTTTCTTTCAGCTTACAGGTCAGGGTCCACCATAGAAGGGAATCAAGATGGGAACTGAGGCAGAGACCATGGACCACGGACCACTGCTGCTTACAGGCTTACTGTCTGCTACCTTTCTTATATAGCCCAGGGCCCATCTGCCTACAGATGATGCCATTTATTGTAGGCTAAGCCCTCCCACATCACTCACCAAGCAAGACAATTCCTTTCAGACATTGCCACAGGCCAACCTGATTGGGGCAGTTTTATAAGTGAGGGCTGCCCTTCCCTGGATGACTCTTAAGTCAGGTCAAGTTAACAGTAAAAACTAACCACTACATTCCTTTCTCCAAATTTGGGGAACCCCTCCATTGTTTCTACACTGAGTAGGCTTTCCATACATTTCTCTGTAACTAAATTCCTTCTCCTATATCACAGATTTGTTGGTCTGGCTCCCTGGCCTTTGCCAGAGGCCTTGTTTGTGGCCATGACCTCTTGGAGCTTTTCTTTCTATCTAAACGAAACAGTTCTTCAACCTTGTCTTCAATCGCTGGTGGTTCCCCAGGTCTCTGGGTGTTTTCTAGAATCCCCCTCTTTTGCTGAAAGTTCTCTTACATGCTGGAACGTTTCTCATCCAGACCCTTTAAGACATAGTCTTACTAGTAGCCAAGAATGACCTCAAGCTCACACCCCTCATGCCTCAGTGTCCACAGTGCCTAGATTGTTCATACCTATAACTGACTCCTTCATGTCATCCATTGGTTCAGTTGAATCCTGTGGTCATATATTTTTTCACAGCCCACTTTACTAAGGGTTCAACCTCATCTCTAGCTCACCACCCACAAGAGATAGTGGAAAGGAAAGGTTAGTAGGATATGGGGAAAGTGGACTCCTTTAGAAATAGTTCTTTGGGGTGACTTCAATCTTCATCGTTCTCAGTTCAGTCCGCCAGCAAACACCAAACACGAATCAGCAGGTGCAGTACAGCTGACTTGGCAGACACCACACACGAATCAGCAGGGGCCAGTTCAACCCAGAAGAAACTGCAGAGGCTCACCAACCGCCTTTTGTCTGAGGAAGGGGCAAGAAGCTGCAGGAACCTCATGAGTTCCTTGGCGAGTTTCTCTCTATGAAGTCACCACAAGTGAAGCTCAGCAATGTAGTGTAAAGTGAACCAAATCACGCACACATCTTTAGCAAAGAACAGCAAGATGGAGTAAAGCAAACCAATGCTCAAGTTCCCACTGTCTATGGGTCACAGTTATATTCTTTCTAAATATTAATGATCCTTTCATGTGTTTCCAGTAGCAAAACATCCTTTCACTTGTGTCTGCTTCAGAAAACATTCTTTCACATGTCTGATTTAGAAAAAAACATCCTTTTTACCTGTCTGCCCTAGGGAAACATCATTATATATAACCCAAGTCTTCAAAGAAACCAGAAATGTTCACCTTAGAATTCTCTCTAAGATTGTTAATCATTTTAAAAAGCTAGGTTTTTGAATTCTCTGTCTGACATTCTAGCTTTTCAATATCCTTGGGTTCAGCTGTCGAAGAGCTGTTTTGGGGAGCCACGTTGCTTTCCTTTTCACATTTCTCCTTTCTAAATGGTGGGTTGTGCATCGATTGGGATGGATATCTGTTACCATTTATTTGAGGGGGTTCCTTAGTTGGGCAGCCTTTTCTTGAGTGTCCGCTCCCCAAGATCATTCAGTGAGGAGGCAAACTGTTACAGTGCCACCCTCTGTAGTTGTGGCTTTGGCTTGCTCTCCCCATTGGGGGCGGGTAGGTTGGAGTCACACCCCATCTCCCCCTGACCAGCCTCTCTTCCCCACCCCCATGCCTTTCAGTTGCTTTGATGCTTTTCTTCTCTAAGTCTCTTTGGGCTGTAGTCTAGGAATCTCTGTTCTTCATTGCTCCAACTTATTGATGGAGTCACACATCAGAAGTTCCTAACAGGCCACCTTGCCCTGGCAGCCTCCGCTGGAGTGACAGGAATGCTGGCCATGTATTATGCCTTCCCTTACACTCCTGCCACTCAGCCCAGGGGCTTCTCAAACATGTCAGGTGCTTGCTTCTCAGGCTGTCTTCATATTGTTTCTGCCCTCTGTTTGCTTTCTTCTGTTAAAACTTCCTTTCCTTCAAACCAGAGCTGAAATACTACATTCTCACCACTCACTTTTTGTCGACTTGTACTTTTTTTTTTATATTTTATTATCTATGTATGTGATCCATATAGTGGCATGTTGTACTGCGTCCATACCTAAGCCCAGCTGTTTAGTCCTCGTATCCCTTAGTTTCGTTGACTGCATCTTCTAAAATGTGCCTGACAAATGTACTCAAGCTGGGAGGTGGTGGCACACACTTTTAATGCAGCACTCAGGAGGCAGAAGCGGGAAGATCTCTGAGTTCCAGCCCAGCCTAGTCTACAGAACGAGTTCCAGGACAGCCAGAGCTACACAGAGAAACTCTGTCTCAAAGACCCCAAAAACGTGAAGGGAGATCTTACTGAAAAAGACTGTGAAGGACTGGTGACATGCTGCCCAGCCTGTCAGTTTGAACTCGATCTGAGAACCCACAGGGTACAATGAGAAGTCTGACTCTTGCAAACCATCCTCTGACCTCTACACATGGGTCATCTTTGGCCCTCTGGCTTTAGCAGGTGACTGTTTTCTGGAGACTTCTTAGTTGATTCCCATAATGATATACATAAGATTTAGTCCTCGCAATAACCCCCCATCTATGTCTGTATGTGATATCCATGAAAGATGTGTGTGTGTAAGAGAGAGTGTGTATGTGAGGATGTGTAAGTGTGTGAGTGTGTATGAGTGAGTGTGTGTGTATGTGTGAGTGCGTGTGTATATGTGTGAGTGTGTGTTTGTGTGTGAATGTGTGTGAGTATGTGTGACTGAGTGTGTGTGAGTGTGTGTGAGTGAGTGTGTGAGTGTGTTTGTGAATGTGTGTGTGAATGTGTGTGTGAGTGTGTGAGTATGTGTGACTGAGTGTATGTGAGTGTGTGTGAGTGTGTGTGAGTGAGTGTGAGTGAGTGTATGAGTGTGTGTGTGTGAATGTATGTGTGAATGTATGTGTGTGTGTGTGAGTGTGTGCATGTTTGACTGTTTCTACTGCTTTGCCATGATTTTTGTTTAGCTCACCCCTGCTCAGCAATTTGCTCTGGAGCACACTGTCATGACGCTGTAGTAGCTCCCGCCACTACTTCTTCAGATGATGGCTTCGAAAGCAGAAGGCAAGAACAGTGGCAAAGAGAGCTTCCTTTCCACCTGAATCTGAAAGGAAAAAAAATTTTAAAAGATTTATTTTTTATATTTATATGGGTGCACTGTAGCTGTTCTCAGACACACCAGGAGAGGACATCATATTCTACTATAGATGGTTGTGAGCCATCATGTAGTTGCTGGGAATTGAACCCAGGACCTCTGGAAGAGCAGTCAGTGCTCTTAACCACTGAGCCATCTTTCAACTTGCTTCTTGGTCATGATGTTTTGTGCAGGAATAGCAACACTGACTAAGACAGGGATCGTGCTCAACATTTGGGGCAATTCTGGTTCTGAGCAGGCAGGTGACCCAGGACGGTTCCAAGAACAAGACAAGAAGTTAGTCTGGGAATTTAGGGACCCAGAGCCACTTGGGGAAGCCTGGAAAGTTTGACCACCAGCAGAAGGAGACAGCATTAGGGGAGGGATGAGGGCAGGTCCCTCTAGGCTGGTTAACTCATGCTCCCTAGGTTGTTTGTTACCTTTGAGGGCAGGATTGAGGAGAGCTAAGGTTGGAGGGGAAAATTCTTGTGACCCTACAGGTAAAGGAAGGAGGTGGAGGGAAAACAACTTGTCTTTATAACTCTTTGAAAATTTCATACAAGTGCATGATGTGTCTTAATCATCTTGAGCCCCACCACATGTCCATTCCAATCTCATGTTCTCCTTTACGGACTTTTTATTTATTACAGTCAAAACCCCTGAGTATAGTTAGTACTGCCCATATGCCCATGGATGTGGCATCATCCACTGGGACACAGGTGACTGTCTTAGTTTGGGTTTCATTGCTGTGAATAAACACCATGGCCAAGGCAACTCTTATAACAGCAATCATTTAATGAGGACTGGCTCACACATCAAGAGGTTCAGTCCATGATCATTATAGTGGGAAGCATGGCAGCATGCAGGCAGACACAGTGCTAGAGGAGCTGAGAGCTCTATATCTTGATCAGAAGGCAGTCAAGAGGCTCTCTCTTCCCCACTGGGTGGAGCTAGAGTGCACTCGGAGACCTCAAGCCTATGCACTTCCTCCAACAAGGCCACGCCCCCTAATAGTGCCACTTCCCATGGGCCAGGTGTATTCAAACCACCACAATAACCTACTAATAGTTACCACCCCAAGGGACTCTCCCTCCTGCCGCAGCCAGCAACGGCCATACCTTCTCTGCTAGGAGTGCGGCCCCCAAACCTCTCCCAGTCTAGCTGGATTGCCTTTGCTCAGATAGCCAGAGCTGCTGTGCATTTGTATGGGGCGCCTGCCTTGTTACACTCAAACAACAGCATTTCCCAGCTCTCCTCCATCCTCCCTTCCCCCCGAGCTCAGAGCAGTCGGTTAATATGGATGCAACATAAACGGACGGACAGCCTGTCAAACGTTTCTCTCTAAGTATTTAGTTTTCATCCACAGTTTGAGTTTTCTTTTCTTTTTTTAAAATTGTGGTGTAGTAGTTAGTGCAGATACGCGGTGCTGTTCAGGGCGCTGAGAATAAGCCGCTGTGGATGCCCAGCCACAGAGTGAGGGGTCCCAAGACCATGGAGAGCCAGTTATCGCAGCGCATGTAACAGTGAGCCTGTGCCGAAGGAGGGAGTAGTGAGCAGACACCGTGAAGGAAAGAAGGAGTAAAACCTCAGCAAAACAACTCTTGGGAGCCGGTCAAATACAGCAAGGCCAGAATTTTAGTAAAGGGAATTCTCTTCTTTTCTCTTTCTTTTCAAATTTAGTATTTACTTATTTTATTACATATACAGCATTCTGCCTGCATTTTGGCCTGTAGGCCAGAAGAGGGCACCAGATCCCATTACAGATGGTTGTGAGCCACCACGTGGTGGCTGGGAATTGAACTCAGGACCTCTGGAAGAGCAGTCAGTGCTCTTAACCCCTGAGCCATCTCCCTAGACCAGGAATCCTCTTAAGTAGATCTGCTGTTTGCTGGAAGCCTCTTCTATTTCTACATGGTCAACTTAATTTATTTTTTAAGTTTATTAGACAGGGTCTCTTGTATCTCAGGCTTGATCTTGTTGTGTAGTCAAGGATGAAGCTGACATTTTGATCCTCCTGTCTCCAGCTTCTGGGTGTTTGGGTTACAGGTCACCACACCTGGTTTTATACAGTGCTGGGAATAGGAACTAGAGCTTCCTTTATGCTGGGCAAGCAGGCTGCCAACTGCGTTACATCTCCAGACCTAAATGGTTAACTCATATGAACAAGACAAGTCCCTGTGTTAACAGAAAGAAAATGAGGGGTGGGGGGTGGGGTGGGAGTGGTGTCTGCTGTGGTCAGAGAAGCCTGTGTTTGCCGTACAGCTATGGGTAAAGCAGGGGCTCCGCTAAGTAAGACCCGCACACACAGAGACACTCACACAGACAGACTCCACAGTAGGGGGGGAATCATTGGGAGAGCGGCCAGCAAGGGTGAGTGGGGGCTAGGGAATGGCACTGGGACTGATATATTTGATCATAGCACATTGCTTAATACATTGCATATCTGTATTGTCAAAGTCATTTTAAAAAGTACAATGAATGGAAAGAGCATCAAACTCATAACTTCCCGTGTGTGTGTGTGTGTGTGTGTGTGTGTGTGTGCACGCGCGTGCATTGTGTGCGTATGCTCATGTGTTTCATTTCTTAGTACTTATTTTGCTTTACCTCGTTTCTTAAAATAGGCTAGCATCAGGCTGGGCATGGTGGCACTTGCCACCTAATTCTAGCACTTGGGAGGCAGAGGTAGGTGAATCTCAGTGAGTTCAAGGCCAGCCTGGTTCCAGACATAGCCAGTTCCAGAACAGCCAGGGCTACAACAGAGAAACCCTGTCTCAAAACAAAGCAAAAGTAAAAACAAACAAACAAACAAAAAAGCAGCTAGCACCTACTACTATTTAGCAAAAATTGCTTCAATGTTTTTTTCTTTTTTTAATTCAGGATCTTCCAGGGTCATGTCTGGAGAAGGCATTCAGCCTTATATGAGATCACGACACACTCCCCCTACCCACTGTACTTGGCGGCATCAGAGCCTGGAGGAAGCTCATGACTTCTCCAGTTTACTCCAAGACTAACCCAGCCACCACCGTGGCAGCCGCAGGAACTCTTATGTAGCTCCTGACCCTTACCTCAACAGAACCAAATCTACATGAACCCGGGGCTGCTGTGAAGAAAGCCAGCACTGCGTTCTCCCTCGTTTCTCTCTCACGAAGCTCATGGGTGCATAGTTTATTTGTCTGGCCCCATTCGAGACACTTCGTGCCGGAGATGTGTTGTAAATAGCAGGAAACCTGACGGGCTGCTGCTCACACGCTGCGTGTTAATCTAATTACCAGGGGAGGGGCTTCCAGAAAATGTCTGCCCATCTAGACAGGGCACCTGGAGGACTGTTTCCCCAAGCTTCTAGGACACGCAGTTTTGAAAGTAGTCCCCTTCTCCACCATGTAGAGCCAAGGGAAGAACTCGGTGCTTGTCAACATGGGTTTAGCACAAAGGTAAGACTTACAACAGGTTCATTCTGATGGAGCTTCAGGTCACATGAGCTTGGGGAAACCTGTTTTGGTGTGTGTGTGTGTGTGTGTGTGTGTGGTGTGTTTGAAAAGAGTTCCTAAGACGCTAGGGAGGCAGTTGAAGCAGGGGGCAAGCTGTCAAAGAGTGGCTACCTCAGGGGCCTTGCTGCCAAGAGGCCCTTGGTCACTGTATGAAAGGGCAGCTTTGAATGTGCAGTCCCGGCCAGGCTTGATTTTGCACTGTTTCTGAGTCCTTGATTTCTACAAACAAAATAAAATACCTTGTCGAATGGAGCCCATTGAGCAGGGATGATGGGTTAAGAGTGGGGGTACGAGGTGGCAGCGTGGGTGCTTGTTATCAAGCCGAGGTTGTCCCTTGTTCCTGCAGCCTGTGAAAGGAGCGACGCCAGAGTCTGATGGCTGGGGCAGCATTGATGTGGGGCGACGGGGTAATCGGATTGAAGGGGAGCCATGACATGTTTGTCAGTTCACGTCTCGTCAGTGGAATAATGCGAGGTGCTACCTAGCCGAGGGCTTTGGCCCAAGGTTCAGTTAGCAAGTATCCAGGCCTTACTGGATTCAAAGATAAATTAATTCTCACAGCAGCACGGCTTGATTAGTCTATTTGCATAATAGTAGCAACTCCGCAGAGCGGTTACTCTTTATTTTTTTTTCTTCTGATGGGGTTTGGACCAGAAAAAGGTTTAAAATCATTGGAGAGAAGAATGTGTGGATGGCAACCAAGTAAAGCTGTGCGGCTCCCAGAGCTGCTTTCTGCATCCGGGAGGGCTGAGCTGTGGAGAGGCTTGTCCGTCCTGGTGTGACTCTTGGAGGCAGGGACAACAGTTTTCCTCTCAGGTTGTTCATAGCCTGAGTTCTGGGCTCCCATGGTTCAGAAAGGGGCAGAGCATCCCCTAATGAGGCATCATTTTTGGTTCAGAAATGCAGTAGTTTCAGAAATGCATGGTTCCCGTTCTGAGGCCCTTAGCTCTCTGGGTGCTTGCGAAGAGAACTTCAGGTCTGTTGCCAGTATGGATAAAGTGGTTTGACTTTGTAAAACTCACAGTTTGGGACCTGGTTTGATTCTGTGCCCTTAGTTGGTGAGAACTCGCTAAGCACAGCCTGGTTCTGTTTGAGGGCTCAGCACCCTTAGTCTTTAAGCATGTGCTGAGTATAGCCTCATCTGCTAGGGCTTAAGGACACGTGGTATGCAGCCCTACCCTCTGAGCCATACTGCCAATGTCTCCCTCAGATCATCTGTGCCTACTTTTGAGCACCCCATCCCTATCAGGCCTGTGGACTGTTGACATCCTCTCTCCCCTAGGAGGGGGGGCTGGACTCTCACCTGGTAATTCAACCACACCTCCCAGCCATTTATATGTAATTTTGCCCTAATTGCATACAGCTTTGGGTATAAGGGAGGTCATTCTCAACCTTCCTAATGCTGTAACCCTTTAACGTGGTTCCTCATGTTGTGGTGATACCCCCCCTCCCCAACACACACACACACACACACACACACACACACACACTATAAAATTGTTTTGTTGGTACTTCATAACTGTAATTTTGCTACTGTTGTGAATCATAATGTAAATATCTGATATTCAGGATATCTGATATACAACCTCCAAAGGGGTCGCGACCCATAGGTGCAAAACTGGTGTGCTAGAGTATAATTCTGGGGACCATGGGGCTATGCTGCTATCTTTCATTACTACATAAAGACTTTCCAGTATGACTGCTGTGGTACCACCTGGCTCCTGCCAACAACTCCCTCATCTGTGCTTTGTAAGTCTGACGAATTCGCTGGCTTTTCTGTCAAAAGCCAGGCTCAGATGGAAGAGCATGGGAGAGTGAGTTGGCTTGTTGTTAGGCTCTTAGTAAGTGTGCAGTGGGAGTAGGCCTAGCCAGCATCTCCCTGAAGAAGGAATTTCATTATCGGGGAGCTACCAGATCTGAGTCTTATTTTAGGCAACAGCATCCTAAAAGCAGGATGAATGGAGAATGGCCAAGGTTCATGAGGTTCAGACTTAAATTTCTTTTTTTTAACTTTAAATAGTTTTGGGGGCTGGAGAGATGGCTCATCAGTTAAGAGCACTGTCTGTCTGTTGTTCAGAGATCCTGAGTTTAATTCCCAGCAACCACATGAAGGCTCACAACCACCTCTAATGAGGTCTGATGCCTTCTTCTGGCATGAAGGTGTTTATACAGATAGAACACTCATATATATAAAATAAATACATAAAATCTAGAAAATGGGTTTTTTAAGTGCAAAAAGTTAATTTGGTTCTTTGACAGTCTTGTGTACATAATATGCATATCATATACACATTTTATACATATATGCATACATAAACAGCATATATGTATAAATATGTTCTGGTCACCCTCCCCTCCACTTCCTCTCACCTCCTTCCCATCCCCATCATCCTGCCCCTCACCAATCCCTCTCTCAGATGCATGACCATTGGATTGATGTAACCTTTGGAGCAATGGCCCCTTCTCTCCCTGAAATTATCAGTAGGAAATGGTTCAGCAGTGATGGGGAGAAACCACTGTATATCTCCCACGCCTAGCTGTTGACATGCACATGTTGACCCAGCACAGTCACCCATGGCTGCAGTGAGTCTGTGACTGCGTTGACTGGGTTGCAGCTCTTCTGTCTTCCCAACCCTCCTTCTGCAGTGTTTCTGTCATAAATGTCTTCTTTAGGGCTGAGCCCTCAGCAGTCACTTACTTCTGCCACGCTGTAGAGCCAAGAGTCTTTGCATTCATTCTTGTTCACTGATTAAGGCCAAGAGTAGCATTTGCCTATGTGTATAAGAGTAAATCTTTATAAGGCAGTGCGAGGCTGTGCCAGTTTAGTTATACAACAGTATCATGTTCTCCTCTAGGGCCTGTGGCCTCCTCTACTGTGGTGGTTCAAGTGACAATGACTCATACATTTGAATGCTTGACCCTCAGTTGGTAAAATTGTTTGGGAAGGATTGGGGGGTGTGTTGGAGGAGATAAGTTACTGGAAGTGAGCTTTAAGGTTTCAAAAGACTTCCATGATTCCTAGTGTTTCTCTCTAGCTGGTGGTTGTGTCTCAAGGTGTGAATGCTCAGCTGCTACTTCAGCATTGCGCCTGCCTGCTGCCATTCTCCCACTGTGATGGCCACGGACTCACCCTCCGAAACTGACAGCTTCCTTTCAAGATCCAGTCGATGAAATCACAAACCCACAGCAGCCATGGGTGACTGTGCTGGGTCTGTACAACAATGGGCCCATCAACAACCAGGCATGGATGGAGGAGGCACGCAGTATAAGTTGCCTTGGTTATGATGTCTCATTACAGCAATAGAAAAGTAACTATGACACCCACCATAATTTTTTTAGTGGGTTTACAGTACCAGGCATGGATTCCCTCCTGTGAAGTAGGTCTCAAATCTAATCAGGGAACTTGGTTACATTCATAACTGGTGTGCCATTAATACACAAATGGGCTCATCTCACCTCACAGGTTGGCATTGTAGTTCATAGGATTCTTAACTGGTTAAGACTACTGATGATGCCTTTCTCTCCCAGAATTTCTTCTATCAGTATATAAGCTACCCAGTGGGAAGGCAGCTTCCAGCCCAGTTCTAGTTTGATTTCTCAATATCACATAATACAGGTAGGTATATGGTGGGTGTCAGCATCATGGTCTGATCCTCTTGTTTGATGAGTATACAAAAGAAATAGCAAAGTTTGTTTATTTTCTGGGGCTTCCCTACTGACAACGCAGAAGGAGATGTCTCACCCCTGGCACTGGGGTATTTCTTTAATAACCTGTGGTTTCTGAGAAGAAATTTTACTAGCTATTCAGGCTACCTATCTCCCTTCAGACTCTTTTATTTATAAATATAAATTACATACTTTAATTTGATTAATAAGGCATGAGTTTTCATATGGTATTTTCATAGCCCCTTCATTTTGGTTAGCTCTCTTTTCATCCCCTTCCTGAATAACCTCTTTACCCTCAACTTTCTCAACTCAACTCTCCCATGACCTGTGTTTTATTACCTCATCTCTTGAGGCATTGAGCTATTGAGCTTTCCATGGCCTCCTTCTAGTTTCTTAGGTTCTACAGAAACTCCGAACCAGGATCCACTTATGAGGGACAATGTACAGCGCTTGTCTGTCTGTGCCTCAGTTTCCTTACTCAGGTTTTTTTTTTTTTTTTTTTTTTTTTTTTTTTTTTAACAATTCTAGCCATTTGCCTTCGAATTTCAATCAGATTGTGGATATGTTGGTTTTTTGTTTTTTGGTTTTTTTTTTTTCCTGAGAAACACCCAGTAACAAAAAATAAAATTTAAATACACTAAGAAATAATTCTGGGGAAACTGTCTTTGATGGATTTTGGGATTTTCCCATGAAGAAGTTATAGTTCTCTAGGTGTTCTTTGGTGCCTCAGAGTCATTCTCATTACTCTCTCTTTTTTTGTGTTTTAAGGTTTTTATTTATTTATGACTTACATGAACCACTGTGTGGGTGCTAGGAATAACTCCTGGGTCCTCCAGAAGAACAGGCAGTGCTCTTAACCACCGAGCCATCTCTAGCCCTATTACTTAAATTTTTAAATTATGTGTGTGCATGTGTGCCTGTGCGTGTGTGTGTGCTTGTGACTGCATGTAGATTTATGTTAAGGTGATACATGATTGGACAGAGAGAGATAGGTGGGGAAAGGTGGAGGAGCAGAAGTGAAGGCAGAGGGGGAAGAGGTTGCTGGAGGAGATGGAGGCAGATGTTTATGTCTCTCTCGGCGCATCTCTTCCCAAATAAGGTTATTATGAATGTTTTATGAGGGATGGAATTGTACAAGATCATTTATCTAGGTGGGCAACTTAGATTTCACCAATTGGATCAGAGTGTTTTGGTGTGTTCTTTGATATGGCAACTTACTTGAGTTCAAAGGGTGAACTGGCAGGACACATAAGTCCCGCCACAGAGTTGGTGTGTGTGTGTTTTGTGTGTAAGGTCTGGCAACAATATGCCAAGGGAATTGTGTAAGAACATGTCGGGCAGTCATAACCACCCAGGACAGAAGCAGCAGTGCCAGATAGAGTGACCCTCGCTAGAGTAAGAACTCTAGAGGCGGCCTGGAGTGCCAAGTAGTGTGGGAACTGCGTGTGTGCATTCGGGCATCTGCAGAGTGAGACCTCGAGGGCCGATAAAAGGATAAGCCATTTTTAATATTTACTGCAACAACTGCAGTTTCTCTCAGTGAGCACAAGAGGGTGGTGAGTTCTGCTTGGAGCTGTAGTAAACAGGTAATTATGACATGGGGGTTAGGAACTGAACTTGGGTCTTTTGCAGGAGTCGCGGCAAGTGCTCTTAACCACGGAGCCGGAGCCGTCTGAGTAACCCTAACCTTCTGATTCCAGTTGCTCTTCTTCCCTGCTGTGCTGTGGTAAGAAAACATGGAGGTCCTCAAACGAGGCGGTCATGTTGGCTTGGGATGCTGCTGTTCCTACCAGGTTATAGGTGCTGACATGTTAAAGATAGAAGGAAGAAAGATCCATTTTCTAATTGCACAATGAGTTCCAACTTTCGTTGTGGAAACTTCTGCTGTGAGGGAATACCAGCAGCACGTGCTCAGTGGAGGCCAATCAAGTGTTTAACTTACTTGATTCCCTGCAGGGTGACTATTAGAAAAGGCTGCTTTCTGGAAAAAGTATTCAAGGACAGCTGTCCCAAGTGCCTTCTCTCACCCCAGGGACTGTGTTGAGGGCGTGGGAATCATCACATTAGGCTTTGTCCCAGATGAGAAATGTATAGGTGAAATGTATAGGTGAAATGTATAGGTGAAATGTATAGGTGAAATGTATAGGTGAAATGTATAGCAATTGCATGTACAGAATCCCAGCCATGGCTCATCATCGAGAGGGAAACAGGCATCCTCTGGCTTAGAGACAAATGGCTGTCTATAACAAAAAGGCTCAGAAAGCTTCTCAGACGGAATCACCTGGCTTTTGTCAACAATTTCTGTTCTTGCCCAGTGAGTTGGGTTTTGCTGTTGATGTGAATAAAAATGGGAATGCTCAGTATAGGAATTGTGGTTTGACTCTTCCGTGCCATGAGGACTCGGTAAATCATATCTGAACAGCATGAAGGCAGAGAGAGGTAGACTTGTCAGACGGTACCTGTCCCTCCCATTCAGGCACTAACCATGCCCCACCTATGTTGGGTCTGTTCCCCCCACCCTGACCCCCAGCATAGAGGTAGCCATTTCGTCCCATGCCTGCCGGTTATTTCATGTTGTTGTGGTAACATGCCAGCCAGTCACTGACACAGAGAAATACAGAAAAATAACTCAGAGCAAGGTCCTGCTGACCATATATCTGGTTAATCTTCTTCATGAGGTTTGTTAATCTTAAATTCCACAAAGCTTTACGTAGGACCCATATTTACTGCAACACCCATCACATTCAGTGTGAACTGGTATGTCTAAAATGGCTTAGGTCAGAGCTCAGCACTAAGCAGTACTTCCTGCGTACAAGCTCGCTGTGGTTTTTGAGGTTTTAGCCTTTATAAACGGACAGAGAAAGAAGTTCAGGGTAGTAGCCTCAGTCCGGAATTCTGAGCTACAGCTTAGGGATATTATGTGTTCAGTAAACCATCCCTTTCTGACTGAGATCAGTATTTGTATGGTTTGTGGGGTGACTCTTGGACCCCAACAACCCACTAGGTTCCCAAGATCAGCAGAGGTTGGGAATGTTCAGGGAGGTCTGGCTGTAGGCTACAATGCCTATTTCCAAGGAACCATTTTTCCCTTGAGGTGTGTGAGAGTCCATTCATCTGTCTTTGAGTAAAAAGAGTAAGTGGGTAAAGGTTGGCTTCCTCAACACCAGGAGCCCAAACAGCTGTAGAGAACCTAGGATGTTTTCTCCCTAAATCCTGAAGAGAAACACTTGCTGAACAAGGGTAGCTACTGTGTGCAAAACCCTGCTGATTATGATCGCTGACTGCTAATAAGAGCTGTCTGGAAAGTCAGCAAGAACCAGTAAGTGGAAGGGTCTGCTTTCTTACTCTTCACACGAAGGTTCTGAGCAGACTCCATGCACCTCCTGGTTCTTAAGTAGGCGCCTGTGCCCTGCTGTTCTGGTTTTGCTAGCAGGGGATTGATGGAGAAGCAGAGAAGGGGGCTGAAGGACTGCAGTGACCTGCCCACTTGTCTAGGTGGCTCAAGAGCCTGCTGCTGAGCAGGGCAACCTGTGACTTAGAGGGAAGGTGGTTCTGTTGGCTCAACAAGACCCAGGCGCTTGTCCTGGGTAGAAACAGTCCACACAGAAGCCTGCAAGCTCAGTCAGGGATCTGCGAGGTTTAGTACCATCTGTGCCTCTGGTCACATTTTTTTTTCTTTTAAAGACTTATTTATTGAGTATATGAGTGCTCTGTCTGCATGTACAGCTGCACACCAGAAAAGGGGCATCCGATCCCTTTACAGATGACTGTGAGCCACCATGTGGTTGCTGGGAATTGAACTCAGGACCTCTGGAAGAGCAGTCAGTGCTCTTAACCACTGAGCCATCTCTCCATCTTCCCTACTTCTCAACACTGCCCCTCCTCCCTCACCATAGGGCCTTGCACAAACTAGCTAACCCCTTTGACTGACATTTTCTCCTGTTATTTATTTATTTATTTATTTATTTATTTATTTATTTGATTTTTTGGGGGAAATGAGGTGGGGGTGGGGCAGGGTGGTGTGAGGATTGTCTGTTTTTTGAGACAGGATTTATATGTGTGACCCTGGCTGTCCTGGAACTCACTCTTCAGACCTGGCTGGACTTGAACTCAGAGATCTTCCTGCCTCTGCCTCTTGAGTGCTGGGATCAAAGGCCTGGGCCACACTACTACTGCCTCTTTTATTTCTAAACCTCTACCTCACACCTACTTCTGGGCATCATTTAGAAATAACCCCATCGGGGCTGGAGAGATGGCTCTGCCTGGTGGTTTACTGGCTACGTTTGCAGAGGACCCACCTGGCGGCTCACAAACATCTGTAACCTTCACAGGCACCAGGCAGGCATATAGTAAATATGCAGGAGAAAAAGACATACCCATAAAATAAAATAAGCCTTTGAAAATCCTTTCTGGTGAGTATCCACCTGTTCTCATGTGCTGATCTGACTTCTAATTAAAAAAGCACTTAACTTTTTATCTATATCTTGTGGGGGTATGGGCATAAATGCAGACTCATATACTCATGTGGGGGTCAGAGGATAACTTAGCGGTTCCCCTCTCCCACCACACAGACTCCAGGCACTGGAATCAGATTGTCAGGCTCAGAGCAAGCCCAGAGCTTGCTGGGTCATGTTGTCAGCCCACAGTCTCAGTTTTGTTTTGTGTATATTAATGTATGAATGAGCCTGGGTAGAGCTCAGGAAACCAGAAAGCTCCTCCCTGCCCCAGCCCTCCCCAGGGAAGGAAGGAAAGAAGTTTTTAAACATATCAGCTTGGCTTCCTATGTTTGCCCCTTGAGCATGCTATAGTGTTCTTACAGCCTAGCCTCTGAGGTCACAAAGCATGGGCCCAAGCACAGCAACTGGCCATCTATCCCTTGGAAAGGACATGCAGGAGGATTGTGAGTTCAAAGCTAACTTGGGTCCGCATATTGAGACTGTCTCATCAGCACCCTCTCTGAAGGGACTAATAAACTTTGGTTGGTGCTCTCCTTACCCAAGCCAATAACCTGTCTTCATCTTGTCATCTTCGTACAAAAGCACAAAGACACTCAAAGGCCAGCACCATGATGCCAGACCATGGGACAGGGTAAGCTATTCAAGATTCCTCCACTGCCCGCCTTTCTTTCTTTCTTATTTGTATTCAATACATTGTCTCACTACGTAACCCTGGCTGGCCTGGAACTCACTACGTACGGTAGGCTGTCCTTGGACTCACAGAGATCTGCCTGCCTCTGTCCTCTGAGTGCTGGGATGAATGTCACCACATCCAGACTTCCACAGCCTTTCAACACCCACAACTGATACCACACACAGCTGGGGTCAGCTGTCATTGGGAGTGCAGTTCAGACTGCAGATTTCAGGGTGACACAGATGGTATTGTGGCCTCAAGGCCATGTTCTGGGAGAGCTGTCAAACTGCAGCAGACAGCCAATCATACATGGGACCAGGGTGGGTGTGACTGGTCATTTCCATTTGCTGAATGACAGTCCTGAAGCTCACAGACCAGGCCAAGTGATTTTTCCCAAGGCCACAGACTGGGAGAGTACTAAGTGCCAGACAGCAAGATATCCAGGATTTATCTTCCTTACACCCCGACACCCTGACTCTTTTCCATGTGTCTCAGAAATAGTGGGTGTTCCTATTAACTTCAGTCTGAGGAATTGAGGTCCCGCCTAGAGCTCGGGTTCTTTCAGCATCCTGTGAGGTAGGAAGGATAATACTTGAAGATGTCAAAGTAAAACCACTCCTCAAGCCTCATGGGCTCCACCCACAGGCTTTGCAGAAGTGGTTCACACCCACTGGGAGATAGCATGGTGCTGAGGACAAAGAAGCCAGAGGAAGACCCATGCCTCTGGATCCCATGTGACTGTTTCAAGGGTGTTTCTAATACCTGTTTCCTTATGCCCACGCAGAAACTGTGTAGCTCACCATCTCTTATCACAAAGAACCGTGTGAAAAATCAACTCCCAGTTGATGTCAGCCTTGATTATCATGGACAAAAGAGAGAGAGATCTTGAGTTTTACTGGCCTGGGCCCCGCCTGAAAAAGATAAACCAACGAAGGGCCTGACCACAGCATGTGCCAAAGAAGATATTCAATGATGCAGTGGTACCCACAGGCTCCCGGTCAACATCTTATACCTGTCCTTCCATGTGTCACTCCAGAAACAATGAGTACACTGCCACCACCTTCCTCTCTGTCACTGACCTAGACGGTTTCCAACTCGGGATGCCCCACCCTGCTAGAAGGCTTGGCAAGCTTTGTTTCCTTCAGCTATCAAGAGCCATTTGCTCTGGGAGACCATCCTGTCTCCCCCACCCTCAACTGCAGAGCTGAATCTCTCATGGGAGGAACTCTCCTTTATAACTGAACACATCCAGAGCAAATACATGGACCCTTTTCCTCCCAAGCCTCCCATTCCCCAGCCCCATTACAAGGCACGTGCAAAAAGGCACTCAGGAAAGACTGAGGGTGTTGCCTCATTTAATCCCAAGGCCACCCCATTTAACACATGGTGATACTGAGTTGAAACACGGAAGGACTTCGATGAACTGGTAACTCAAGGTAGCAAATCCAGCAGTGCCCACTGCCAACATACTTGCTCCTCTGCCAGGCCACACCAACTGTGAGTGACTGACTATCCATGCAAGGCTGGCCATACCAACAACCGGAGGAGCACCAGGAAAACCCCTCAGCAGAGCCACTGACTTTTGTCCTTTCGTGATTATTATGCTTGAGAGACGACGATCTTTTATTCCCAGGCCCTAAAGTCCCTGGGATGGCATTAGGGCTTGGGCTGCACCTGGCTGTCCTTGGGGTCTTTGTGTGTTCCCCTTACCCTGCGGTCTCTTCTCGCAGACGAACCTGTTTGAAGTTTCGATTCATCTCCTTCTATACTCGTGGGGGTTCTGAACTTTGTGCGTCTTTGAAATAAGCCCCGCTGGGTCTGTCAGCTGTATGGCTCCAGTGGAAATGATCTTCTGCCATGTAGCTATAGAAAGTCAAGTGGCAGAAGTAAGTGCATATCCCTTTCTACAAAGGGATATGCGCAGAATTGCCAGTGGTATTTATGTAGGCATTGTGCGCCCAGATACACTTGGATGGCAGTGAATTGTCAGTTACTATGACAAAATGACTGAAGAAATCAATCTGCCAAGTATGAATAGCTCTCAATGGGTTTCCAGGGTTCTCAGGTTAAGGGACCCACAAAGCTGACAGACACAGGGCCTCATATTGATATGACCTCCATTGGGGAGCATATAAATTAGCTGAGACACAGGCAAAGAGGTCTGTCACCCTCCCCACGCAGGACAATTTCAATATTCACATGGAAATGAAAGGCCATTTTAGAAGACCTGGAAGGCCAACTAAGTTAATGATATTCAAATCAGGCCTCCCCAGACCCAGAGGACTCCGGAAGCCCTTTACTAAAATGTATATTTGCTCGTCTTGCTCCGGACGTATCCTCTTCCCGGCTAAGCCATATGTGTGCAAAAGCAATGAACTGTAGGCAAATTATGAGCTTTCCTTCCTTAGTAGATAGAAGATAGAGATGCTGGATCATAGAAATGGCAAGTAGATGAAAAAGGCAGGTGATGACAGAGATGACAGGCTGGTGACAGATAAGTAACAGAGATGACAAATAGAATATTCAAAGATAGACGATTCGAAGATGATAAATATTAGATGGTGACAGATGGATAAATGGATGAGCAGACAGACAGACAATAGACACATGGATGTTTTTAGCTCCAAGGAAGCTATTTCACATATTACTGCATTGGGTTCTAGACAATTACCGTTTCGTCTCTAGTTCAGGATGATTTGAGATAAAGCAACACACCTTTTGATGGGAGGCAGAGGAGGTTGATCAGTGGTTAGAGCGTATACTGCTCTTGCAGAAGACCCAGGATAGTTTTCCAGCCCCTGAGTCAGACAGCTGACAAACAGGCTGTAACTAGTTCCAGGGGATCTGATGCCCTCTTTGGGTCCCCATGGGCACTTGCACTAATGTGCACATGCCCAAACACAGATGTCTGTATGTACCCATACATACGATTTTAGACCATTTTTAATGGTGGGTACTGGTTAAATTCTCATTCTGATAAAGGTGAAGCTGTTCGTGTGGAGCACCACCCAAATTACTTGTAAAGATGTAGAAACATCTGAGCAAGATTTGAAAGGAAGGTGGTGTTGCAAGTTACAAAGAATCCCCAACTATTCCTTTCCAGACTCTCTTTTCTAGTGCTTTACTGGGGAGATGTCCCTCCTCTTCTGCATTTGAGCTCAGTCTGTAGAGCAGGAGTCTATTAAGTGCTGTTTTCTCCTGGGTCCCAGTCGGTCTCCTTTTCTCCGTAGTCCTTACCCTTTGTTTTCTAGGAAGTTGTTACTCGGTAAGTGGTTGCAAATGTACACAGACTTGGTTATATTTGGTCTTTTTCTTTCTTATGGATTAAGAATAAAAAGGTGTATAATCTCTTCCATTGTCACTGGGACGGTGATGATGCCTAGATAACAAGATGAGCCAACTCTCTGTGAGCTACTCTGGGCACAGCTATGAAGAGCTAAGGAGAATGTGAGACTTGTGGTCTGGGATGTGATGATAGAAAAACTAGGCCCCTGCACCTGTGAGACAGCACAAGTCACCAAGTCTAAAGACCTGAGTTTGATTCCTGCAAGCCGAACAATGGAAAGGGAAATCCAAGTCTGGATTTCCACATGCACACGGTCACACACGCATGCGCACCCACACTAATTTCATAAAAACTCTTTCAGTGGAGCACGTGGATGGAACTCTTTCTGGAGTTGCTGGGTAAAGAAGTAGGGGAGGAGACGCCAAGTTCAAGAAGGACCAGCTCCCCTCTGAACTACCTACTATTCATGGTCTATGTTCAATCTTGAAAAACAGTTGGGCAAAGCCTAGAATAACTGTTAGTGCATTTAAATTGAGGGGAGAATCTTCTTCTCTTCCCCACTCAGTCCCTTTGTGCTCCAAAAGGCTTTAAGGGCAGTAGTGGGAACTGTTCTGTACACAATTTATTGATTTCAGGGTTTGGTTGAAGCCTGGGGCTTACTAACCTTTCCAGCTTGGAAGGATGCTCTTTCCTGGGGTTCAGTTTGGTTTGTCTGGAAGTAGTGGAAGGATCCCTCCAGCTAGTGGTCACCATTCCCACTGGGCAAAGGATGCCTCTAATTGGACAGGATGGCAGCGTATCAGGCGTCTCTTTGCTATTAGCGTTTGGTCTGTGCCACATACCCAACTAATAGCAGCATTAGAAAACCGTTCAGCTTTAGATGAAACAAAGATCATAATTTGTTGAGAAATGCCATTCTGGCTGGGAAGAAGGTTTGCAAATTGTGCATGTTGCTGGGTTCTGAGGGAAGTTTTGACATTAGAAGATAAACATTTCTATCAGAACCTTCTATGACCCCCATTCCTTTTCAAGCCTAATGAGGTCTCATGGGAATTTATACCAATTATATTAATATCCTTAAAAAAACTTTCTCTAAGACTTCCAGAGAAAGCACCATACTTAAATAAAAATGATTCCCTCAAAAGGCTGTATTAAATTTATTTACCTAAGGCATAGTTCTTCAAGTTAATATGTGGGCTATTTAAATGCACTATTCTAATTTTCCTTCACAGTGATGCAGGTTTGGTCCCATGATTGAGTGGAAGGGTTAAGATGCTTTCCTAATCTCTTAGTGCCCCACCCCCCATCATTCCAAAGACTAGGGATGGTGCTTATGACTTCAGTCAGAAGAAAAACTAGTCTTTAACAACCTATCCTTTTTGGTTTTTGAGGTCTAGGTTGAAATGAAGACATAGAACTAGGAGGCTGCTTCTGAAAGAGGGAGTACAGGTGAAAGTGATGGGCTGAATATGTTCAACGTGCCTAATATACACAGGTGATCTGATGCCACAGTGAGCCCCATGGTTTTTACAACTAAGAGCTGAGTTCTGTTCCCAGCATCCACACCAGGTTGCTCACAGCTGCCCGTGACTCCAGCCCTTTTCGGACCTCTGTGGGAGGGCACCAGGCTTGAACATGTGGCTCACACATGCACACGCCAGCACATAGTCATCGACATAAATAATAAGTTTTAAGAAAATGTTTAAAGGTTACATTCCCACTTGACCAGCATTGCAGGTGGGAAAAAAAAAAAAAAAAACTTGTAGGGCATCAGATTCAGTAGAACTTAGAGTTCCTTTGGTAGAGTTGAATGGAGAAATTTTCATTGATTTATTTTGGGGTTGATGGGCTCGGGCACCATGGTATGCATGCAAAGATAAGAGGATAACTTTTGTCATATGTTACATGTTAGGGATTGAACTCAGGTACCAGGCTTGGCAGCAGAGGTTACTGAGAGTCTCCCTCCCTCCCTCCCTCCCTCCCTCTCTCTCTCTCTCCCTCCCAGAGCTTTGAATTTTAATGCCGAGTTTGCAGTTAGAAGGTCAATGAAGGTGGGCAGTGGTGGTGCACACCTTTAATCCCAGGACCTGGGAAGCTGAGGCAGGTGGATCTCTGTGAGGCCAGCCTGGTCTACAGAGCAAGTTCCAGGATAGCCAGGGCTTCACAGAAAAACCCTGTCTTAAAATACAAAACAAAACAAAATGCAGGATGTCTAGTCAGGATTATTTTTATTTATATGTTAATTTGTTCTTGCTAGTGGGGGGTGTTTGTGTGTGGTAAAAGAAGTTGGTTACAATTTTCTATCCTAAAAATGATGAAAAGAACAAAAGAAAGAAAGAGAAACTTCAAGATAGAATCTCCCCATGTAGACCAGACTAAGATCAAAAGTTACAATCCTCCTGCTTCAGCTTCTTGAGTGCTAGGATTACAGGTCCATGCCACCATACCCAGCTGATAGCAACATTTTTCTTTTTAAGGAAAAATCAAAACTCTCCTTTATTCAGCATGTGGCAAGTGAAAGGAGGAATCTTAATGGGTTTATATTGTAATTTAAACTTTTTATGCTATTTGCCTGTCTTGGTAGGTCATTTAATCCCAGTACTAAAAGGCTCAGGAAAGAGAGATGTAAACTAGAGGCTAGCCTGGGGTACATGAACCCTGTTTTAAAATGATCAAATAGACAAACCTCAAAATGCCTGTCACTGGATACAGATCTCAGTGATAGTTTTAAAGGCTACTTAGCTCATTACTTGTCTTTAAGATAGAAATGAGACAAGGGTAAGCAAGCCATACCCAGACTACAGGGTTTTTTTTCTCCACTTTTTCAAAGTCCAGATGAGGTCTTCTCAGAATCCCCAAAGCCTGCCTCTACCAACTCTCAAGTCTAGTACACTTCCTCAGGATCTAAGGAGCTTATGAAACCACTATATTCTCTCTCTCTCTCTCTCTCTCTCTCTCTCTCTCTCTCTCTCTGTCTGTCTCTCTCTCTCATACACTCTCTCTCTTTCTCTCTCTGTCTCTTTCTGTCTGTCTCTTTCTGTCTCTGTCTGTCACTCACATACACACACACACTCTCTGTGTTTCTGTCTCTGTCTGTCTCTCTCTCACATATATACTCTCTGTGTGTGTGTGTTTCTGTCTCTGTCTGTCTCTCTCACACATACACTCTGTGTGTGTGTGTGTTTCTGTATCTGTCTCTCTCTCTCTCTCTCTCTCTCTCTCTCTCTCTCTCACACACCAGATCTTTAAAATACAATAAATTAAAGACAACATTGCGCCACGGACAGAGGCAGAGTATCTGTCATATTAACTCTGACCCTTCCTAAAAACAATAAAGGAAGCTACCCACTTCCCAGCCCCTTTATGGTGATTTGGGACAAGGTCTACTATCCCAGGCTGGAATCAAAGGAGGTGATTCTCCTGCCTCAGCCTCCTGAGTGCTGGGATTACAGGTGCAGTGACAGATGTAGCTAAAGTAGACCAAACTTGAAGCCTGGCCTCTCAACCATCCCCCTGTGTCGAAATGTTCTTGCCCAGGGGTGGCCTGGAGAGGGAAGTACCTGTGTCACAATTGTTTTCTCCCAGTGTACAAAAGCCTAATTATCCCCCCCCCCCCCAGCCTGCAGGGAAATTCCTCTCAGATCCGTACCCAGGTTGGGAAACCATCCACGACTGTCCATCCTGTCCCTAGTCACCAGAGGCCCCTGATGACAAGCGCCAAGACCCCAGCAGGACATGCCGGTGCCAGAGCTCCAGAGCTCCATCACCACAGAGCAGGGGCTTCGGTCCTGCAACCGGCACCCTCACTGCCCTGGCGCCTGCCCTCACACTGCCTGCCCTTCTTAGTCTGCACAAAGTGTTTGAGGTACATTGCTTTCTTTGGCGTAAAGCCCTGGCTGGCCGGAGTGAAGCCTCCGCATTACGATTACAAAGGGTTTAAGGGGGGAAACTGTTAAAAGGAAGCCCTTTTCTCTTCTGCCTGAATGCGGTGGGGAGATTAAAACTTTCATTTGGGATCTTGCGGTATTCATGGCAGTGGGCGGTGAATAGGGTCGCGTCAAAGCCCCCTGCGCTGGCGTGCACGCTTTCATCCCGTTCATCTCCAGGCACAGGTCGCTTTGCACTTGAAAGAAGGGAAAGCAGGGAATGTGGGATTTTGACAGCTGATATTGGCCTCTGAACTCTTGGTGAGGATTTTCTAATTAACCCCAAGGAATCATCAGGTGGCCAACTCAGAAACATAACTGTCAGAGAGGTAGAAAGTGTTCCGGTTTTGAGCCAGTGGACAGGGAGGGGTTTTAACACTTAAGGGACTTTAGGAAGGATTCCTGAATCAGGAAAAGCAAAACCTTGAAGGAAGTTAGGTTTGGATAAGAAAGAGACTACGGGGAGTCGGGAATCAAAATGAAGGGCCTGGGGGAGGTGGGGAGAAAGGTGGGGGTGTTAGAATGTGAGCGAAGGAACTGGTGGAAGAGTGAGAGAAAAGACGAAAGAAGATTGAACCATATTGTCTGGCTATGTGTTGGAAGGGAACGGAACTGAGAACCCTGGCAGCAGAACACTTGGATGGTTTCACCAAGATAACAATGCTAAGCTGTGGCTTTGGAAATTCTCTGGTTGCTTTTCTCGTCCTGAACGAGAAAATTGCCTCCTGGTTCCCGAACGAAAGAGTACATGGAGAACTAGAAAGCTGTTGTGGAGTTAAAGGATATGCCATCTCCCCTTCATGTTGGCTCTAATTTTTCCCCAGCAGTCCCACTTCCTGAAATTCATTCTTTTCAGCAACCTATAGTACAGCTCTCAGCTATTCCCGAAGCAAGCTGCCGTGCTCATTGCCCTAAAGAACCCTCCACTGTACCCATGCGTTTTGGTGGTGGCACTGGCAGTAGTGGAGGTTCTGGGAGCTTGATTCACACAGGCTCACTCTTAGACTCACCAAGCACCGGGACAGTCACGTGTCAAGTAGGGTCAGATTTGGTTTCCAGTCCGTGTCTTCATTGCAGAATGCCTCCACTAGGAACTTGGTGGGCTTTGCGAGTGACTTCCCCAGCACGTGTGTAGAGAGTAACCTACCTTCCTGCAAGCACCTGTCGTGTTGTGGGAAGCTCCATTTCCAGTCATGTCACAGTAATGTACACAAGATGCATCAGTTCCAGACTCCATACTGATTACCAGCTCAAGGCCATTGTGCAGATGGGAAACCTGCACGAAGCAATTTGTGCAGTGAACAGCCTCCACAGGCATAAAATTGGCAGCAAGAAGATACTGGTCTCACTCTCTGCGGGAGCTGCTAACAAGTCACTCTCTTTACTGAGTGCAGAAACAATGACTATTCTTTAGGATGTTCCCGCCTGTTGTTTGCCTCTCTTTAAATTTATAGACGTCTATGAAAGGAAGCATGGACACAAGTTAAATGTGTCTGATTTATATAAATTAACAGACATGATTGCAATCCGTGAACAGGGAAACGGGCAGCTGGTGTGTCTCTTACCCAGTAGCCAGGCCCGCCAGAGCCCCCATGGGCTCTTCCCAATCACATAATGGCTCCTCTACAAACTGTAGCCCAGTTCTGTATGAAGAGTTGGAGTATCAGAAACCTGTGTGCAAGCAGCATTGCTCTAACAAGGACTTCAGTGAACTTGTATTTGATCCAGACTCTTACAAGATTCCTTTTGTGGTTCTCTCTTTGAAAGTGTTTGCACCTAAAGTTCATAGTCTTCTGCAGACCCATGAGGGCACTGTGCCTTTGCTAAGCTTTCCAGATTGCTATGCTGCGGAGTTAGGTGACCTAGAAATTATGCAAGACAGCCACAAGGGTGTCCCCTTAGAGCACTTCCTCACCTGCATTCCAGAAGTGAACATCGCCACTGCTCAGGAGGGTGTCAAAGTGGTGAAGTAGATTCACAAGCCCCCATCTCCCAACACGGACCCTTGGCTTCTTCGCTGTAAAAGTGATTCAGTTCAGCAGAGAAGTTATTGGCTTATTGAAGAACCAGCCATCTTCTGTACTACCAGTCAGCAATTTCATCTCTTCATGCCATCATCATTTTGGAAAGCAGTACCGGGTCTCGCACTATGGGTATTCCAAGCAGATAAAACTACTAGAAGCTGTGCCTCACGTGGTACAGATTCTTGGAATGGGCTCCAAGTGTCTGCTGACTCTCACTCACAGGGCCCAGGTGAAGCGCTTTACTCAAGATTTACTGAAACTTTTCAAGTCCCAGGCTAGCAAGCAGGTCATCGTGAGAGATTTCTCACAGGCTTATCATTGGTGTTTCTCAAAGGACTGGGAAATCATGGAATATGGTGTGTGTGACTTGATTGATATAATATCAGAGATCCCAGAGAACACTATTTGCTTGTCCCAACAAGATGACGATATGGTCATTTGTATCAGAAGAAGAGAATGAAGTCAGGATGCGATAGAAAGGACAAAGCAGTTTTCCAAAGATGTGTGGACTTGCTGGGCCACCAGCCCCATTTCCACATCCCCTTTAACAAGTTTATTCCCTCTTACCACCACCACTGTGGCCGGCAGTACAAACTTGCATACTACAGATTTGCCAAGTTGCTTGAACTTTTGGAAGCCATACCTGAGATTTTACAAGTATTGGAATGTGGAGAAGAGAAAATCCTAACTTTGACTGAAGTGGAGCGATTCAAAGCTCTAGCTGCCCAGTTTGTTAAGCTTCTGCCGTCCCAAAAGGGTAACTGCCTAATGATGACCGATCTGTTTACAGAATATGCTAAAACTTTTGGTTATACATTTCGTCTCCAAGACTAAGATGTCAGTTCAGTCTCAGCTTTGACACAGAAGCTCTGCCATGTTGTAAAGGTTGCTGATATGGAGTCTGGCAAACAGATCCAACTGATCAACAGGAAGTCTCTTCAGTCTCTCGCTGCGAGGTTGCTGGTGTTATTGATGACTTGGGAAGGAGACGCTTATCTTCGCGTTGATGAGCTCAGGAGACACTATGAAACCACTCACAGTACTCCGCTCAACCCCTGTGAATATATGGATTCATGACCTTGACTGAGCTACTGAAGAGTCTGCCTTACTTAGTAGAGTTTATCATTTACAAATGATAAGGCAGAAGAGTGTGTGACGCTCACAAGCTTATACTTGTTTGCAAAGAATGTGAGATCCTTGCTTCATACCTACCACAACCAGCAGATTTTTCTTCGTGACTTTGCCATGGCCTATACCAAATATGTTGGAGAAGCACTGCAGCCCAGAACGTATGGGTACAGTAGTGTGGGAGCCATCCCACAGGTGGTCTGGATAAAAGGACATGGCCATAAGAGAACTGTAGTGTTAAAAAAATGACATGAAAAACTGGCTAAGCTCATTTGACCGTTTCCCTGTCAATCATGAAGACCAACCTGGAATCAGCAGGCGGATGCTGGAGGTGCCAGAATCCCATCTAACCTGAGAACTCCAGCTCGGAACAGGACCTAGCCAGATGGAGCAGGAGCTTCTGCACCTGGCCCACAGCTCCCCTGCTGACCTCCTCGGTGTTCCTGTTCCTTCGTGCCTGCCGTCCCCTCAGCTAGGACCAGATCCTGTCATCCCACTGATCTCATTCAGTCTGAGGAACATCCTCAAGAGCCTTTGGGAGTTTTAGTTTTAAACCAAGAAGAAAAAACAGAAATTCCAATATCAGTAAAGAAGGGAACCTGTCCTGTGAGTCCTCACACAGTAGCCCAGCATCTGCTTCTGCCTCTCTGGGCCCCTCCTCACAAGGCCCCAGGCCACCGATCAGCAAGGATGCAGTGGAAAGCCCAGCCAAAGAGCAGCCTAAAAATAGAGTCAAATTGGCAGTCAACTTTTCCTTTGCACCTGTAACCAAGCTCTAACTCCCATTCTGAACACAGGATGGGGGAAAACTGTCTGATTCTACACACACATAACCTCATTTTATGTCTTGACCTCAGAAGCCACTTTTATTAATGGTTCATAGGGAAATGTTTGTTTTGAATTTTCAGATGAACTTTTTCTTTATTTCTCCCAGTTATTTGAAAGAACTCCTCCATTAAGGAATTTGTAATATATTTACCAATTTTTTTATAGACTATTTTGAATTGTGGTGGTTGGGAAGAAATAAGTAGAGATCACTCAGTAGGAAGTGGCTTGAGTCCTATTGAGTAGCCTCTGTCATTTGTTTAAGCAAATGGATTTATGGTTGTTCAAGAAGCCAAGCATGCCCATAAGCCTGTGGGTCACACACTGGCGGATGAGTGAGTGGCAAGAGCTGACAGGAGAGTTCCTGGTCTCTAGGTGACCTGTTGGTGTGCCTTGTTTTTTATGTCACTGTGTCTGTGGTTCACCAGTGTGGCCTCATCCCATTTTTAAAAACATTTCCATTTGGGGATTCCATTTAAGAGCTTTCTAGAAAATTATTTCATGCTTCCCTTCTCTGTCCGTCCCAGTTTGATAAGGATAAGGATAAGGAAAGGAGATGGCCTCTGTGTCATCCATATAAAATTCAGCATTTGACACATTGTGTGTTGAGAGGTGGTAATGGTAAAAGTCTGATTTTTTAAACTATGCATTGAATACAAAAACTGTAAATCAGCTGAGTGGTGAAGTGCTTCGAGAGGCCTCGGTTTGGTACTGTTCCCACTAGGAAGAGACCAGAGTTCTATCTGTGATGTGAAGGCCAAGCTTGATCAGCCTGTTTTTGCTCTTGTGATTTAAAGGTTGGCTGTAAATCCGGGGAAGCTCTCCATGTGAGGATGTGTGTCCCTGTTAGTTCATCTCGATGTCTGTTAATAGTGACTGCTTTTACTGTTACTGCTTGCTATTGGAGGCACATTTGGGTTTTCGTTTTGTTTTTGCGTTGTCTGATGTTGGCATTTGGGAAAAGCCAGCCTTTGTGGGCACTGCTTTGTGGAATGGCCTTCTCTTCTGGGCGCCTGAGGTGTCCACTTCTGAGTGGCCTCTCACCCTGTTGGAGAGACCTGACATTTACAATGGATTGTGTCTGTTGGGCAAAAGAGGCAAATCCATGCACTGAACAGAAAACCCGTTGGCACACAGTCTTCCACTAGTCAGATGGCTGCTTTGGTGGGAAATGTTTATATTTTTTTCTAGAAATCCAGAAAATGGATTCTGATTTCATAGCCAGCATTTTGATATGTGTCACAAAATTAAAGGCTGTAAGGAGATTTTTTTTTTTTTACCAAAATCTTAAATGAAGCCAGTGATTCCCAGTTCTCAACACTATGGCCTGGCCCAGATGGAGCTGCACTGGAAATGTTCTGCAGCCCTGTCACTCTTTCTGTGAGACGCCTAGAAGCACTTCGTTCTGAGGCCTCATGGCACTTTCTCTGCAGTCCTAGTGCATAGGAAGCAAAATGGCACATGTGCAGTTTCTTTAAGGCTTTTAAGCAGTGTAATAAAGTTGGTGTTGAGTGTAAGATGCCTTATTTGCAGACATTCTAAGGCTAAGCTTTCCTGCTCAGACTTCAGGTTTGCAAGCATAGAAGGGATTATGGACTTTGAAAACACTAGATGTCACTAAACTTACATGGAGTCATCTCAAAGGTCAGGTTCTGTGGGCAACAAAGAATAGTTGTGTACAGTGAGTGGGTGTGTGTTTGCCATTTGCTGGAGTTGCCCATGTGTCTGGGGTGTGACTAGCCATGCTGTTTAAAGACGTGAAAACTCAATTGGAAGTGCACTGAGTGTGATGTGCCCAAAAGGCCAGTCCAGTCACTATTCCTTTATCCAGAGACTTAGATAATGATGCTGTGATGTTTGTATGTGGAGATAATGAGACTTTTTCTGGGTGAAGGATGTACCTGATTAATCTGTTGAAAAGACAAAAGTTAACACCAGAATCCCCTTTCCTAGATTCCTGTCTTGTACTGTTTGCTTTTGATGAGGCTTGGGGTGTCCCAAGTTTTTCTTAACTGTCTACTTTGTTTGAACACTTTTTTGGGGGTGGGGTGGGGTTCAAGTGCTGTTTGTGTGTTGGGACCAAACAGTTGTCAATAAACTTTATGACTATGTTTCTGAGGGCTCAGGAGAAGCTTGCTTCACCACGGGTGGGTGTGGCTCTCCACGGGTGGGTGTGGCTCTCTGTCTCTTGTTATCTCAGGGTGTACCTCAGGTGCTCCCCCAGGCTTATAACCTGACTCAAAGCATTTAAATAAACCCTCAAGGTGTTCGTGGAATGGCCTTCAGCTCAAGAGAAGGTAGTAACTGTTTTTGGAAATGAAACAAAAACTAACTTTATTGGTTCAAAAGTAAAACTGGGTGGACTGCTTTGGAAGAAGTCCCAAGAAAAAAGTAAATCTGGGTGACAAACTGCCTCACTCTCAATCCTTCCCACCCTGCAAAACTCAAATTGTGTTTGGGAAGCATGTCCCCATGTCTCTAGATTTTTTCTTCTTTCCTTTTTTCCTTCTATCCCTCCTTCCTTACCTCTTTCTCCCTTTTAACGTGGCTATGATTTTTGAAATTATTGTTCATTTTGTGTGTAGGGGTGTTTTACTTGCATGTCTGTGTGTTTGGTGTCCTTGGAGGCCAGAAGAGGGCATGGGATTCCCTGGGACTGGAATTAAGGACAGCTGTGAGCCTCCATGTGAGGATGAGAATCAAACCTGGGTTCTTTGGAAGAGGAGCCAGTGCTCTTAACTGCTGGGCCAATTCTCCAGCTCCATCTAGAAGGTTAAGTATAGAAAGGGCTCTCACCAATGATCCTTGTGATGGGATCATGCTCTAAGGCAGTGTTTCTTGGGGCCATTTGATAGTAAAATTACAAGTGCTTTTAAAAAGTACTTTGGTGTCTTTGTTCCTACTGAATCAAAACCCCAGCAGATATACTGTGAGAATATAACATGTTTTCAGGTAGCTTCCCAGAAGCCCCTCAATTCCTCAGATTGCTGGAGTTTCCTCCTATGCCCCAGTTGCTCTCCTTGGGTCCCTTTACCAGGTGATGTTTGCATGTCAGTGTACACGGCAGAACCAGCCAAGCTTGCTGTCTTAATTATTACCGTGAAGAGACACCATGACCAAAGCAACTCTTATAAAGGAGAACATTTAACTGGGGCTGGCTTACAGATTCACTGGTTCAGTTCATCATCGTCATGGCGGGAAGCACGGCAGCATCCAGGCAGGCCTGGCACTTGAGGAATTAAGAGTTCTACGTCTCGTTCCAAAGGCAGACAGGAGAAGACTGGCTTCTAGGCAGCTAGGAGGAAGGTCTCAAAACCCACCCCCACACTTCCTCCAACAAGGCCACACCCACTCCAACAAGGCCACACCCACTCCAACAAGGCCACACCCACTCCAACAAGGCCACACCTCCTCCTGATAGTGCTACTCCCTGGCCCAAGCAAACCACCAAATCCTCTGAGTATCCCCTCAGCATCATGCTGCCTACTCCCCAGCTCATTTCCTTGGGTGAGCTCACCTAGCCTCAAGGCTTTCTGGTAGATTCCCAACCTTACACCTCCAACATGGCTGTTTCTTGATATGTCTGCCTGGCTTGGCTTTTTTAGCTAGTTTATTTCTTTCTTCTTCCAGGCAACTGAGAGAAAGCCAATATTTCTGGAGTGTGGCATTTTATGGAAACTATGAACGATTTGGTTGGAGAGGAAGGCTAAAGGCCAGACCACAGAGAGCCTGTTACGTCATAAGAAGGAGTCTGAGCTCTATGGAAGTGTCTTGGATATGTGTGTGTGGGGGGGGGTGGATTCTCATGTAGTACAGTGATACAGTAGAGGATTGTGGGATTCCTGAGCCTCCTGCCTCTACCTCCCTAGTGCCTCGATTATGGTGGACAGCATGCTCAGCTCTAATATTTAATCAGAGGCTGGAGGGAAGTTGGGTGCTACTGGCAAATGGAGCTTCTGCCTGCACAGCCCCCTTTACCCACAGGTTGTGGGAGTTCTCGAGTACCCTAGACTGACCTTCCCTTGATACTTTGACTCTGGGCTGCCTGTGTGGGTTCTTTGCAGCCGACTGGGTTCTTACTACCATTTTATGATGCATTCTGGGGTTCTCTCCAGATCTCAGATTTCCCCATTTCAATCAAAGGTACAGATTCCAGATGGCAACAGAATATAAGCCCAAGACTAATAACTTTAAGCTCTGAAAAGTTCCTCTCCCAGTGAGGGACCAAATTAGTCAGTGAGCGCATAGGTGGACTCAGGACAAGACAGTGTCTGAGCTTTCTCTGCCGTTAACCCTGGGATTTCCTTCCTCTATGCCATGGGTTGTGGGGCTCGGCCTGTTCCTGTGACTTATCACATATCCACGTAGGCCTTCTCTCCCCTAAAACAAAACAGAAATCAACAGTGTACATACATATAATGTGGACACACATACATAAGTACATATATGTTTGTGTGTCAGGGTCTCTAGAGGAACAGAACCAATAGAATGATGAATATATATTACAAAGCGGGGTCTATTAAACTGGATTACGACATGGGCCTGGGTTGTCTAATGGTGACCATTAAAGTCCTGGAGAGGTGAGAACCCAGTAGCTGCTTAGACCACAAAGGCAGATGCGCCAGCAGTGTCAATCTGAAGGCCTTCGAGAGTCTTGGAGAGCTGGTGGTGGTCAACCCATGTGGGACCTGAGATGGTGGGGTTCTGATGAAGGATAGCGGCAGCGGCAGTGATGGCGGCAGTGGTGGCGGCAGTGGTGGCGGCGGTGGTGGCGGCGGCAATCACTGCAGTATCCGCACAGCCTGAGGGAGGCGCTCATCAGCAAGCAGCAAATGCAAGCTAAGCGCTTGCTTTTTCCTCAGACCTGAACACTCTAGGGTGCTGCCCTCTCTGGGGAAGGGACTCCCCCCTCAGTTAATCCTTCCCAGAATGCCCTCGCAGACCCACCCAGAGGTTTAGTTGATTCTGGAGCCAACCAATCAAACATTCAAGGCTGTCCATCTGCACAGACATGCTTTTTTTTTTTTTTTTTTTTTTTTTTTTTTTTTTTTAGACGTGATGACACACACCCAGCTCAGTCCGTGGGAGCCTGAGGCAGGAAGACTGGGCGTTCCAGGCCAACCTGAGCTTCCCAGCGAGACCTCCCCTTCTGAAATACAACATGGATTTCAGACAATCGACTTTTTCTGTGCTCGTGGGGCTGACAAGTGGGAAATCTTTTGGGCTTTGGTTGTGAAACGGAGCCTCAGTGCATCCCGTGGCTGTGTGTGGCAGGATGCCTTTAGGAGACCTGCAAGACACTAATCTGATTTGGACGAGGCCAGTGCATATGATTCAGGTTAACATTCTTTGCTTTTACATCAATATAGGCTTTAAAGTACAGCCCCAAACCCGTTCACAGTAAGATCCAGGCTGACGGGTGACAGGATAGCTGAGTGGTCTAACCTTGCCAACTGATGACACAAAATTAACCTCTCGGGTACCAAGAGAAGAACAAATTCTGGCTCCAGCTTTCAATCCGGTCCCTGAAATTTCTTGGGAGGTAGCGGGAGGAAGGTCAGTTCTGGCCACAGTTTCTGTTCCTTAAGTGATGTGGCCTGGCTGTGGACATTGCCACACTGGACAGTGAGTCTTGGATGGGATACATCAGAGAGTCTGTCACCGGCAGTACTCCACGCAAGAATGTTGGATGAAGCAACCCTGCTTCTCAAGGACTGGGAATCATGTCAGAAAAAAAAAAAAAGCTATGTCTAGTAGACAAGAATAGCTAATGTTAAAAACAGTGAAACAAAAGGGGAGTGTATATATAACATACGACTATTGTTCTCAATTTCTTTAAAAGGTTATTGATTATTGAAAGGAAAAGGAAAGCAGTTTATTGTGGTGTTTCATGTACAAAGATGTCTCCCAATATTTAGCTAAGGGAAATTCTGCAGTGGTTCTTTCATTGTGTCTAAAGCACTTACTGATGATAATTCTAAACAAATTGTGGAAAGTAAAAGGGAGGGAGGAGGTCAATTAGTTTGGAGGTCAACGCCAAAGAGGCGCAGGAGCAGGAAGGTGTGGGTAGAATGCTGTCCTGCAGTCCTTTTTCCTGCCTGGGGGGAGTTTCTGCTACTGTCTTATTTGGTCATTTTATTACAGAAAGGCTCACCCTGCAGGAAGATTCAGTCAGTGGCACAAAAATGAAATCCCTTTTCCTTCTCATCCTAAATCTCAGCGTACCACGGCTGACCCACGGCCACCAAGTAACTGAACTCAGGGGCAAGCCTAACCAACCCAGTCACAAGCAGCACCAGTCAAGGGGTGTGGCTTAAGTCACACACTTTTGACCTAGTTTATTATTTGTTCGTTTGTTTGTTTGTATTACTGTGGGAGAGGGCACGTGGCATGGTGCATCTGTGGGGGTCAGAGGACAGCTCCTCTAGCCACTTTTCCATGGGTTCTGGGGATCGAACTCAGGCCAGCAGGGTTGGCAAGGCACATGCTTTACCCACTGAGCCTTTCCATTTGGCTACGCCCTGGGGAGCAGAAAAAGAATCTGAAATGGCACTGACGAAGTGCTCAGTGACTTACACTTCCTTAAAAATATCTCAATTATTCGAGTCCTCCTTGCCTTCCTCTGACCTCGTCCTGTAGACGTCAACTTGGCACGGCACACAAAGGGATGCATTTTCGGCAGCGAGGGAAGAAAATGTTCACCTGTTAGGAAAAGCTGCCACCAGGGTCTGGACACAGGCAGAGGTCTCTTCTCTCATCTGCTTGTTATTTCCCTGAACAGACTGTAATCCCGGCAATTCTCCATGCTTACGGTCATGAATGCTTGGCATTACCATATCTGAACATTAACAAAAAAGGAATTTCATGGCTCCAGTTTTCGCTTGAAGGCAAGGAAGGCGTGAAGACCTCATCAGAAATACAGTGTGTCTCATGTCGGCTCACACATGCCTCTCTGGGTAGGCTTTCCTTTGCCAGTGCTGGGCACCTACCCACCCTCACAGGCCCTTGCCCAGTCCCTGGAGGTCAAAAAGAGGTCACAATCCTCTCCACAGACAGTTGCTACAATATCCATACTACAATGTCAGGTCTTCAGAATATATTTTCTTTACTGTCTAGAATCAGAGTTGGAACAACAGGGACACGAACAGTGCTCATAATAAAGAAGTGTTTGTTTGTTTGTTTGTTTGTTTGTTTATGTATAGCCAGTCCCGCAGCTTTAAAATGAAATGAGTGCATGTTCCCATTAAAGCTGTGACTGTGAATTTACAAATCCTAAGTGCTGAAAGAACTCTGTCGCATGGGAAAGCACTTGAATTATTTCTGACTTGCAGCAGGATTTGGGGCAAACTGCTTAGGTGTTTGGTTACAACTTGATTTTCCGTGTCTCAGTTTCCCACGTAAAATGATTATGTTAACCATCCTTACAAAAGAGCCAGGGGGCCAGTGTGGTGGCTCAGCATGGAAATGATCTCAACCACTGCCGCCGAGCCTGGTGACCTGCATTTAATCCTCAGGACCTCCATAGTGGAGGGAGAGAACCAACTCCTGTAAACTGCCCTCTGTTCTCCACACATGCACTATAGTAAGTGAACACACACACATTAAAAATAGTTTGCGTTATATTCTAACACAGGCTAGATCATCAAAGGAAGACACTAAGAGAAAGAATCAGACATGTGGAAAGGAAACCATTTTATGAAGTCACGCCTATGAAAGTCACTAGAATATTAAAATCCTTAGATAAAAGTGGATACATTAGGAGATACTCAAGGCGGGCGGAGCAGAATGAGAAGCTTACAGTCTTAGTGGTACAAAGCAGTTTGAGCTAGTGAAAACGTTCTAGGCACAGAGAGAGCAATGGCTGCACAAAAGTGGGAATTTATTTAGTGTAATTCCACTTTATGCAGAAAATTATTTAAACAATAAGCCTCATAGTGTGAATGCTTTACCATAATTTTAAGTATCGGCGACTGGAGCTAGAGAGCTGGATCGGCGATTAGAAACACATATAAGAACCCTGAACCATCTCCAGACCTGGGATGGTTTTATAGCTGCAGAGACACCTTGTAAGAAAAATCTACGGGCTGGAGAGATGGCTCAGCGGGAAAAGTGCTGATTGTGCTTCCCAAGGTCCTGAGTTCAATTCCCAGCAACCACATGGTGGCTCACAACCATCTGTAATGGGATCGGATGCCCTCTTCTGGTGTGCCTGAAGTCAGCTGCAGTGCACTTGTATATAATACATAAATCTTTCTTTAAAAAAAGGAAAATTTAACACCCTGCATACCCTTTCTGAGATTTACCTATACTTCTTTGCTGTTTCATGATAGGAATATACCACATTTCCCTTGTTCATTCTCTGATGTGTGAGGGTTTACTTTAAAAGTCAGTTTCCCATGCCTAGAACGACCTGGTGTGGTGGTTTGGGTGAAAATGTTTCCAACACACTCAGGTCTTTGAACATTTGGTTCCCAAGCGCAGGTGCAGGTGGAGAGGTGGTGCAGCATCTTGGAGAAAGTACATCTCTTGGGGGCGAGCTTTGAGAGTCCACCCACTTCCAGGGTGCTCTTTTTGCTTCCTGATCCTGTTTGAGGAGGAAGATAGAACCTCTCAGCTTTCTGCTCCAGCCCCTGCTGCCACACCTACTTTACTATTATGGACTCCCTTCTGGAGCAGTGGTCGAAATAAACTCTTTCTCACTGAAGTTGCCTTTGCTTACTGAGTGTAATCACAGCCAACAGAGAGTAATGTCTGGGAAGAGAGTTTCAATGAGGAATTATGTAGATGAGGTTGACCTGTGGATGTGTTTGTGGGAAATTGTCCTGATTATTGTTGATGTAGGAAGACCCAGATCATGTGGGCAGCACCATTTCCTGGGCATTTTTGAAGCACACAGGGCTGGAGAAGGCTGAGTGAGCAGCAAAGAGACAGCTGAGTTGGGTGCACCTCTCTCTCCCCCCTCCACTCCCTCCCCCTCCCTTCCCCTCTGCTGTTAACCGTGGCTACAGTATAACCAGCTACTCGATTCCTCCTGCCTTGACTTTTCAGTTGTGGGGTAGAGCCTGGGATTGTAAGCTAGACACACCTTTCCCTCCCCTAAATTATCTTTTCTTTTAAATAGTGGCACCAGACATGGAATTGGAGCTGGTGGCTTCGTTCAGGTTGTTTCTGCTTAGACACCGTTATGTATAAGGCTGCCTTGAGCATTCCTGTAAAAGACAGTTCCTGGACATGTGATTTCATTTCTCTCGAGTCACCATCTCAGAGCAGAATTGTTGTGTTACATGTAAAGCACCATCCAAGTTGTTAAGATGTTCTCACATTATTTTCCAAAGTGATTGTCCCTCAGTGCACCAGAGTTTTCACTCACAGGCCACCGGCCACTGGGACTTCCCTTTGCATTGCACTTCCCTGGTAACTGACGATGCTAACCAGCCAACGTTCATGTGCTTATTGGCTGATAATTGCTTGTGGGAGTCACGATGCTAGTATATTAATTCTTTTGACCAATTATGGTAGGATGATTTATCAACGTATTATTGTTTAGCTGTGTCATTTATAATTATTTGGGGCATGATTTTTTATGTCACTTATGTGGTATAAATATTTTCTTCTAGTGTGGGGTATGTCTTTTCTGAGTTTTCTTTTGTATAGCCGTCTTTTTGTTGTTATTATTGTTGGGAAAGTCTCACTGTGTAGTCATGGCTGTCCTGAAACTCATTCTGTAGACCAGGCTGGCCTCAAACAGAGATCTGCCTGCTTCTGCCTTCAAGTGCTGAGACTAAGGATGCATGTCACGATGCCAGGCTTACGTCAGTCTGTCCCTGCCCCCCCCCCATCAGATTTATTTATTTTATATGTATGCATTTTGCCTGCATGTGTGTCTGTATGTTTGGTGGCCACAGAAGCCAGAAGAGGGTGTCGAGTCACCTGGAACTGGAGTTACAGGCGGTAGTGAGCCACCATGTTGGATGCTGGGGATTGGACCTGGGTCCTTTGCAATAGCTCGTCATTGCATCACCTCTGTAGCAGCCACAACGTAACTTAATGAGTAACTTTGTCATTGTTTTGTTTTGTCTTTAAATTTAGAATAAATCCAGGTTGCCTATATTTTTGTGTTGTTAGTGCCCTGGAATCATGTTGATGATATGTTTGTGGGCTGGGGGTATTAGAGTGTTTGCACAAGGTCTTAGGGTTGGCCCTAGCACAGACAAACACACAATAAATGCACACACATGCACACACACACATGCACACACACACACACACACACACACATGCACACACACACACACCCCAAGAAGTCAGCTCTTCATATCCTCAGATTCTAAAACAAAACAAAATAAACTACATTTGCATTGGCTATATTCCCTAAACTGTACAGTCTAGCACTGTTACTATGTTTGCTACATTAGTTATAGGTAAGTAAGTTGGGGATGATGCGGAGTTCCTGGAGGATGTGTGTAGGTCAAGTACAAACACTATGTCATTGTCATAAGGGTCTTAAGCATCTATGGATTTCAGTGTCTGCAGGGAAACCAGGAGCCAGCACCCCACTGATTTGGAGGCCAACTGTGTCCATTCTTGTTGCTGTAAATATTAAATATGGTGTTGTTCTGTTGCTGCTGACACCCCTCCCCGCAGAACGCACTTTGCAGGAGTAGCTCCAGTGCGGATCTAGAGTGCAATTCCCTAAGTGATTAGTTCCCGAGCCTGGCACCCACACATCTCATTCCACAGCCCTTGTGCCCTCACCTCTCGTGGGCAACAGAGCTGGGTTCCAGCTGCATCTCAGCCATTGCTTTCACACACTGTCCTCCACAGCCTGGTAAAGTCACGACTCAACAATCAATAACTTATCAAACAATAACTTATCAAATAGGTTAAATTCTCAATCAACAATCCCTCTACACAGTAAGCCTACAACCAGTTGACAAAGATACAAGCTGCCCACCTAGATAAGATAAAGTGACCCATAGAAACCCTTAGAAATGATCATAACAACTTTATCCATCTAGAGATGCGCCGAGAGAAACATCCACGTTTGCTTCCACCTTGCTTCCTCCTCCATCTCCCTCATTCTCCTCCTCCTCTCTCCTTACCAGAACTCTGTCCCCACCCACGCTCTACTGTTCAATCATGTATCACCTTGACTTCAACCTACATATTATGCATTCGCTCTGTGGTGGTCTGCCTAACAGAATGCCACCACTCTGTCTTGGTTACTATTATTTGACTGTGAGTCTTGAGATCAGGTATCAAAAACGGAGCTCCACGTTGGTTCTTTTCACATTGGCTCTGCTTTGGTGGTCTTGTTTGTTTGGTTGGTTGATTTGGCGTTGATTTTGTACTTTCATATACATTTCAGGATCAGTTTTTCCGTTGAACTTCTCCAGGTTGCTTTGTTGGTTTTTTTTTTTTTTTTTTTTTTTTTTTTTTTTTTTTTTTTTTTTTTTTTTGCTGTTTTTTTTTTTGGTTTTTTGTTTGTGTCTGGAATGCTGTGAATATGTGGGTGTCTGGGCAGTAGACCTTTTAGTAATATAAAGACCTCTCACACATGAACATTTGGTCCTTTAATTTCTGTGGCTTTTGTTTTATAATCACTGTACTGATTTTTGGACCTACTTTGTTAAGTTTCTTTTCGGGTACTTAAAATTATTTTATATATTTTTTTCTTTTGAGCCTGTGTCTATGTAGCCCTGGCTGTCCTGGAACTCCCTTTGTGGACCAGGCTGGCTTTGAACTCATGGAGATTCTCCTGCCTCTGACTTCCATGTGCTGGGATTAAAGGTGTGAGCTACCACACTTAGCTCATACTTTAATTTTTAAAGTTTGTAATTATTACGACTGTTGGTGTGTGTGATGTGTGCATGTGTGTGAGCATTTACCATGGTGCCAATGTGGAGGTCAGAGGACAGCCTTGTGGTGTGGCTTTTCCTTCAGTCTTTCTGTAGATTCTAGGACAGAACTCAGAACAGCTGGCTTGGCAGCAAACTGCTGGTCCATCTCCAGACCTGTTCCACACTATTTTTTCTTTCTTTGTTTTTTTTTCTGTCCCACACTTCTATGGATTATATTTCCTTATAAACTTAGTTTTGTGAGTGTTTTGTGCTATAAGAAAATGACAATTTTGTATATTAAACCATGCACAGAATTTTCTTAAAGTTGCTGCTGCTTCTTTTCTTCTTCCTCTTCTTTCTTCCCCTCTCTGTCTGTCTCTCTCTCTCCCTAAAATTGGTGAATTCCTCAAGAATTCTCCTGTGTGTGATGGATTTGTCTGTGGGAGAGCTTCTTTTCTTTTCCCTTTTAAGCTGTATCTTTTCCCCTTGTTTATTGAACTTGCTACAACCCGAACTATGTTGAAGCAAAGTCATCCAAACAGGTCTCCCTGCCTTGCACATCGCCCCATTGGCGAAAGACCTTAAAGGGCTGTTATGGCTCAGGCAGGGGAAGTTGACTCGTCCTGGTTTCCCGAAAGTGATTTTTCAGGATGTGCGTTGAATCTGCTCTTCAGGCTGTGTTTTGCTTTCTTTGCATCTCAATTGTTCTTTGCTTTTATTCCTCCGTTTGTCTCACTTTGGATTAATTACCAGTGTTACATTGTATCTCAGCCACTAATTTATTACCCATATCTTCTGTTATTCGTAGCTTTAGGCTTTGTGGTATCCATTATTAGTTGCTTTGATCTTTAGAATGTGAATCATTAATATTTAATCATACCGCATATGAGTATAAATAATACCATGTTTCATGTAGAATATGGAAACCATTCCCACGTAGCACTTTCCATGTGGAACGTTTCACTTGGACTTTTCCTTAGCCTGACGAATTTTTTTCCTATTTCTTAGAACACGGGGTATAGGTTAGCAACAACCATTCCCAACCTATGCTTGCCTAAAATGGTTTATTTTGTCTTGATTTTTTTTTAAGGCAGTAAATCCAGCAGATGTTAGAGTAGAGTAATTTTCACTATAGGACAGAAGACACAACAGTCTGGGTAAGCTAGCTATTGATGGGAGTTAAATATAAAAGCCACCCTCTGCTACTGTATATGGGTCTGTCTGTCCCTTTATGACAGCAGTGTTGGTTTTATGAAATCAAGTACACCCAAACTTGTGGATATGCACTTATTATTACTTTTCATGTTAGATCATCCACTTCATATAATGAACCTTCTGCATGTCTTTTGACTATTTTTGTAATGTTATATATATTTTCAGATTTAAGAATGGCTACTTCTAGCTGGGCGTGGTGATTCATATCTGCAATTTTAGCAAGAGATTGAGACAGGAGGATTACCACAAGTTCAAAGCCAGCCTGGGCTAAAAAATTAGTTTTTTCCCCCCTTGCCTCTGATTTTTCTTTCCTTGTATTGCTTATAATTTCAAAAGAATGGGAAAGCTTTCTCCATATGGCATATTATTAGGACATATACATATAATTTATTATCCAAATTCATATGATTTTTAGGGCAAGAGAGAGTAATTCTCATAAATGTTCAGGATGCAAACACCAAAATCAAGAAGTCTCAGAGCAAACTGGGGTGTATGGCCGTATGCTCTGTGAAGGTTTTCTGTTGCTTGTACCATGGGTCCCTGAGATTCTAAGTAAAGATATGATAGCATCTTAGGGAGCGGAGTCATTTCGAGATTCTGTTTCCCCTACCCTACAAATAAAGAGCTGGGGCTTCAGTTCAGGGTCTGCTGGCCCAGCATGTGCAAGACCTTGGACTTCACCACGTAAAGGAAAACAAACAGCGGCAAACACACCCACACATACACCACTCTCAGGAAGCTGAGTTCCCCTAAGGTCCAAAGCGTGCTTTCTACAGTATAGATTCTTGGTAAATACTCATTGATTCTGGGAACAAGGGACCAGCTGGTGTATTGGAAAAGAAATGAGTAACCAGGGTTCTGAGTTCTCACCCCTCCACCCAGGGGTTCTGAGACTTGAAACAAGTTATACAAAAAAACCTGGTTCTTTGTTAAACATTTTGTGAAGCTGGAATGATGAAATCTCTGGGGGGGGGGGGTAAAATAATACTGTATTTTAAAAACACTTTAGAAAATGTAACATGCTAAAGAAATACATCAGATTGTCCATTATTGGTTATAGGATTGTTTCTCCCCAAGTCTTGACACCATGCAGCGAATACCATGGTCCCTTCAAGGTGTTTGTATGACAGGGTGAGATCCATTCTCTCCTCCATCATTAGTGGGGAAGAAGTTTCTGACCTGGGCATCACTTGTGGGCACAGGGAAGTGGGCTTGTGAACCTGCTGCGATGCATTCCATGCTTTCTGCGTTCGTTCCTGAGGGGATGGATGCATCCTTGGGACCAGTCACTACCTGCTCCTTCTGCAGAACGCAGCCCTTCTTGAGATCGGAGAAGCATCACCTCCTCTAGGCCTTTCACTGTCCCTTGGTGGGCTTTGTGGTCCTTGGTGGCATCCCTTTTAATTTTTTTCTGACTGGTTGACAGGTGGCCATTATGGAATTGGGCTGTGGACAGGTGGCATCTATATTCCCTGGTCTAAGAGTATGGACTGAGATGAGCCTTCTTTTCTTCCTCTTCTAGGCAGCAGGGATTCACTTTCTCCCATGTATGACTCTCCCAGGCAGTTTCCCACTTGCTATAGAAGAATTTGGCAAATTCCATCTCAAAGCTGCTGTGCCTTCCTCCTGTTACCCCTGTTCATGAGGGATGAGCCTAAGCAGCTTACAAGTCTCCCTGCTTTTCTCCCTCCCTCCCTCCCTCAGCTCCCCGGCATAGTTCAAATGCCATCTCCTATACCTCGAGGCTTTCTCCCCTTCTGAGCTCTTATTTTCCGCTCTGTGTCAATGGAGCCAAGAGCCTTTCTGCAGGGTCTGTGTATTCCCACAATCTCATGACAACTGATCTTCCTGTAAATGTCTGCAGGCCCCATGGACGAATGGAACGTGATCTAGAGGGCCTTTGTGGGAGTATTCTGTTCGAATCCATGTTGAGAAGTAAAAGTTCCCCTTTCCTTAAATTTACCTGTTTCCCTCACCCCCAGTTTCTGCTTGAATACGCCTGTTCCCCACCCCCACCCCTGTTTTTGCCTGCCTGAAGCAGCCTTGCGCTTGCCTTTTGCTTTTTCCAGGATACATTTGCAGTTCATAGGAAGCCTGTAGTGGGAAGTTCGCTCCTGTTCCCATCTTCCTTTACAATGTCTATAATCACATGAGCTGCCTTTGAGAGTGGAGATCACATTCTAAATCTCATGATTAACCTTTCACACTGTGAGATGGCTGGCTCCGAGCCTTGTCCCCTGCACTGGAGATGTGTTTCCCCTTTCATCTCTGCCGCTTCCCTACTTTGCAAGCGTGCTAGCTGTGGAGGTCCTGTTGGGAACGTTCTCATCTCAAATGAACACATCCAAGGCACAAAACCAATCAAATGTGTAAACACCATGAACACCCTGTGCAAATCTACCACTTAGGCTCCTGGAGGCAGCTGACAGAATTGCAAAGTTTTTGTTATTTTGAGAACAGAATCTTCGAAGTCAAGGCTCAAGAAAATGTACTGAAAATACAAATGACGTTTATTTATACTGAGGGGGGAAATTTCCCGAATAGAAAATGTTGAAATAGAAAGACAGTGAATCAGAAGTTTTTTGTGACTTTGGGGGCTGAGTCTGTGGGTGTTGTAATTTTTATGTGCCAATGATGGGTGTACTCTTTTAAAGGTTTACAGAAATACAGTCAGAAAATAACTGTCGAGGAAATCATTTATAAAGTCACCGTCTTAAGGTCAGTTACAATAACTCCCAATTACATGTCATTTCCTGGCTACTAAACTAAAACAGACATGAATAACCAATCGGTATTTAAACCAAGGGGAGGCGTTTGTTTATACTGATTGGTTAAAGACAGCGTCATAGGCATGAAGTGGATGCGAGCCAGATTTGAACACCACAGATAGTATCAAAGTGGATGCTGAATGTGTTATTGGCTGAACGACATTTCATCAAAAGACGCTATGGAGTCTCGCAGGGCAAAACTCGTTATTCTTAACTCTCCCGGACTGACCCGTTAACGAAACGCACCCACGCCCCGAGTTAGGATTCGTTCATTAATGCCCAGAACTTTTGTTCTGCGCTTTACATTGGAAACAGCTTTAAGTATTAAGCGCCTCGAAGGTCTGAAGCCTTGGGAGCCTTTCCGAATTTGTAACAGGGACCAGAACAGACCGCATTACACTCTCCAAATGGTGCGGCTTTGCATTTGAATGTCCGAATTATCCTGGTTTCTTAGAGACGAGCACTACACCAACATCTTAAATCCTCAAAATACTGTTCGCTTCGCTGAATGCTCGCGATCTAAGCATATGTGTAATTATTCTGTAATTCTCCCCAAAATGTGATTCCTTGGAAATGCAGACTGGGGCTCCCCCATTGTAAAGTCCTCCTTTGTGGTCATTCCTTTAAATATGATAACAAGCAAGAGTGTGTGTCTGGGCTTACTGCCTCCATAAGGATGGGCTTCTTCCCAAGCTCTCCTCAGGACACCCATGGGGGAAACTTGCCCTGCATTTGTTGAAGGGTGGAGACCCCGATCACAAAAAGGCCATTTAAAAATAGTTTCCATTACAAGGAGGGAGACGCTCTTACCATTGGGCCTGTTCTCTGTCACTCACAATAGTCTTAGCAATAGTTTTAGGTAGGAAGCTGGAAATTGTAAATGTCCCCAGAGCCGGCCATTGTCACCGTGGCCGCTGAGAGATTCTAGAGCAGCGCCTCTGCAAACGGCTTCGGACAGGCTGCGGTGCGGACAATTAAAACATACACTTTAAAAACTGACAGCTGGAAACTAAGGCAGTGGGGGAGGGGGGACTTGAGGCAGGTTCTGAAGCTCAGTTCTCAAGTTTCCATTTTGCAGGATGTGAGGACGGTCCTTGGTGAGGACTTTTCCCAGGGCTCGGCCTTGGCAAGCAGGGATGTCAAAATATGAGTGTGGTCGTCTTTTGCAAATTGATAATGCATGGTTCAAATCTCACGGGCTGTGGCGGCCACAACCCTCATTAACTGTAGCATGAAGCCTTTCATTTGGCCGCAGAGGGAAATGGGTCTGTGGGGGAGGGAGGAGGAAAGTCGGCTTGCAGGGTCGTAGTTAGGCTGTGAATAATTGTTAATCGCCCTGAAACAGGTGCTTGCGTTGAAAAAAAAAATCCTTCCTTTCGGTATAATTTTGCAAATCACTTGGCTTTCTTGGCTCATTCAGCTCCCCAACAGCACCAATTTGGGACCATAAAGCTAAGAACGATTTCAGCATTGCATGAGCTTGGAAAGTACTAGTCTACAGCATCCCCTCCACCCCCCTCCCGTAAGTGTATTTTAAGGAATTTGTAATTTGGAGTTGGAATATTGACAAAGATAGAAAAGTTCTCTCACGTAGCTGAGGTTGGCCAGGAGCTTACCACACAGCCCAGGATGACTTTGAACTTGGTCCTCCTGCCTCTACCTCCTCAGTGCTAGGGTTATAGATGCCTGCTACCACATGGTACAGGAGCCCTGGGTCCCATGTTGTTAGGTAAGCACCAGCTGAGCCACAAACCCAGCCTGTCTCAGTTGTTTCAGAAGCACAAGGCAATGAGAGGGGACATCAGGGTACTGACTGGGTGGGGGAGGGGGAGAGCAGCCGATACTGGTACTGGGAAGAGAAACCACCTGCATCTTTGAGCGACCTTGCCTTTAGGCTGCCCACTCATTGTTGTTGATATAACTTTAGAAAACATCAGAGGACATCTGGTTTTTAATTTTTTAGATTTATTTATTTTATATGAGTACACTGTCGCGGTCTTCACACACACCAGAAGAGAGCATTAGATGGTTGTGAGCCACCATGTGGTTGCTGGGAATTGAACTCAGGACCTCTGGAAGAGCAGTCAGTGCTCTTAACCACTGAGCCATTTCTCCAGCCCCAACATCTGTTTTTGAGTCGGAGTTTAGCATTAGAAGTTAGAAAGAATGAAAGAAAGACCCTCAAGGGCCCAGAACCCACTTTGTTGCTTCAAGATCCCATCCCCTTCCCAAAGAAAGACTATCATGTATAAATAGCAGAGGGTGCCCGAAGTTTTCATGTCCACTTGTGTCTTTTTTTAAGGTCCTGTACGGTATCATTTATCTGCTTATTTGACGATCTAAACCAGGGGTTGGGGGAAGTGTCATTGGGCTTTGGATGAGTTGAGCATGCCTGTGTGTCTGTTCACTAATTTCACCATTGAGAGCCCCTCAGTGCTCACGCATGGGCATTCGGACATTGCAAGGACTTATGGCATACATAGGTGTCTCTGTGCCCTTGTATGTCAGATTAGCAGTAACGGCAGATGGGCAGAGAATAAATGGAAGGTCTCGAGATGCTGGGAAGATCTGATAGCTGGAGACTCATTTCTGAGAGAGAGAGAGAGAGGGAGAGAGAGAGACAGAGAGAGAGAGACAGAGACAGAGAGAGACAGAGAGACAGAGAGACAGAGAGACAGAGAGACAGAGAGAGAATTCATACCAAGCAGACACAGAAAAACCGATAATGGACTAAGTCTAGAACGACTCACAGGACAACCTATCAAGCCTAGAACGTCTCGGAATGTCACAGCCCAGAACAACCGATGGGCATAGTTACGACCCACCCATCAAGAAATGATGAAGGGGCATTACATGTGCTGGGCTCTGAAGAGATATATCTTGGGATGATTTCCATTGAAGTAGATCAAAATTAAAATTAAGCTCAAAGTCTTTGTTTTTAAAAAAGCAAAAAACAAACAAACTGTGATGGTTTGCATATGCTTGGCCCAGGGAGTGGCACTCTTAGAAGTTGTGGTCTTGTTGGAGGAAGTGTGTCACTCTGGGGGTAGGCTTGGAGATACTCCTCTTAGCTGCCTGAGGATGCTCAGTCGGTCCCTGGCTTCCTTTGGATGAAGATGTAGAACTCTCAGCTCCTCCTGCACCATGCCTGCCTGGATGCTGCCATGCTCCTGCCTTGATGATAATGGACTGAACCTCTGAACCTGGAAGCCTGCCCCAATTAAATGTTGTCCTTTATTAAACTTGCATTGGTCGTGGTGTCTGTTCACCACAATAAGACCCTAACTAAGACACAAACAAACAAAAAACAAAACAACAACAACAAACAAGACCTTAGCCCTCGTGGCTGGGAGATTTGAATGTGTGAGTGTGAAGATTATCTCCTTCCTCACAGTGTCAAACCAGTGTGTACAGTTCGTTTTGGGTGTACAGCCAATGCTTTGACTTTAATTGAGTTTTACCGAGACAACTCTACAAAGAGCAACACTAAATGCGCAGAGGGACATAGAAGAGTTTAGTGGTCCCTGCCCTGTCTCTTAGATGGAACAGCACCCTGGAGTTTCCTCATTTGCTTGTCGGGCTCTCGGCTTCCATGCATTCCCACAGACAAAACTCTTCTTTCTTTTCTTCCCTCCCTTCCCTATTTCCTCTCTTTCTTCTACATGTAGGAGTGAACATGCTCACTTACTATGTATGTATGTATGCATCAGAGGCTTTCTCTCTCACTACCTTACTTTTTGGAGACAGAGACCCTCACTAGACCTGAAGCTTGACATTTCAGCTAGGCTGGCTAGTCCACAAGCCCCCTCCTCAACCCCAGGATCCTCCTGTCTCCAACTCCAGCACTGAGTTACACGTGTGTGTGTTACACACGTGTGCTACCACTCCTTGCTGTTTAGTGGGTGTTAGGGAGTCAAACTCTAACCTCATATTGGTGTAATACTTACCCACTAAGTCATCTTTCTAGTCCAGAACTTCTTTCTAAATATTCTTTCAGCAGATTATAGGTGATTACCTTTATGTTTGATACAGAGATGACCACATGGGTTCTTTCTACCTTACAGAGATTGGATGAGGCTAGCCCCAAGCTTTCTATCACCAGCATCCTTTTGAGGAATTTCTAAGTGGCTCAAAAAGAATGTGAATCCCAGAATGCTGTGGACTTTGATTTCCCAGTGATGAGGCTGTGAGGATTTCAAATGTATGTCTTTATGATTTTATTGTGTATCTAGAATGTCTGAAGATTTAATTTTTTAAAACTGATGTGTCTGTCTGTCTGTGTGTGTGTGTGTGTGTGTGTGTGTGTGAGTGCCCACGCACTTTCGTGTACGAGCACGAGTTTGAACTCTCAGAGTAGTAGAAGCTAGGCAACATCACCATAATCTAGGGAGACATCTCTGAAGTTCTCCTCTCTGCCACCCACAGACACTCGGAAAATCAGTCTCCTTCCAATCTAGGGGTCATATTTGTGTCTAGTAAGCCAGAGATAGGTGGTATTAAAGGGGAGATCTCTGAGCAAGCAACTTCTTACAACCCTGAGCTCTCCTTGGCCGCCATCTTTCTTGGCTGTCATGGATGGAGCACCTTCCTTGCTGAGACCATCTCATTATGACTTGACAAATCCCTAAAGAGCAGGAAGGAACATTGTGTGGCTGGGCATCTTTGGCTCTTCTCTGCAGCATCATCTCTATGAAGAATTCTTAGGACATCCACAGCTTGGAGAATGCTTGCCAAAGAAAAAAAGAAAAGAAAAAAAGACCATGGGGATGTGATATGGTCCATAGGGTGAAGAAGCGATAAAGGCTGTAGGTCCCACCACATTGGCCCCAGGGCACCAGCACAAGTGTGGGAACAAGTTGATCATGCCCTGGGAAAGGGGGCCTGGCCAAGGCAGCCCCAATTTGGCAACAGCTTGTGGGGAGTAAATCCTCTCACCAAAGGTTTTCCCTAATCTGAATAAATTCAATTTCAAATTCTGCCCTTGATCTAAGCCCCTTAAGCTTCCATGAAGGACTAAGGACCTCCAGAGTCAATGCCAATAACAAAAGACAGGGGGAAAAATCTGCCTTTCCCTATAGCTCACTGCTGTATTCTTTACACTAACTGGCTTTGGGGGGAAAAATGCTTTCTTTTAATCAAGTTGTCTTTGGCAAATCCCCCGCCCTTATTTTGAAGGCGACATTTGGCATTTCCTTTTTGGATGTTCAACACATTTGTAGGGAAAATGGGCAGGAAGCACAGGACAGTGTTGTGACCAGCAAGCAGACAGTGACTAAGCAACTGTGTTAATAGTGACAGCTAGATGTTTGTCCCCCCCCACCCCAACCCTACCCCCCTTACACACACATACACATACACCCTGCCAACCATGGTGTTTGCAGATGGGTTTTAGAAGTGCTTTTCCAGGCTTGGGAGAGGGCTCAGTTGGTAAAGTGCTTAATGTACATGTGTGAGAAGTTGAATTCGACTTTCACAAAAGTAAAAAGTAAGACAAGGTACTTGTTTATAATCACAGGACTAAGAAGGCAGAGATAAGAGATCCCTGGGCTTGCTGGCCAGCCAGCCAGCCTAGCCTCATTAGTGAGCTACACGTTTAAATGAGAGAGGTCTTGTCTTGACAAGCAAGGTGAGGCCTGTGGGTAAAGGTGCTGGTCAGCAATGCTCTAAGGAGACCAAAACCTTGCTGATAGTGATGGTGGGAGGAGCTGACTGACTCAAGATACTCACAAGGGGCTGGAGAGATGGCTCCGAGGTTAAGAGCACTGACTGTTCTTCCAGAGGTCTTGTGTTCAATTCCCAGCAACCACATGGTGGCTCACAACCATCTGTAATGGGATCTGATGCCCTCTTCTGGTGTGTCTGAAGACAACTATAGTGTAGTAAAATAAAACAAAATAAAATCTTTAAAAAAAGAAAGAAAGAAAAATAACCCCTCATTCATTTCCACAATTGCTGTGACAAATGGCCTCGAATATGGTGGCTTTAGGTGGCATTCTCTGCTGCTGCTGGAATCACAAAGGCAGAAGGAGTTGCAGAGACAGAATCTGAATCTGAACATACACAAGATTATGCATCCCCTAGAAGCCTGTGGAGGTTGTTGAGTAAAAGCCATGCGGGTGTGATGAGTGTGGTAAGTGTGGGAGAAGCAAGCCGGTCTGGACCGGATCGGTCCGGTCAGAATGGGTGGTAGGTGACTGGAGATAAACACAGGCTGTAGTCTGGGCACCACGTGACCCAACCGAGGAAAAGAAACCTCATTTTTTTTTATCCTGAAAGTGTAGGGGACCCCCAGAGGGTGTGAGAACTACAGACCGCTATGGCAGCTGCCATTGCTGTCATCAGAACCACAGTTCTGGAGCTCTGGCTAGTGGGGACCACAAAGGCGAGCAGCAGCAAAGGCTGTTTGACTATGTCCCTGCCCATTAGATTCCAGTGGCACCACCTCCCTGTGGAAGTATCTGTGGAACCTAAAAGTGTCTGCACAATTGCAGAGTGCTCAGTATCCTCAGGAGGACCACTGGCATGGAGTGGTTAGCGCTGTGATCTGGGGACATCAGAAGCTGACCTGGAGGACGCCTTGAAGGCTTGGGTGTATTCTCCTTCAGCACTTACCTCAGCCTGTGTAAGACTGACACTCCGCTCTCCTCCAAGGTCATATCCGCAAGTCATTACCTTTCTTATTCTAAGTTCCTCCTAGAGGAAGAATCATGTCCAGGAAAGTGCCTCAAGTGATGAAAAGATAGAGATCCCTTCCCTGGAACCATGAGTAATAGGTTCTCTGCACACTTTCCCAAGGATCTCTATGTACTGAACTCAAAATGGCTCTGCACAGGGAGCCAAAGCTGGCCCAGATGGGGACTGTTTGGCAGGCTTTCATAATTTGGAAGCTCTGGGTGAGTCACATTGGGCTAATTAGTGTTCATCTAGTTGACACAAACTTAAGTCACTCGGGAGGAAGGAACCTTCCTTAAGGATTTACCAGATTGGCCAGAAGGCATGTCTTCTGGGCATTTTCTTGATTTATTATTACTAGGAGAGGGCCCAGATCTCTGATAAGATCAATTTTATCTATTCCCTAAGCAAATAAGGGGCATCGGGTTGGGGCTTAGCTTGACCAGAGGAGTTCAGTACACAAAACCTCGGCTTCCTGGTAAGAAGGTATGGTCAGGGAAGAGCCTTGTGGGACTACCTGGTTCTCATCTTTCCACCAGCCATCTTTCTGGGATTTAGCAAGCAGAGTGAATTTAGACATGCTAAATATATTAAATTTTAGAATGTAGAAGCAAGTAAAAATGTATTTCTCAACCCCTGTGACTAAATATTTCAAAACAAGTCAATCTTTTTTTTCCTTGATGGAGGTATATTTAAGAAATATATTTTACCCTAAATTTTTCAGTAATATTTGCTTATTTATATAGACTCAGGATCTCATCTAGGATAAATACGGCTCAGGTTGGCTGGTCTCCAACTCTCTGTATAGCTGAGAACAACTCTGAACAGCTGATCTTTCTGCTCTCATTATCTGAGTTGGGATTCCAGGTAATTGCCACCTTTTATGTGGTGCTAGGAATTGAACCCGGGGCTTCCCACGTGCTAGACAAGCCTCTAACAGCTAAGCTACACCTCGAGTCCCCATAATAATAGTTAAATATAAACCTCTCATCCTTATAATGGTTTTTGTTTTTGAACCAAGACAAACATGATCTGCCCCGCTGGGAGATGACTTTCTTGTAACAGTAGACCGTAAGGACAAGTAAACAGACCAGACACAGACTCAACCAACTGCTAACCAAAGATATTTGGGGAGAAATTCCATCTGTACTGAAGATACAGAAGCATTTTTAAACCATTATTCCCCAAGCAACGCAGTACCAAAGCTCTTTACACGGAACTTATATGGCATTAGGCGTTACACGTGACAGAGATGACCAGAGGTATATGGGAGGGTAGGCATATGTTCTATGGGAATATTATGTCATTTTCTACAAACCACTTGAGCATCCAAGGTTTTTGTTCCTGTGCATGGTTGTAGAGCCAACCCTCTGTAGACACCAGGGGACAGTTTTATATAAACACATTCCCCTACTTGATTCTTGTCCTCTGACAAACCTTAATATACTCTCGGATGGTGGAATCTCGCACGGAACCACAGCAAAAAGAGAGGTGGGCATATAATCAGACCATAGCATGCAACATGTGGAGCTGGCCATGGAGGTTCTGGATTGGCAGGGGCAAGGCTCTCTATACCTTTTATGTGCACTGTTCTAGGAATGCTGGTCATTCTCTTCACAGTTAGGCCTCTCCACCCAGCATGGAAAAATCACCACCAACCTAGAGTTTCTAGCTTACAGTGCCCTCCACATCACTGTTCTGAGAGCCCAGGAGAGACATAGAAGAATCAAATCACACGTGAAAACCTCCAAGTTTCTTCAGGATTGAAGTCAGTAAGCAGAGCCCAGGAGAGCCCACATACAAGTTCAGTTTCAAAGGCTCAGAATGCAAGAAGAGCTGATGTTTGGGTTTAGGGGAGAGAGCCAGAGAAAGACGGATGGCTCAGTTCAAGCATGCAAAAGCACGTCTTCCTTACTGAGGCCTGTGGGTTCCATTCAGTCCCTTGACGGACGGGGTGAGGTCCACCTGCAGTATCTACTTTCTTGGGGTGAGATTTAAATGCTTGCCTCAACCGAAAACAAATCACAGTTAATCAGCTTTCTATGGCACCTGACATAAATACCTTTTTTTTTTTAATTACAGATTTTTTAAATTTAGTCTGACATAGCAGTAAAAATATTGATGTGTATGTAGGGGGTCTTTTACATCCCAAATCCTAGTACTTAATTCTGCTCTGTCCTGTTGCAAAAAAAAAAAAAAAAAAAAAGCCGAATAGTGCAGCTTTCAAAACTTCAACTGTATGTCAGAAGATGGCATGCTGAGGTTTGAGAAATGAGTTGTATCCGAAGACTGGAACACTCCATAACCAGACCGGTGAGACACATAAAAAGATGGGCGATTCCTTAAGGTGTCAAATGTCATATGCTTTAGTTCCCAAGTGGCATCCCTGTTAAAGTCCCCTGCAGTCTGAACTACGCCATAACAGGTACGTGCAAAGGCCAAAAATGTCTGGAGAACTCTATCTGTTGGCAGCGACTCATACTTCTTTTCCGTCAGTCACGTATGAGAACCATGCTGTGCAGCCAAAAAGGCAGCGTGGGTGAGGGTGAAGAGACTGACGCTCACCCGGACCTTCCATAGCCACGCCACCATGTTTCCGAAGGAGTGGCAGCCCCAGAGCTAGCCTTCCACACTGGGGTAAATATGCCAAGAAAAAGAAAGACTTCTCTTGGCTCACAGTCTCAGCTGGCCTTGTTGCTTCGGGCCTTGTTCTTCTGGCCGACAAGGGTACGTGCGTTTGGGTGTGCATACCTTCCAGAAGGAGCCAGGGATCTGGAAGCCCAAAGCTTTTCTGATTAGCTGGTGGTAGACTCCAGAAGTTTCTCCAGGGCGCTGTGGGCCCCAAACAGCTCAGCACGGTGTCCGGCAGGGGGCGCTACACCAGGGACAAAGCAGGGCAGCGATGGAGGGAGGGGGATAGCGGGGAGGGTGTGTGTGGCAGGCACCCCTAGTCCAGAGACTCAGGGCAGGAAAGAGCTGCACTGGAGAAGGAGGGAGAGACGCTGGGACTCATCCTTATAATGTAATGTGAGCATTTTCAAAGTCATAAAGTATTTTTTTTCTGAAACCTTTTTGAAGGGCTACTTGGGACTTCAGCTATGGTTGCATTGTGAATATTGGATTGTCTTTAGTAAGAGCTGTTACGGTGTTTGGATGAACATGGGAGTGTGGAAGATAGTCTATAGGTCTGATATGTTTTTAGGAGTAAAATTATTGTGCCCGGGGCTGGAGAGATGGCTCAGCGGTTAAGAACACTGACTGCTCTTCCAAGAGGTCCTGAGTTCAATTCCCAGCAACCACATGGTGGCTCAAATCTATCTGCAATGGGATCCGATGCCCTCTTCTGGCGTGTCTGAAGACAGCAACAGTGTACTCCCATACACTGAATAAATTAAATAAATTAAAAAAAAAAAGTTATTGTGCCCAAAGTCACAAATATTTAAAGCTTTTTGATATATCACGTGTGTTGTTACCTTACTTTTTCTCCGTATCTTGGTGTTGGATCAGCATTTTTTTTATTACTGTGAGACAGGTAAACAGTGACATCTGTACATCTGTCTGACAGGTCACAGTTTAGCCTGGGCACTGGCGATTACTCCCCCCTCCCCCATCCCCCCTCCCCGTATGTGTTCTTTGCATCTTTCTGCCGAAAAGCCAACAGCTCAGTAAGGTGAGGAGACTGGCATATTCCAACCCACCAGGTAATTCTTACACCTTCTGATCATGCAGAGAGACTTAAAAACAAAAATTAAAGAGGAGGGAAGGAAAAGAGAGGGATGGATATGGGGAAATAACCACCCAAGACCATAAGTGTTGCCTCACAGGATATTGGAAGTTGGGTTGGGAATTTTCCCACATGGCATCCTAAGATCTCCTAGACCTTAGGAATGCTTATCTCAACCTCGAGTGAATGTGTACTCTTGGGGGTTCCAACCCCGAGGTGGGGATGTTCGAACCTGAAGATGACCTTTTTGGGGTGTGTAGAACTGGGTTTAGATAATCCAGAGATTGTTAAGGTCAGAAGGGACTTCAGAATTCATCCTCCTTAAGTGCCTCATCCATCCAAAAGGGAGTTCCAGGGAGAAGTAGTAGCTCACTTAGAGAGTCAAGATCAGGCCAGACCCGAATAATGGACTGCAGATCTGCAGATCTGGACAGGGTACAGAGAAGGCACCAGGTTAGGAGGAAAAGACTGGTTATGTTCTAAAACAACAGAGGCCTTTCCTCATTTACTTTAACTGCATTTTCTTTTACCCCAAAGTAGTCTTTGTTCTCAGCATCTGGGCATACAGCTCACACACTTGTCCTGTTGTATTTTAAATTACATTTTTCTTTTTTGTCTTTTTTTTTTTTTTTTTTTTTTTTTGTTACAGAACCCTGCAGTGGAAAGCATCTTATAAATGAACCAGGGCTAGCAGAACCCTGTTGTTACTGAACATCAGAACTGCTAACTAAAATCTTAGGAATGCTTTTCAAAACTTCAGCTTCATAGGGTACTCAGATTCCTACTTAGGAGTCCTGACTAAATTTCCTGAGCTTTCTTAAGGAGAAATTTCACCCAAATCCCTGGAAACAGAATTATTATGCTCACTCAAGAATTTTTAAGACACCTTATGCAAAATGTTCATTTTGGGGGGTTGGGGAGACATCAAAACCCAGCTACCATTCTTTAAAAATTAATCTGAAAGGTAAACTTGAAAATGTCTCTTCAGCAGGACCTCATACTTAGAAGTGTCTGCCAAAACATTAAGCAAGGAAAAAAGTTAACAGTGAACAAGTGGGTTTTCTGTTGTGTAAATGTTTATACAGATGTTGTAAGTGAGACTTTTTTTTAAAAAACCCTCCGGTTGCTGACAGGGTACAGCTTTGCATATGCGTGTTAACAGGAGAGCGTGCTGTGTGTCGGATGAATGGGGACGCGGGTCTCAATGACTTTCAGATTAAGGGGAACAGATGGAAGGGTCACACTTGAACAACTCAACACAGCAGCATAAAGGCATCTCTGGAGTGGAGTTCATTGCCTTGGACAGATACTGTCAATCACCGCGGGCTGTCTCTCGGTTGACTAACAGCCTGGACCTTGAAAGACTGGGAGAGAGAGAGAGAGAAAAAAACAAAACAAAAAAAAAAAAAAAAACAGAATTTAAAAAGGAGTATTTTGAAGCAAGAACTGGAGTTCTTTTTTTTTTTTTTAATTCAGCTCTGAACTTCAACCTAGACTGATCAGACTCCAAGGAGCAAGGCAGCAGGATGGAAATTGAATAATTAATAATAATAATAATAATAATAATAAAATTAAAAAATAAATATAATGGCTTTTATTAAAAATACTTTTACAAAAATTTAGACCTGTGGCATCCGGGTCCCTGTTGAAACACTAATTTACAAACTGCAGAATTCTAGAGTGGAAAACGGGGAGGTTGCTTCTCCCAGGGACTTGAAAAACTCATCCAAGTGTGCATTGCCAGGTACTGCACACAGGATCCTTTCCTAGCCTTTCTGCATGTGGCCCCAAAAGACAACAGTCAGGCTTCCCCCAACCATGAGCTGTTTTTCAGGACTCTGAGTTCTATCCACAGTGACTACAGCCTTTCAAAGTTAGGTGGGGTTCAGGAGTCTGCCTTTTTTATCCCCTAGAGGACACCTTGGGGCCCTTTGGGAGACCCTCTAGACCTTAGATGGCCTTCCTGTAGAAGAACACCGTCTCCTTTGCTATCTCTGTGCAGCTGATTAATCCTAACTGAGAGCTGGTTCCACTGCAGGTTAGGGGGTGAGCGAGTTCTACAAAGTACAGGCCAGGACTGTTACTTGCTCCTGTGTTTAGGAAGGTGTTTCCAGAGAAGTTTGGCTGGTTGTGAGTGACACATTCTGTAGGCAGGGGATGGAGTACTGAACAGAGAGGGGCAAGTGAACTGAGCAATAGCACCCACCTGCTTTCCTGACTCTGGGCGCAGTGCCACCAGATGACTCACTCTCCCACTGCCTCCCCCTGTCATGTTGGGCTTTGGGCCCCTTGTTTCTTGCCAGGCATTTGATTTCAGCAACCAGAAAAAGTAATGCAGTGGCATCTAGGACCCCCTGGAGGCAGTTTTCACAGGATCAAAGGCTATAAACAACAACTCCAGTGGGTATAATATACCGTCTTAGTGCTGAGTCCATACCTGTCTATACACGGCATTTCCTCCCTGACTATCTCTTCATAGAGAGCTCTCCCGTGTCGGTTAGGACACGAAGCCTGGGAAGCCACATGGCCCTAGCCTGGCTACCAATGCTCACACCAATATGGATGCCAGTCTAGGCTTAGCTAAAGAGAGTCTTCCCCCAAGGCAGAGGGAGCACTGGTTACAGTGAGTTACTAGATGTGTGGGCATGTTTTGCACTTCTTTAATCCCAGCGCTTGGAAACTTCTAGAAGGAAGGATTTACTTGGGTGTATGGTTCTGGTGGGTCCACCACCATCTCGGCAGGGAAGCATAGCAGAAGGCAGGTATGGTGACTAGACCAGCAAGCCGAAAGCAAGAAGGAAACAGAGGGCCCCCTTGGAATGGTGCGCTGCTTTGAAATTAAAGAGTCTGCCCCCAAGTTATATACTGCCTCCACCAAGGCCTCCCCAAATAGTGTTGCCAGCTGGGGACAGAGTGTCTAAATTTCTAAGAAAATGGGGGACATCTCTTTCAAACTACCACAGTGCTAGGAATTAGCTAGAATTCTACCTGGGACTCAGTTCTTTCTGTATAAACTCCTCTGCTAACTACAACAGAGGGCAACTGAGTGGGTTAGGATATATCTCTGAAAGTCACAGCATGTCAGTGGTGACTACTTTCATTGGTCGTAGCAGCCACTAAGACCACTCCTCCATCCCAGTGGGCTCAAGGGGAGAGGATATAGACCTGTACTTCTTAGCTGAAATACACCAGAGTTCTATAAAAGGTACGGCCGTGTATCTGATATTAAAGTGTCTGCCCGTGGAAACAGAGCTGCCATAGGTGGCTCACCTAGATAAATAGCATCTCGTCTGAGCCACCCAAGACACTGAAGCCAGGATAGTGGAAGTTAACACCATTATAAAAGGGAGAAAGGATTTCTATCCTGTGCCTCACAGGAACTGGGCAGGTGGCTCTCTCTAGCACTCTCAGGAGCCTCCTGGTCTCTGACCTGTTTTTCTCTGTGCCTTTGGTTCAGCCTCCCTGACTAGCTCAGAGAGGTGGTGTTCTGAGAGCAGTCTAGCCTGGGGATAAGTCATAACTATATCTATCAACAGAGTAAGCAATTGCAGAAAAAATCGTCTATGTAGGAAAGGTTGTAAACGAGAGCACTGTCTTCCTCAATCGGAACAAATTCAAAAATCAAGACAAATCATCAGTGAAATTAGCGAAGCAAAGCCAGGCGTGGTGGCGCACACCTTTAGTTCCAGCTCTCAGGAGGCAGAGGCAGGTGGATGTCTGTGAGTTTGAGGCCAGCCTGGCCTATAGAGCAAGTTCCAGGACAGTCAGAGATACACAGAGAAACCCTGTCTCAAGAGACAAATAAAAGCAAGAATAAAAAAAAAAAAGAAATTAACAAAGCAAATCGAAGTGATAAAAATGAATTTCCCAACAGGTAATCAATCAATCATCTTTATGGGTGAGCTAGACAAGTGTCAAAGTTGTCATGCATTTTCTGTGGTTAATTATTTATTGTCTACCCATCACCCGCCTGGCTATCCGTCTTCCATTGTTGCCTCTGCTTACCTAGCTCTCACATATGTATCTACGTGTTTTCCTATGTGCATATCAATCTGTAATGTATCATCTGTTTACCTCCTACACACCTATCATCCATTCATCATTTTTCATCTATTTGTCGATCCGGCCTTCCTCTAGCTACCTAACACCAAAATTATGAACCCAGCAGGTCAAACTTTACAAAGGTTATGGATGTCACTGCTCTCTGACATCAAGTAGGGAAAAAAAAGTCCGCTTTAAGGGGAGGGAAAAAAAAAGATCAGGAAAAGTGCAAGCATAGGCCTTTCAAGGTATTTATGGATTATCTAAAACATTGAAAATGACCTATGCTTCGAAGAAGCAGTCCATTCCAAATATTAATGGTTCTTAAGATCGGAATGGAAAGTTGATACCTGATTTAAAATATTCTAAATAACAGTGGGTAGAGGGAATGTCCAGAGCTCTAACTGGTAAAAGTATCCAGAGCCTGGCACCGTGGGAAGCTCTGAGCATCTGAGCCCGGCAGACATGACATCTGTCCCTGCGGTACAGGGAGGTTTCTGCCCAGCATTCACAAGGCCCTGGGTTTGGTCTTCAGCACAGCACACACTGGATGTGGTGGCACTGGTGATTCCAGCTCTTGCCTCCCAGGTGAAGAATAGGTCAAAAGATCAAGGTCATTTCAGCTTCATGGGGAGTTTGAGGTCAGTCTGGGAAAGACTGTCTAAAAAGAGAGAGACAGAGAGGAATGGAGAGATGTTCGTCCGTGTGTGTGTGTGTGTGTGTGTGTGTGTGTGTGTGTGTTAGAGGCAGTAGGATCAAGAATTCAAAGTCATCCAGAGTTTCACTGAAAACTCGAGTTCAGCTCCGAGATCCAAAGAAGAGCATCCACGTTGAAATATGATGTTTTCAACTGGGTGGAGATGAGTTCCAGTCAAGCTGAAGTGACCTCACTGGGCCTCATTCCTAAGAAGGCTTAATATGCACACAAAACTCAAGCTAACGGCTGGGAAGGAAAGGCCACGTTTGTGTTGAAACCCAGAATCTGAAGTTAGGTTTTGGGGTGTTCAAAGCAGGTACTTGTGGGCAGATTTCTCCTGTACTCGGTATGCTGTTTCTGGTCTTTGTTGTGCTATAATGTTTATTAACCACCCTTTGCTACTCAGGAGATGGCTTCTCTCCAATGGCTCCTCTCTTTGCCGACTGAGCCTTTCTTAGAGATCAGCTGAACATTCCTGTCAGAGATGCCTCTTCTCTCCTGGTTAGCTGAGTATTTACAGATCGGGAGTTCTCCGCCTTTCTTATTCTTTGCAGAAAGAATTTACTAATGTGGCTAGGATCGAGGGATCTCCATGTTAGGTACAATGGCTTCTTGTGCTCAGGTGGAGGAGAAATACCTGTTTCTCTTTCTTCTCCTGTAGCTATGATACAATATCCCAACCAAAGCAACTTAAGGGAGGACGAGTTCATGTGGGTTCAAACCTCTACATTACAGCCCAAATGGAGAAGATGTCCCAGGGGCTGAGCTTGAGGGAACCCAATTCATTGCATCTGCAGCCAAGAAGCAGAGAGACAGGAATTTATGCTAGAGCTTGGCTTTCTCTACTTCATATGGTCCCAGATGCCCTGACCAGACAGTGATCTCTCCCAGAATTAAGAGGGGTCTTCCAACATCAACGAATATAATCAACATCACCCCTGACAGTCATTCCCAGGGGCCCATCTCCCAGGTGACTCTACACGCTGTCAAACTGACAATCGTCACTAACAATCACAGCGCCACCTGTTTCGAAATGAACGTCATTTTCATTTTTGGGAAGTGAGGATTTGCTTTTGTCTAATCATCGATGAGAAATGACACCGTGAACAGGTCCCTGTGGCAGAGAAGCAATGTTTCTCGTGAAGAGCCAGCACCCGGCCACCCTGAACTGGAAAGTCAGTTCTTCCCGAGCCCTGGGCTCCTGGTGCTCTGCTTCGCTATTCTGAGGGTGTGTTCTTTATTCTTGTGAACTTCCCAGCATCGCTTGTGAAAGTGGGAGGGTCAAAAGAGGGTTGTGAAAACCTCTGTTCATCCCATGAGCCTTCTTCTATCCTACGGTACAGACTTAATCAAAGAGGATGATTGCGGACTGCACATTTTACTGTCATTACCTGGGTAGCTCAGTGACCTCCCTGTGTGCCCAACTGAAATCTTATCCCTTAGGAAGAAGAGGAGCAAGGTCAGGAGGCGGCACCCCTCTTTTATTTTTTCTTTATCAGAGACTTTTCTCTCATGCGTAGAAGGCAGCCGCTGCTCCGTGAGCAGAGCATTTTACTCTCTGTGATGTCCAGGACCAGTTCTCTCTGCTTTGTAAGAACTACTGCTTGAGGTACTTTGGCATCTCTCTGAATGTGTTAACAGGCCATCCACCCACGTCAGCTCTGTCTGCACTATGAGACTCCTCTTCCTTTCGGATCACAGTGTTCTCCTTTCTTGAGGTCACGGACACTTGAACCACATTGCTGTCTGTAACTCATTGGCCACTTCACGTTATGGATTGTGATCTGGGTCACATTGGAGCTTCTCAGCTCCGACAGTCACGTGGTGATCCCTCCTGAGGCCTGGTTGGCATTGTTCTCATCTGCAGAAGTTCCTCTAAGCCGATGAATTAATAATTAATGCCCGGTATACTTTCCCAGGTGTCCTCATGTCTGGCACTGACCAGAGCTTTAAAACAGTCCTTCAAATCTGCTAATGGTGGCATATGCCTTTAATCCCAGCACTCGTGAGACAGAGGCTGGCAGAGCTTTGAGAGTTCAAGACCAGCTTGGACTACATAGTGAGTTCCAGGATAACCAGGCTACCCAGGGAAACTTTAAAATAAATAAATAGACAGAACAAACAAACAAAAAGCAACCCCTTGAACTCCCAGACGGTTTTATTCCAACATTTGAGTAAGGCAGTATTATACACTGTCTGCCTGTTACACGGAACCCGGCTGTATTTGCACACATGGCCCCTTAGCAGATGAGCCACCATAGAAGGAACTGAATGACTGGAAAATGGTGGCTCACTCCTTTAACCCCAGCATTTGGGAAGCAGAGTCAGGCAGATCTCTGTGAGTCTGAGGCCAGCCTGGTCTACAGAGCAAGTTCTAAGACAGCCAGAACTACACAGAGAAACCCTGTCTCGAAAAATCAAAACAATAACCCCAACAACAGCAACAACAATAATAATGATAATAATAGTGATGATGATGATGATGATGATGATAATTAATAATGATAATAATAGAATTGAATGGCAGGCAGGACAGGAGGAAGGACCAGTGTTCAAGGCTCCTAAGAACGTGGTAAATTAGAATAACAAACAAAAGGGCCGTGGAAATTGTGGAGTGATGAAATCCATTAACCACCATGGTATTTATGCATCCTAGTGACAACTGTGCATGCTTCCTACGTATGCTAGTCACACATATATTATGAATATATATCACACTTGGGAGAAGAGAGGCCCCATGAAGTAAGATATTATGAGCTCTGTTTTATTTCATTTTAAAATAATTTTTACAGCTTCTATACATGTATATGTTCTGTGTTAGACATATTCCCCCCTCATATCAACCCTCACCTTTTCATTCCTGAGTTTTTTTTTTTTTTTGAATGAGCTTTCCATAGATGAGAAAACTGGCTTAGAAAAACAAGTGGCTTCTTACTAGTTGGTATGTGGTACTGCTGGATACAAGTTCATCTTGGGACAACTCAACCCGTGGACTTCTAGAACTTTCTAGATATGTATGTCCCCAGACTCTCTATAACCATAGGATCCTTCTGTTTCCACAACCCAAGGGCACAGAGTTTGGACAACAAAGAAAAGATTTTATTTTATTTTTTCTTCTATAAGAAAAGGAATTTCATGCACCCAATACCCGTGTGAGCAGTCAGCAGAGCAGAGGAAAGCCTGGGCTTCCTCTTGGGGGCGGATGGCCTGGTATCCCCTCCTGCTTGGGAAGGAGGCCTGGCCACTGGGCTCTGATTCAGAACAGGAGCGCAATTCAGAAGCATCCTCTGGCGATGCTGGGAAGCTGCTCACATCCCCGGAAAATTCAGTGGGAGACTAAGTTGATGGAGGGGAGGATTTTTATTCAGCAGAGTCTGAGGCCTTTCAAAGCAGGGCGAGGGATCTGTTAAGGAGCAGTCAAGCATAGGCTGGGAATTATCTCCATTGGGTGCCTACCTGTGACAGGCCTCAAGAGCTGCTAAGAGGCTCATTCAGTGCCTGGGGGGCTGGGGGGACAATGGCCAGTGGGGACAAACAGTTCTGAGGAGTCTATCGAATGATGGTGTTATCTTTAGCGCTGAATAAAACCGGAGTTCCCCCTTTCTGCCTCCTAGCCGGCACTATTTTTAGAAGCCAGTGGTACTTTTCAATTCTCTTTCTCGACTTTTCAACAGGTTCACAGGGGCACAAAGTGCAGTATATAAAAAGGATAATGACTTGGCTTGAGGGCAGGAAAAGGCCGATGAACAGTGCAGCCAAGCCTGCCACGACTAGAATAGATGAAAGTTTTGGGAAAACCGTCTAGGAGAAATGGTATTGTGTGTGGCACAGCTCAGTACTTCTGAGGTGCAGAGTGGGGCTCTCTGAAGTTCAAATCACAGAGAGAGAGAGTCAGCTGTGGACAGTTGTGAGCGGGAAGTCAGAAGAAATGGAGGTCCTGTTGGTAGGTGTGGCTCCAATTAGGGATGGGGATAATAGGTAAGGGTCTCTTAGCCATACTGGATTCACGGGCAAGTGATCTCTCCTGAGAAAGAAAGTGTTGTGTTCTGGGTCTACATCTTTGATTTCTTAGTCATTTTTTTAAAGCAAGAGATTTCATATCTCCTTTTTGTACCTGTCCCCATGCGGTGCCCCCAATTGTGCAGCTGGTTCTATTTTAGATATACAAACTCTTGTCAGAGGGAGATGGTGGCATACACCCTTAATCCCAGCACTCCAGGGCAGATGCCCGCAGATGTCTGTGAGTTCAAGACTGTCCTGGTCTATGGAGTGAGTCCCAGGACAGCCAAGGCTACACAGAGAAACACTCTCTCAAAAAACCAAACCAAACAAGCAAACAAAACAAACAAACAAACGGATGTCACATGCGTGGTCCTAGACGCCAGGCTTCTTTGTGACTCAGCTCTCAGAGAGTAAAGACTATGATTGATATTGTATTGACCCTCCCTCCAAATGGTACAGTTACTTTGCTTTTTGTTATACTTCTGTGTGCTTTACACACATGGGCACGTATATACACATGCATGTATGTGCGTGCACAACAGGTCATGAGAGCATGCATGTGAAAGTCACAGTCTAATCTCGGGTGTCCTGCCTGCAGTGTGATCTGCTTTGATACTTAAGACAGGGTCTCTCTTTAATGTGGAGTTCACCTATTCTCCTAGGCAGGCTGGCCAGCCAGCCCAGGGATATGCCTGGCCTTGTCTCCCCAGCACTGGGATTGCATGCACCCCACCATACCCAGTGGTTTGTGTTTGTTTTCTGTTATTTTTGTTTGTCTGTTAACGTTTCCCTGGGGCTCGACCCCAGGTCTTTAGGCTTGCACAACAAACTCTTTACCAACTGAGCCAGCTGCCCTGAGCGCAGGGATTTGTGCTAAATGAGAACCCTGCTTTTGAGCTACAGCCCAGCCCTACGCTGTGTTTTGCGTCTTTATCCCACTATAGGAAGGCAACAGGTAGTGGTCATGGAGTTTTATCCTTATTGCATGCCGTGTTAAGATTCCTCAAGGAAGGAGCTGTCCTGGCTAGGTTCTCCATAGTCAGTCTATGTTTCACATCCGCATGGGGTACTGTGGAACCCCCCTGTATGATTCAACTACTCACCAAGGTCTTCTGAAGTCCAGCAAGGGTTGTAGAAAAGTTTCCCTGGGTTTCCCCACCCTGAGTGTGGAGAGACAGAAAAGACAGATCAACCTTACGGCCACTCTGGGAATAAAGACTGTCGTACTGTCTTGTGTTTTATGATCCCGTGTTTGAACCCAAATGTGGGTGAAGTAACTGCAACACCAGTCCAAGCTCAGACCCCAGGGCAGTGTCTCTGCAATGGGACCAGGGATGCACGTTGGATGATGTAATTGATAACTGTGATAGTGATGTCTTCTTCCCTCATCAGCTTTGGAATGAAACTGTTCCCCTGAGTCAGGCTGAAGCATGATAATTAATTAGTTTAATTAATTAATTTTAAGTGCATGAGTGCTCTGTCTCCATGTATACCTGAGTGACAGAAGAGAGTGTAAGGTGTCTTTATAGATGGTGGTGAGCCACCCTGCGGTTGCTGGGAATTGAACTCAGGACCACCGGAAGAGCAACTGGTTCTCTTACCTGCTGAGCCATCTCTCCAGTCCTGAATCTCACATTTCTAACAGTGGCCATCCATGGGCAAACTCCTGATTGCAGTGATACCCGATAGCTTCATTAAAACATGGATGTAATAAGGTGCAAGATTTTTGGAGGCTCAGAACTGGCTTAGGCCGCTATTTATTGAAATCTCACCGCCTCAACCACCTTCTCTTCTCTCTCAGTTCCGTGCCTTCCTCTATTCCAAGGCACAGCTGGACACACATCTGGGGCATCCGGGATGCTATCAGATCTACTGTCTCAACGAGCCCCCACTCTCATCATGGGGTGATAGTCCCCGTGGCAGCCCTCCCCTCCCCACCAGTGCCACCTCACAGATGGAGGACCCGGTCTGTGGGAAAGAAGAGACCATGACTTATCGGAACATATGGTTTCCTAATTCAAGTTAAAATGTCTGCACCCTGTTGCATCTGGTGCCATTTTAGTTAGTTAGAAATGCCACACAAGGCTGTGACTAAAGAGGAAGAAACGGAGAAAAATACAGTTATTACACACTCAAGAGCCGGGTTTTGCGGCTCATTAGCCAGTGGCCTCCGTGACTAATTAGGTTTTGTCACTGTTGCGGGGTCATTATGCCTTAATTTTTTTGCACAGTTATTCAGCCGTCACTTGAGGAAAAATGAAGGAGAGAAATACCCTTCTCTGTCTCTCCGGCTCTGAATCACTCAGGCTAAACAACTCTTGGAGCTGAGAGTACCAGAAACTGATGAAATGATCATTTTGCCACAAAAGGACAAAGCGATGAGAGAGGATTAAAGAGGCGCTTCTTTATCTGACGCCGGAGACCTCATTGAGCCGCGGAGGGCACCATTCAGTGGGGGAGATCATTAACTTTGAAGTCAGTCATCCAGAGCTAATGTTTCTCCCTTTACTTCATTTGTTACCCAACTGGCCTTAGCAACCTCCATTTTTGTTACTCATCCTTGGAAAAAAAAAAAAAAAGAGGGAAAATGTGTAGTAAAATAAAGCCGGTGGGTCTTCCACAGGCCAGAGGCCTGGGTTAATTTTTGCCAGCAGCAAAGGAAATTGAGAACGCCAGGGGCTTCGCACAGTGGGGCCTGTGTTGGGTCCAGTATAGTAAAAGAACCCATGGTGTGAGGGGAGACATTGGTGTCAATCACAGGGTAGGGCCACAATGGCTGGTAATTGGCGTGGGTCCACCTTCTAGTCTGTCCTGCTGAGCCTGAAGCCCCCAGGCTCACTCTCGAGCCCCTCTGCTAACAAGTAAACAATTTATCAGGGTTAGGTCTCCTGCGGTTGCTCCATCTAGGCTCCATTCAGCCCCCTATACACCCACAACCCCCGTGCCAGCCCCACCGCACACACAAAAATTTACGTACACCGTGCAATTTGGGGCAGACGCACCATGTAGCAACAAATTTACAACAGGCCTACCATGAAAATGGCTGTGTCAATATACTGCGAACTGGAGGAGCCGTGCGGCTGTGCTGGGCCACAACCGGTGCTCCCGAAGGGCATCAGAGGGAAGGGGACACATTCACTGGGTCAAGTCAGAGCTGATTACGAGCCCTTGATTTTTGACACAATAGCTCACATATGCTCACCAGACTCAGTCACAACTTATAAGCAGCCTTGTCTTTTTCTGCGTCTATATTTAGAAGTCGTGGGTTTTAGGAACCAGAGGGTGGGGCTTAGAAACCCTACAACTGACAGTAGCAAAGTTGTGGTGAGGATTTGGAGGCTCTTTTATTTATTTATTTATTTATTTTTATTTTTTGGTTGGTTGGCTGGTTTGATGTTACTGGTAAGGATTACACTTAATGTGTGTCAGGCATGCTAAGCAAACATTCTAATACTAAGCTACACCTGCGATAAGGACTTTCAAAAGACTTAGTTACTGTGTGGAGAGTGGGCTCCTATGTGTGACTGTGACACGTGACGTCACCTTTGGAAGCCCCTGTACTGTGCGGCTCGCCTCGTTACCCTGCGCCTACCTGGTAAGCACGTTTCGCAGACCCCGTGGACTTGACTGGGACTGTCAGTATACAAAGAGCATGAAGTCACTGCTTCTGAGCATCTCCTGTCTGTGCTGTGTTCCCTGCCATTTAACCCTGCCAAGGAAGTGATCTCATTGTCTGTCATTTACAGACCGGGAACGCCAGGCTTTCCGCAGTGAGAGGGGATGGTGAGTATTGGGCGCAGGATTATGAGCCGAGCCTGTTTGCCCTGATCTGGTTCGGGTGTCCAGACAACCTCACTTCTGCTAGGAAATGAATCTCTCCTGGAGCACAGTGGGAGTTGTCTGTCTATTGGACCTTCTTCTGCCTCTGGCTTCCTTCCCGAGATTTGGCCAACCCTAGACATTTTATGTGAGTACACTGTCGCCGTCTTCAGACACACCAGAAGAAGGTATCGGATCCCATTACAGATGGTTGTGAGCCACCATGTGGTTGCTGGGAATTGAACTCAGGACCTCTGGAAGAGCAGTCAGTGCTCTTAACCACTGAGCCATCTCTCCAGCCCCCAAGATAACTTTCACTGTTACCGTGGGTTCTAGAATTGTAAGAATGTGCTGCTGTTTTGCGAGGCGTATATAACCTTGTCTCAAGCTCTCATCTTTATTTAGCTATTCCAGAATCATGCACTTTGCAGTCGAGCGTATGAACCTGGTGGGACAGATAAATTATATATATTTTTTCAAGTCCCCCCCCCATTTCTGTCTCTTTCCTGGGGAAATCAGCAGTTAGCATATCAAGTAGTGTGGCAGAGCAGCCACCCGGCAAATAATAAAAGAATCAGTGACTTGTATGAAGTTTCTGGAACCTTCCCTCCAGCCAGCTCTCCAAGCGCATTTTATACTTCCACCCAGGGAAGAAAGAGGTCCAGGCCAGAGGAGCCCTTTTGGAGTCCAGCTGGACTAGGGTTGGTTCCATTTCCCTAGGCCCGGCTAAGCTCAGGGGAGGAAGGGAGAGGGAAGCCAGCCCTCAGCCAGAGTCCCTGCCCCATTGTCCACCTCCCAGATGAGACAAAAGAGCAATTTTATGCTAATCAGCATCTGTGGCACCAACCCCAGCCTTTTTTTCCTTCCTCCAAATTTGACCTCTTTCACATGGAGGCATCATCAATGTACTAAATGAGTTCTAAACAGCCTGCTGCCTCAGCTGAGGCGTGGAGCTCACAGCAAGGTAGAGGTGGGGGCTTTGCCTGCATGTGAGTTGGCCATTTGGGAGTGGGAACAAGGACAGGAGCTAGCCCTTACAAACAAGCTCTCTTGTCCTGGGAGCCCTCGGCACTAGGACATCGCTGCTGCGGGCTGTCTTTGAGAAGATAGTTCATGTGGAAAGGAAGGGTCAGGGGCGTTGTCTCCCACCTCTTGGCCAAACAGAAAGAACAAAGGGCTTGCATTAGCCAGACCTCCACAATGCAACAAGTGAAATCTTCCAGAATACAGGTCCTCAGAGAAAGTACACTCATATGGACTCTGGTGACCACAGTCCTCCGCAGCACGTCTCTAGCTCCCCATGCATGTGGAGGGACTGGTTCCTGATGACCCAACTCAGTTGTCAGTTTTGGTGGCAAGTGCCTTTACCCACTGAGCCGTCTCACCAGCCCTGGGTAAGAAATCGTTTCCAATGTGTGAGCTGCCGGCTCCTGCAGCCACAGTGTAAGCACATACATTCCATGTAGACCATATAATGGTTACTGTGATCGGCTCACCAGCACACAAGTCCCAAATTATAAAGTCCAAGAGACAAGCATCTTTCCCTAGAAATGGCATGTCCCTTGATGTTCCTCAACCTGATAAGCCTTTGCCTCTCACCTCTTGGAATCTCAGTTTGCTCAGTGACGGGGGAAGTTACCATCGCCAGCAGAGATTCTCACAGTGAGAGGCAAAGAGGAGGCAGCTTGTGTCAAATGTAAATTATTCCCACTTTCTCATTTTGTCTGTCTATTGCCCTAATTTCAATTCTTGGCAATATTTATTTAAACTAACTTGGTTAAAATGCTCATATATATATATATATAGTAGTATATAATATACGTTATATATCAGATCTATATTTATATGTGCAACATATATATTGTATGTATGTATTATGTGTGTATTTTTGTATATTCTGCTCTAAGCTCTAAACATGGGAACACAGTTCAATCTCTAAGCCCCTGTCCACAGTACTTGATATCTCTCTGTTCTTCATTGTCATGACAAGGTGGCAAAAACCGAACTGTATCCTGACACCTAGGGCGTAAGACTGGAAATCCGTCCATTTCGGGACAGCTAACAGGCTCCTGATTTGTTTCAGAGTTCAGCTGAATGTTGAAAAGGCCTAAGCTCTGCTTTGGAAATGAAGCCTCACTAATTAAGACTTGCCTAATCCCCCTGTGGGTCCAGGGCTGTGTTCTCAAAAAAACAAGTGAAAAACAGCTAATTATTAGGGCTTTGATATGGAAGCCCAGACATCAGAGGGTTCCTGCCCCCTGTCCCCTGTTTTAGGTTCTCTGGTGCCTAGACAAGGCTCTTGAGAGATTAACTGTTTGCATCTTTTGTCCTGTAAAGGGAAGACGATTTTGATTCTTTTCCCAAGGATCGAAATGTAGCTACAAAAGCGTATACAACACAAATGAGCTCCCACATCCACTTTGTTACTTTTACTTTGGAAAGGTTTTTCTCTTCTGGAATCAGAATTTCCCTCTTAGTTTGCTACCTGCCCTGTGGCCTCAGCTCTTCAATCTGTAAACACACAAACACAAACACACAAACTCAAACACACAAAAATTCTCCCACTTGACTGGCCCGTGACATTTCGCAAAAAAAAAAAAAAAAAAAAAAAAAAAAAAAAAAAAAAACCAAAACAAAAACAAAAACAAAAGTAACAACAACAAAAAACCCAAACCAACCACAAACAAACAAACAAACAAAAAAATCAAAAAACCAAACTGATCATTTGAGGTGAGCCAGCTTTGGAAAGAGAAGGTAAAAAAAGAAGAGATAGCTAAAGCCATCGATTTATCATGCCTGTCTAAAGTTTTCGTTCCAGAGTTTATGTCTCTGTTTACTTATTAAATCAACTCAATAAACGTGCATTAAACTCCTCTTCCCTGCAAATTCAACTAGCACACAGATTCTGTCACCAGGGTCTGTCCTTAGACATGGCCTCGCTGACCACAGCCCTCCCCTCTCACGCTCACTAATGCCCTGTCCTCTCAAAAGTGCCTCTAGCCCTCACTGTGCTGTCTGGAGTCAACTCTGATTGCTCACTCAGAGCGGGAGCTTGGTGCCAGTGTGGATGAGTCTAGATTGGTTCTGGGCTCCACAGGTAAGCATGTAGATGAGCCGTGTTTCCAATATTAATGGGGTAAGGTAATATAAATGTTTTCGACTTTAAGTCACCTAGTATTCTTGGTGCGTATTCACCCTCCTTAAATGACAGTTGCTACATTGACTTTTCCTAGCTGCAATGGACATTAATTAGCTATTCATTATCTGGTTTCAGACGCTGCCGAAATGTCCTTCTCTGGGTGCCTCCTCTGCACCTAGTAGGTCTCCAAAGTCCTTCCCACTGGCTGTGGAAATTCTCTGGTTTTGCACATGTTCTATCATCAAGCACAAATGACCCACTGTGTCAGAGGATTGTGTGCATGAAGGAAACATCTCCACTGGTTACTGGGGAGTCAGAAGCAGCCATTGGTTAGTTTTTCCTGGAGCCGAGAGCATGGGTGTGGAGTCACAGTTCCCCATCTCCAGGGAACACAGTAGGTCCAGTCGGGTTCTCAGAACCTCACTTAACAATCAGGGGAATTTAGAAGGGTCTGGTGAGGGTAAAAATAAATTTATTTAGACTGTTGTAAAGTCTGACGGATAAGCCAGCTCTTCCTTCTGGTTAGCACTTGCCTTCTGGCAACCGGGTTGCGGAGCGCTTTAGATGTCAGCAAACTGACTGCCCACAGAGAAGTTTCTCCCCTCTCCCTGCCTCTCTGCCAATGCCGAGGCCCTCTGTATCCCAGAAGCTTGCTCCAAAGTTCTTTGCATGACTTAAGGATTGAGTTCCTCATTGCAGTTGCTTCCAGGGGACATCTGCTCAGAGGAGCCAGTCAATATTGTAGAAAAGTTCAAAGAGTGCTCATCATTAGCAGTGTCATCTTTACAACCGGGAGGTAATGGCATTAAAGGGGACGGTCATAATACCTAACAATAGTGACCTCATTAACCAGTGATTTATCATGATGAAAAGACCTGTTTAACCTTTGGTCTCCACAAGCTTTCTCCCCTTAACAAAAAGCCCTATTATTTCACGTTGTCAGGGGATAATTTGTGAGTTGTTAAAAAGCCACATTCAATTATTCTTAAGACAATTATATGGAGCCCATGCTCTGCGAAAGGTGCTTACACAATAATTTTTGTTTTTCCCAGTCTTTTTAGCAGGACACAGGAACCAGGTGTCTGATGGCTTTACCATAGGCTCTGCCTACCTTCTCAAGGAGCTGCTCTGGCTGGCTGATTACACATTGGGTTTTCTGACCTGTAGAGCCTGGTGAATTTAAGGTAGCATGCCAGACTCTTCAACCAGATCTCAGTAGCACTGGTGGACAGACATCACAGGAACAGAGTCAGATACTGTGGGAGAAGGTTGGGCCCTGCCTTCTCGAAGCATGTACAGCACTCTGCAGAGGTCACCTCAGTTGCTATTTTTAGAGGCCTTCCAACAGTTCTTTTGTGAACGAGCATACTTGCTGTTACTACTGCTCGTTGGTGAATTCTGTCCTCCGGTCGGAACTGAAGCAGGAAATGCTATACCAACTATGCCCCTCCAGTCTGGGCCTCTTTAGAGCATACTGTCAGTGTGACAAATTGAACCCAATTGTACAGAGGCCTTTGTGAGGCAGGGAAACGCCCGTCAGAGCGCCCGACAGGACCACCAAACTCAGTTCTCTAATTTACACCCCAGGGTCTCTGAGGTGAGGAACCCTGCTATTTGAATATCTGACAACAGTAAATAGCATCAACTGGAGAACTTTGAACCAAAGGTGTTCGGAAAAACTCAGCTTTGCAAATGGGCTGTCCCGCTCCGCACAAGGAGGCAGCTTCCCGATGTCCCTCCCGATGCCAGGTGGATTCTGGACACGTCATCACCTCATGAGATTGTATTCAGAGGCAAAACAAGCTTCACATTTTGAGTAGAACATTAGAATATTGGCTCTTAAGAACCAGCTTGCTTGTTATGTACATCACTCAGATACATCACTGTTTGTTTTCAGGGTCCATTTTTAGGGACCAATTTCAAGTTTCTATAACCAACTCCTCCTTAGGAAAAGCTGTGAGGTGCTACCTGGCTCCGCTTGCTTACAAAACCGATCATTTAAGCTTGTTTTAAAAATTACCTTTTTCCAAATTTTTCTTTAATTTCGTTAGGAGGTAAGGAGTTAAAATGTCCTGGATTTTATAATAGTTCCATTAGGAGAAATATGTCTAATCTTGAAGGCAGCTCAATGAATTAGCGCCAGTGGACACGGAGGGTGGAATAACGCTACTTTCTAGTCTGCCGCTATCAGCCAGCTTGTCCCCCCCACCACCACCCAAGAGTAAATTCCCTCCGTTACTCCGCACCCAAGAATGGCAGAGGCCAATATACAATGTACAGTAGTTTTTTGAAGTGAAAAAAATCTAACTTTAGAAATTTAGATGATAGAGATATAAAAGAAAGCATTACTGCTGTATACCAGTCTTTATGCGTACCTACTCTTCCATCTTCATGAGTTATTTTCTTATTTTTCCAAAATAGCATCTCATCACACATTAACGATTTTTACATGATTAATATTAGTCTTCTACAAGACGGTTTTGGCACATTTACGCATTTTTAAAACTAACATCCTATCATATTTGTTTCTAGGAATCCATAATTATAAGTAGTTATTTATTAAATATCTAGTAGATTAAATGCTTTACACTTGAACACTGTTTTCTATAGAATAAATTCATTATGGGGAACTTTGTTATCCAAATGATGCATTTTTTTTTCCCAGATGGGTTTAATTGATGCAGAAGAAATATCACAGTTGTGGGATATGATCAACGCCTTGGTACTTGCATTTAATGTATGGTGATGGGATAGTACAGTTGACACTTATTACACCAAACATTTATGATGTCTTTCTGTTGGAAGTATTTTTAAAAAAACTCTCTGTTGGCAATTTTGAAACATAGCGTTAGTTTTTGTCCTCACACGGGGCTGTGGAACACAGTAGATGTTCTTTCTATCCTGTACCTCCACACAGGTTCCAGAGATGGGAGTATTCTTATGACCATAGATTATTTACTGATAAATATATCTTAACTTTATAAAGCACCCAACCCTCTGCTATTTTCCCAAATGGCTGAAGCGTCGTACAGATAAGCTTTGCCCACCCCACCCCTGCTCGTACTTGGAATTGCTAAGACTGTTACAATGTTGTTATTTTGTGTTGTTTTCCATTCATCCTTAGTTTTTTTTAATTAAGTCTTTTTCTTGCTTTATTGCTTTGTCTATAATCTTCACAACAGTGTAGGATAAGAATATTGAGAGCAAACATCCTCCCCTTCTTAGTTTGAAAGGGGAAAGCACTCCATCTTTTACTAAAGATGATAGTGTGGGTTTTGCATAGATGCCCTTCATGAGGTTAAGGGAGTTCCTCCTGTGCTTGACTTCCTGAAATAGTATCATCCACATATGTTGGATTTTATCCAATGATTTTTTTCATCTAGTGAGATAATCATAATATATTTGTTTCTCTTTGACATAATAGTATATATTGGTTAACTTATTAGATGTTTAGTTAGCTTTGTCTCCCTGGTATAAACTCTATTTGATCACGCTATCTTACCTTTTATATATATTTTTGATTCAGTCTGGTAAGTTCTGTTTAAGATGCTCACATCCACAAGGGATGTTGGACTGTGTTTTTTTTTCCCCACAATGCCTTTCTCTGGGTTGCTGTCAAGGTAATGCTGGCCTCATAATAGAGTTAAGAACTATTTCCCCAGCTATTGTCTAGTGGAGTTTATCGTGCGGTCTGTGTTATTTCTTTAGTAAATGTCTGAAGAAATTCCCCAATAAATTTGTCTGCGCATGCACTATTTGGGGAAATTTTCTACTAATGAGTTAAATTGTTTGACAAAATTGAGAGCGATTTGAATTGTATTTCTCCTTAGTCATTTGCATCTCTGGGTGAGTTTGTCCTGCTACATCACCGAGTTCATTGGCATGAGATGAGCTATGTAACAACTCTGTCCTTTAACTTCTGTAGGTCGGGATTCATGGCACCCAATTTCGTTGCTAGTATTGGCAATCTATGCCCGCCCCTCCTTTTCTAATCATCTTGATCAAGTTTTATTGACCTTGTCAAAGACCCAAGTTTAATTGCATGTTTGTTTTGAGACAGGGTCATTCTGTTTATCCTGCTGACCTGGAACTCTCTTTGTAGACCAGGCTGGTCTCAAACTCACAGAGATCCTACTTCCAACCCCCACAAACCAGCTCTTAATTTTAGTCATTTTTTGCTTTTAATTTTATCTTGAGTTTTATTGTTCTTGGTGTTTGCTTTATTTATTTTGAGTTTGTTAAGGTGGGCTCTTAGCTGTTAGAGAGAGGGCTTGCTTGTTCTCTGACAGAAACACATGGTGCAATCCTGCTGTGTAAGCATTTTTTTTTTTAATATGAAAGATGAGATTACTTCATTTTGTCAGCCTTCGCAACTAAACTGATGGGCAGGTGACAGGTTTCTAGGTGTTGACTGGCAGTGTTCACATTACTTGTCTGGATCAGCAATAAACATTAGGATCAGCAAGTCCTACTTTTATTGTCTGTGCTTTAGAGAATGAGGCCTGGTTTCTGACTCAGCTTTGCTCGCTATGTGACTGAAGAGATGGCACTGAGGGAGACCATTTGACCATCCAGTTGAGGCTCGAGATGCTTAAGCGCCATCATGTTCACACATGATGGTACTCTGATTCCCACTCTGTTCCACTATCCCTACAGCGCTAAGCTTGGTTCTTTCCCCCCTTGCCTTGTATCTAGGACCTCAGTGTAGAGCTGGGGCAAGATGGGGTAGTGGAGGGAGGAAGCCAGAAAGAGATGATTATTTAAAGATCTTGACTTAGCTTCTAGTTAGGAGAGAGCTGCCGTATCGCAGGGATAAGTTTGATGTATTGCTGATAGCCAGTTCTGTTAGATTGGAAGCCAACACTCACATGTGTGTGTGTATGTTTCCTTCTCACACATCACTACAAGCATTAAGTCATAAAGGCACTTGGCTTTTGGGTCCCAAAGGCATAATTTTCTTGCTATTTCCCACACTTATGTAGCATCCACCCCCCAGAGTACTGACCCCCGGATGCAGGGCTTTAACTAACTGCCCTTAGTTTTGCTTTACAAAAGGGATGAAGGCTTTCACAGAGTAGAGGGCCTGTTTGAAGCAGAAACCAGTGTTGACAGAGTCATCGTCCCCAGAGCAAGGAACTGGCCTCCTCCCTCTTCCTACCAGCCAGCCAGCCACCCCAACCCGAACCCCCTTGCAGCCAGAAAAAGATGTATGTCCATCTATCTGCATATTCATTAAAATGAACTAAGTCTTGCAAATGGCTCCCCCCACCCCATTCTGCTACTGACAAAGGATTTGTGACAAAAGACCTCCTTCCCGGTTTGTAAAACAGTTGTGTAAAACTCGGACTGTAAAGTCACAGTTGACTGCTTTAATATGGAACAGCTGGGGGGGTGTAGACACACTGGCAGGTTGGGACAGGGACTGGGACCGGGTCCCCATTCTGCACAAGGTCGACTTAGTCACACCACCTGCTACCCCTATTATCTCAAGAGCAAACCAGTCATGACAACCTCAACAGACGGACACACGGCACCAGACGGTGCCAGCAAAGTCAAGAAAAGATAAATTAAGTGATCAATAAAGATAAGGGCCCTGCTTTGCAGTAAACAGTGCTGACAGGCCAGAGAGAAAACATGGACCAGTGGGGCAATTTGATAACTCGGAACTGCAGAGCTTAGCAGCAGTAACGTGTTGGAGACTCTAGGACCTTGGTGGTACATTTTCCAGACTGAGCTGACTCAAGTTCAAGGTGATTGATTGCCTTTATCCTTCTAGCAGGGTCAGGACCCGGCATAGGTCCTGCCACACACATGGGGGCACTCACATCCTACCATGTTACTCCAGGCCTAATTAAACTGCACCACGGTGAATGCTGAGGCAGGTCATTCATAAAGCTGCTTTTGCATGTGTGTTCCTGTGTGTGTCCCCATGTGTGTGTGTCCGTGTGTGTGTGTACCTATGTGTTCCTGTGTGCGTGTTCTTGTGTGTGTTTCTGTGTGTGCATGTGCTCATGCGTGTGTGTTATATACAAATCTGGATGCCGAAAGAGAGTGTCAGATCTCCTGCAGCTGGAGCTATAGGAACTTGTGAGTCAGGACACTCAAGTCCTCTGGAAGAACAGCAATCACTTCTAACCACCAAGATACCCTCCAGCCCCTCCCTCCCTCTCTCTCCCTCCCTCCCCCCACCTCTCTCTCTCTCTCTCTCTCTCTCTCTCTCTCTCTCTCTCTCTCTCTCTCTCTCTCTCTCTCGATGCAATGAACAACACTCCCATTTCTCCATTATAGCTATCCTCTTAGGTATGGTGGCAGGTACTTAACATGGTGATTTTATAAGTGGCATTGGTGCAAACTTTTCATGATTCCCCTGAAGAATATTAAAAACTAGAGAAAGCCCAGTTGTTCTCTGCTGCCTCCTGTTTCCACAATGGGTTAAATCCCATGTCTTCACTGCTATAGGGGACTGGTATATGACAAGAATAAGGCTAAAGGGGAAAGATCCACGAAAGATGGCGGTCGCTCCTCCTCCTTCTTTTCTCCCTCCTCCATTTTTCTTCTTCCTCCCTCTCCCTTTCCTTCCTCCTCCTCTTATTCTTCCTCCTCTTCCTTTATTTTTCTTCTTCCTTTCTCCTCCTCTTCCTCTTCTTCCTCCTCCCCTCTCCATCCTCTTCATCTTCTTCTTCTTTGAGTTCTAATAGAAGAAGCACCGCAGAAAAACAGGGAGAGGGACTGGAGGGATGGCTCAGAGTTTAAAAGTGTGAACTGTTCTTGCAGAGGACCTGAGTTTGGTTTCCAGCACCCATATCCAGTGGCTTATAAAGGCCTAACTCCAGGGAAGTATGCTTTCTTTTGGCCTCCTCATGCATGAGCATATGCATACACACATAAACATGCCTATACATACACACATAGCTATACATACCTGCACATATATACCTGCACACACACACACACACACACACACACACACACATACACAAACACACACCTTAAAAAGCAAAAAACAACAAACAAAAACCACAGAGAAAAGACAACTGTGGCTTTATCCTTCCCAGACTTGGATGGAAGTCTCATAATACCTAAGAGTTAACTCTAAAGTTTGATTCCTGTAAACTCAGTAGAGGACAATGAACACCTCTTTAATCTTTACAGGTAAAATGTAAGTCTCCCAAAGATTTGTGACTTTTCCTAAGTGTACTTGAGAGTCTGTTCCCACTTAGTTACTGCTGAAGTTTTCCTCTGCTGTCACTAGGAATGTTAAAGAAGTAGGGTGTGTTTAGTTGGGTGGAGCTAGAGAAAAACTGTACATGGAAGGAGGGGTCTGGATGAGCAGGAGCAAGCCTGGTTCAGATGGGTGTGGCCATTTGGAAGCAATAGACCTCTGCAATGTACAAAGTGCTCCCATAGAATTATCATAGATTTTCCCTAGAATTTTGAAGTAGATATAACATGAGCACATCTATGGAATTAATTGTTTGATGATGATGATGCCTTTGCCTGTGCTGCGGCCAGGGATCATACCTGTGTCTGTGGCCCTGCAGCAGCAGGAGTCTGTGTGGCCCATGTGATCACTAAAGGCCATGCGGACATCCCTGATCTGGGCTGCCACCTGAGACCATGTTGATGTCCAGGGGCTTCACAGAGTTGTCTCTGCCCCTCGTTGGCCATGAGACGGTGTGAAAGAGATTCTCCCCAACTCCTAACTGCCCCACTTGGGAGAGTGGGCCTCCACACCTCACCTGTGCAGTGCAATAGAGACGGCCCTTACAGCATGGGTGAGGAAGAGCTGTCCCCAAGGGCATGAAGGCTAGTCCTACCCTTTGCCTAGGCAAAGCAGGAAAGCTGGCTCTGGTGGCACAAGCACAGGAGAGCTAGCTGACTGACCAACTCAGCCACCACCCAGGCCCAGATCCAAGGCTTTAAGTTGTCCCACCCCAATCTCTACCCACCTGATGAACTCATGGGGTACATGAAGGGGTCAGTTCTGCCGATCCAAACTGTGGGATCTTTGTGACATGGGGCAACAACAGGATATCAGAGAAGAATCCCAAAGAGGATCCAGTATTGATGCTGTAGTAGAAGAAGCCAGAGGTCTTGAACTAGACCAATGGCTCATTGCAATGATCATTTGCAAGTAAAGCTGTTTTGACAGGAAGGTATATTATGAGACACATATAGTCTCCATGGAGAGAAGTGTTGCTGTTATTTGTTTGTTTGTTTTTAAATAAAATTAGTTTTTATTTTATGTTTTCTTTTGTGGGGGATATTATAAGGCTGGAGGATAGATATGAAGGGACAAGGAGATGAGTGAGATTGGGGCACATGATATGAAATTCACAAAGAATCAATAAAAAGTTCAGGAAGAAGAAAAGAAAGGAAGGAAGAAAGAAAGAAAGAAAGAAAGAAAGAAAGAAAGAAAGAAAGAAAAAACTGCTCTAACCCGGTGTCATGGTACATGCCCATAATCCTAGCATTTGTAGAAAAAGGTGGAGAGGTGGAGGCAGGAAGATTAGCATTTCAAGGTTGTATTTGCTATAGAGCAAGGCTAAGGCCTGCCTGCGCTACATAAAACACACACACACACACACACACACACACACACACACACACACATACACACACACACACACACACACACATACACACACACACACACACACACACACACACAGAGAGAGAGAGAGAGAGAGAGAGAGAGAGAGAGAGAGAGATTTGAAAAAAGTGTCCACAATAGAACAAGCCAAGCACTTTAATAGTAATTATATTGTTTATGGTTGGCTCTATATAACAATAAATAGATGAATGGATGGATGGATGGATGGATGGATGGATGGACGGACGGACAGACAGAGAGATGCATAGAATTAGTTCACACATAGTTAATTAGAGTCTGGAAAGATGGCTCAGTAGCAGAGGACCCAGGTTCAATTTTTTTGTTCCACAGCCACCTGTAACTCCTTTTTGGAGTGTCTAATGCCCTCTTCTGACCTCCATAGGGACCAAGCACATATATGGTGAGCAGACATACATGTAGGCAAAACATTCACACAATAAAATAAACAAAAAAGATATAAAATAAAAATCAAAAAAGATGTTCATGGATAGTAATTATCAGACTAATTTAGGACACACTCCCCACATCCAGTTTTAGTATCTTTCTAGTTGTCTGTATAATCATCCCTGAGACCATGAAATTTGGTAATATCTAGCTATACTTCCTTTGTTTTAAAAAAAAATACAGAGAATAAAAGCCAAGAAGCACAGTTGTATCTCACTGATAAAACTTAATTCTGTGACTACAACCTAGCTGCAAGGGAAGCTGAAAAGCTGGGAAATGGAGTCTGTCTTACTGGACTCCCCCCCTTTCTGATCTCCCATATTGAACCTTCTCCACTCTGCAGAAACATACCATGTGTGTCAAGGTCATGTGGGATCAATGATGATCCTAAATTAAGTAGGGATTCACTAGCTTTTCTAAACATATGTCATAGCCCCCAGCCTAGTGTTTGATCGGTGCTTTGCATCTTAGAGCCAGTTAATAATTAGATCAGCCCAAGAACTCTTTTCTTTATGGTGTGGTCTATAACTCTAGTCTTGAAAAGGCTATGGTACATTAGTGTACTGGCTGGTTTTGTGTCAACTTGACACAAGCTAGTGTTATCACAAAGAAAGGAGCCTCAGTTGAGGAAATGCCTCCATGAGATCCAGCTGTAAGGCATTTTCTCAACTAGTGATCATGGGGGGAGGGCCCAGCCCATTGTGGGTGGTGCCATCTGTGGGCTGGTAGACCTGGGTTCTGTAAGAAAGAAAGCTGAGCAAGCTATGGGAAGCAAGCCAGTAAGCAACATCTCTCCATGGCCTCTGTATCAGCTCCTGCTTTCTGACCTGCTTGAGTTCCAATCCTGACTTCCTTTGGTGATGAACAGCGAGATGGAAGTGTAAGCTGAATAAACCCTTTCCTCCCCAACTTGCTTCTTGGTCATGATGTTTTGTGCAGGAATAGAAACCCTGACTAAGACAATCCGTGTTGCTGTAGCTTAACAAGACTCTGCTATCTGAAATGATTTCATCATGTAAACACAAGAGTTTGAATAAAATATGGCATATGCCATGGGCCACTATCTTGGGCTTCATTTGGCCAGGCCTTCTTGTGCAAGCTCTGTAGTTCTTTTTCCACACTAAGGCGTGAGCTTTTTTTTTTTTTTTTTTTTTTTTTACCATTTCATATCCATTTTACTTTACTTGTAACCGGGGAAAAGTAACTCTATCCCTACAGGAGTCTTTAATTAATTTATTTATTCATTTATTTATTTTCCATCCTGATTACAATTCCCCTTCTCCCAGTCCCCCCTCATATGGACCCTCTCCTTTTCCCTTCTCCTCTGAGAAAGGGGGAGCTTTCCTACCCCCCAGGTATCAACCCACCCTGGCACATCACTGCAGGACTAGATGTACCCTCTCCCACTGAGGCCAGACAAGGTGGCCCAGTTAGGAGAGTGGGATCCACAGGCAGGGGAGAGTTCAAAGACAGCTCCTGCTCCAGTTGTTGGGAGACCTACATGACGATCAAGCTGCACATGTGCTACTTGAACATGTCCAGACCATGCTCACTCCTTGGTTGATGGTTCAGTCTCTGGGAGTCCCCATGGGTCCAGGTTAGTTGACTCTGTTGGTGTAATTACTCATTAGAAGGGTGCTTAGCATATAAACCTGATCATTCAAGTTTGGATCCCTGAAATCTGCATAAATAGCCAGATATATCAGTGGGCAATTGTAATCCCAGCACTCCTAGAGTAGGATGGGAGGTGGAGTCAGGGCAAGCACCCAGAAGTTGGAGCAGAAATGGTCATCAAGAGCCTGCTTCCAGCTCACAACATAGTGAAAGGTGAGAACTGACTTCCTGACATTGTCCTTTCATCTCCACACCTGTTTCACATGCGTGTGCTGCTCAGATAAATACATCACACACACACACACACACACACACACACACACACACAGAGAGAGAGAGAGAGAGAGAGAGAGACAGAGACAGAGACAGAGAGAGAGACAGACAGAGAGAGACAGAGAGAGACAGAGACAGACTGAGAGACAGATAGAGACTGAGTCTTTTTAGGTACCCAGGAGGACACTTACATAAGTAGATTAAAGTCAATATTAAATCTTCCTTATCTGGCCTGGTTTCTGTTCCTCAGCTCTGAGCACATATGGCCAGTTCACATCAAGGTGGGTGGATCAGCACAGGAGTTAGTCATAGTAACAGTAACGGTTAGAATACAGAACGGGCTCTGTGTCTCCTGAGGAAGTGTCTGTTTGCTTTTACTTTTCTTTCTATTAATCATTTCTTTATTCACTTTGTATCCCAACCTCAGCCTCCCCCTTTCAGTCCCCACCTGACAAAGCCACTCTTCCTTTCCATTCTCTTCTGGTACCCTCTGGGTACCAACCTACAGGTCAGAAGGTGTCATTCTTAACTCCATTTTGCAGATGAGGAAACAGAGGCAGACTTTGGTTAAAGTTCCAAAGCATAACAGCTAAAAACTAACAAAGCCAAGACCCAAAAGCAGACTCCTTGGGCTCCAGAACATCTGTAGAAGATAAACCTTAAGAAAACATTGTATCTTTGAAAAACTGTTAACCCCAAATTCTTGTTATATTTTTGTTTCCTTCTCCATAGTTTAAATGTATCCACATTGTATTATGTCGCAATGGTATATACTCTAAACCTTTCACAGCTGACACCCCTCCAAAGCTTCCCTTCTCCTCTCTGGAAGAGAAGTGAGTCAATCTGCAGATTCTTGCGGACTGTTTGGCTGCCCTGAACTCAGGCTCATTTCTCTCCCCTCTGGAGTGGAATCTCTCATCTCCCTCTGCAAACGGGCACCCTGATGAATACATGCCACCCTGGCTACAGAAGCACGTCATATATTTTGGGGACAATGGTTGACTTCAGAGTCTTTGGAATCGGTCAGTCCTGAACTGCTGAAGACAGTAGTGGGAACACAGAGTTGAGTGAGGGGCCAGACAATGACACCCCCCAACGTCACCAAAGCCTCAAGGGGCTCCAACTCCAGCTGTACAAACAGCAGAGGAAGTGGATTTTGTCTTGGGGTTATTTTTTTTCCAACCTATCAATATTATGCAAACCCAGCAGATACAAAAAATTGCTTTGTGCAGGCTCCAAAATGTCTCGACCATTCATTTCCCGGATAAGAGGTCTGCGGTGCGTTTGATGCCCCAGGATCGTTAATCCCAAGCTTGGAGACCTTAATAAAATAATCAAAAAAAAAAAAAAAAAAAAAAAAAAAAGGACCCCAGAAGTGTTTATAACTTCCATTATCTCCTGTGCTTCATTCCAGGATTGGTTGAGGCAGGATGGGGCTGCCTTCAAGTAGTACTTGAGTCTCCAGTATTTCTCTCCTCTGGGGCCCCCAGTGACCAGCATCCCTTTGTGGCTTGATCGCCTTGGTGAGACTGGTGCTCCTTCCAAGTGCTCAGGGCCTGAGGAGACAAAGCAAGCCCGCCTCACAAAGGCGAGTGAGCCAAAGGAGGCAAAATTGAATCTCTAGTATGGTGCTCATGAGTAAACAGGCCTAGCGTTTCTCCTCCCATCCAATTACTGGGCTGTAGAAGAGAGAGGGGCAACATCAGCGCATACAAATTGTAAAACTCTTAATCCCTTCCCTATGAGTAAACCACACATCCACCCACGACTTCATCCCCAAAGCCACCCAGGCAGCAGTGTGAAGGAATGGGCCCACCAGCTGCAGACTCGCCCAGTCTCCAAATCTTCATCAGCTAACGAAGGATATGCAAATGAACAGCTTATGGGATTACAGCTTGTCAGCCAGCAGTTCACCACTAGCCAAGGAGGACTAATACAGGTGTTAGTAAACGGGTTATTAGGCCCGCCCGATTCAGTCCTATTCATCCCGCCTCACACCCTTAGCCCAGCCATTCGCCCTCCCACTAGGGGCCAAACAGGAGCCACATTAGGCCTGTGGTAGGTCTGACATGAGTGCCTCATTGAGAGATATGAAGTTAATAAATCCGGACATTGGGTGTTTAGGCATACACAGCCACTCGAGAGTGGCCTCTCAGGAGGGGCTTTTTATCACTCCTACAGGGGAAGGGCCTGAGAAAATGCTGGGAGAAGCCAGAGGGATTTGATCCAAGTTACTCCCCCTTCCTGCTGATGTTCCAGCCTCCGCCCCACAAGTGTTGTCTGGGACTTGCCCTGGTTCCTCTTTCTCCTTTATCCTTAGGCCTTCTGTTTTCCCACCACACTGATTGTACTGCCTGTCAGAAAGAACGTACAGAGAGGGGGTCTGCTACCAGGAGGGATGAACCCAGATCAGTGAAGCACTTGCAAGAGCTTGCAGGACACACACACACACACACACACACACAAATGCTCACATTCCCACAGGTGTACACGTATGTGCACATGCACATTAAGCCCATGTACATTTTAAAGAGTAAAACCCAAGCAACAGACCCACTGGACTTAGTAGTTTTGAAATCTCCAACAGATGGAAAACTAATTTTTCTTTTTTTCCTTTTTGAAGGAGGATATATATGAGTGATAGGATGTTGGTGTGTGTGCATGTGTGTTCAGAGGTGCCATCTACCTCCTTTTCTTTGGTTTGCTTTGTTTTTTGGGAGTAAATCATTAATACCTCAGCTTTCGATTAGGCAATGCTGACTGACAAGCTCACCCTAGGGATCTGCCCACCTTAGCCTCTCTAGAAGGAGACTGTATGCTGGGTCCCGGGATGGAACTCAGGGCCATCTGAGTGTGCACTGCACACACTTACTGAACAAACTATCACCGCAGCCCTCGTTTTCCTCACAACTGATTTAGCACTGAAACCAGATTTGAACTGACAGGGGGCAACTTAAAACCTCACGGGTTCATACTATGTGAGTATTTTGTTGCAGAAACATGAGCAATTATGACTCCTAAGAAATATGAGTCCTGCAGGGAGCTGCTGCTAAAGACACCTCTGTGGGGCTTATGCAATACATTCTGCACACGCGATAGAATCGTTTATACGTCTGCTTCAGAGATCAGACAGTCTTAAGCATATCTGGCCTAAGGGAATCATCAACTGGGTTGTGACACTGAAAAATTAATTAAACCGGAGGCAACCAGAGGAGCAGTACTCCAAAAACTATGCCCCGGGCTTCTGTCAACAGAAGGCAGACAGTGGGAATCAGTGTGACTATCCCATGCCTGGCTGTGAAGGTGACTGAAAAGCAAAGCTTAGCAGTTAGAAGTTGGAAACAGGGATGGGGTGTGGCTCAGGGTGTTCATGTGCTTGCCACACAAGGAAGAGGACCAGACCCCAGCACACAGGAGGCAGAGATGAAGGAAGCCAGAAGCAAGCTGGCTATCCTGAATACCCAATAGGTCAAGAAAGACAACCTCTGCCCTTCACATGCATGCCTACACACATGCATACACACACCTGAGCGAGCACACACACACACACACACACACACACACACACGTAAACAAACATACAGATACATATGTATACCATTCAAAAATAAATTTAAAAGGTAAAGATATTGGAAGGTTCAAGTTCTGTTAGTCACAGCTCAAAGACCTTTGAAGCTGGTATTGCCATTTAGTTTTGTATATACATGGAGTAGCCAGAGCTTACAGGGGCTGACTCATGAGTACCCTGCAAACATTCTGAGGGGTCACCCTCCCACACCCCCACAACTGCAGTGTCACAGCTAGCTCCTAGCAGATGACTCATTCTCATGCCCAGAGCACTCTCTGCTTCCTCTGCACCCCAGATGACAGAGCAGACACACTGGCTGGGGGATAGCTGATAACTTCATTCCGAAAGCTCTTTCAGCTAAGTGCCTCTTTATGCTGATCAACAGACTGTTTGTCTTCTTGTCTATTCTTCTTACAGTCTTGAAGATGGGGGTATCCTCGCTTCTGCCACCCACTAGTAGGGCTCCATGTTCTCCATTTCCTGCTGCATGTGTGCCCACACATCTTGAGATTTTAATCTCAGGCTTAATTTATCTTTGTGTAATAAGGAATTCATTCACAAATATTTCATGAGCAGAGAAGAAACCAGGTAAGCATTTATTGAACATTGATTGTCACCACCGAGAGACATGTGTTAACCTGTTTAATTCTCTAAAACCCTCTGGCAGGATGAGCTAATACATCCCCCATGCCACTCATAAAAACCCAAAGCAGAGAAGGCGGTGTTCCCTGTTCATACAGTCAGCAGGTGGCCAGGCTGAGACTAGAACTTAGGTGACCTGACACCCAAGGGTCAGTGTCACGTTCTCCCACACGGTTCCCACTTTCCAAGACGTAACATCCAGAGATGTCCTCACGATTCGAGCAAACTTACTTCGCAGATCAGTGAGACGCGATTTAATCAGAGTTAGAATGTCAACTAGAAGACACAAAGGAGCAACTGGTGTTGCCTGTAGAGCTAAGGGCAACTCCCGTGAGCTGCGGCAGTGACTGGCTTGTTTGCTTACTAAGCGTTTATCAAAGGCCACATGTTGGTACAGCAGAGGCCAGCCACTCACAAGAAAGAAGCTGCTGTAGACTGTGTCTTTTAACCACTGACTGATTGTCCAGGGGTTAACTGTCTGCATGGCCATTTGATAAACGCTTAATGAACAAACAAGCCAGTCACTGACGAAGCTTATCAGGATGTCTCCATTGGCTATTCAGGCAACAACAGTTGCTTCTTTGTCCAGAAGATGTCTGCTAGTTCCTATGAGGTGCACACTTCTTTCACACCTGCAGTTAAATAGACAATGTACCACCACCCACCTCATAAACATCCCTGGGAGGGTAAGGTCAAGTTCTTCCACCTCAGGACCTCCCATTCGTTTCCTTATAGCCCTTGTGTATCTCGATTCTCATACACTAAGATGCCAGCTCACCCGTTCTAGGTGGTGTTGACATTTGCTCTGGTCACACGAAAAAGCAGTTGTGTATTAAACTGAACCTGGCATGAACCGAAGCATGTGACTACTAATGTGGACTTCGTGTTCTCCACCAGGGCATGTGCCTGAAAAGATAAGAACTCCAGGTTCTCTTAATAATTTCAATGGAGAACTGAGGAAACACACAAGCACAGCCAATGAGAAGGCCCAGCACCTAAAGATGCACCTGCCTAACCATACAAATCTGAGACTTGCAGGAGAACCAGCTCTCAGAGTTGTCCTTCCCCCCCATACATGTGCTGTGACGTGTGCCATAAAAACTTTAAAAGTAAGCATAGTAAACAGTACATACATATACTATATATGTTTGTGTTTATGATTGACAGCTGGATTGCTTGAGCTTCTGTCCAATTGTTATAGACACACACACACACACACACACACACACACACACAAGGCTACTCTCTTCCTATCCTTCAGCAGGGTATAAATAGAAGGGTATTCCAGAAAGAAGACTCAAGACTCAAGACTATCTGAACTTGAGGGCTTAACAGAGCTGTGAACACCTCCGAAACACAAGAGATCATTGGCACAAGCAAAAGGCAGCACCCGGGTGAGGCTGGTGAGGTGGTGCCACGGGTGAAGGCATTATCAACAAGCTTCATGATCTGAGTTTGATCCCTGGGACCCACAGGCTGAGAGGAGAGACCAGAATCCCAGAGGCTCCCATCTGGCTTTTATTTATGTGACATAGTCCAGGTGCATATGTGTGTGTGTGTGTGTGTGTGTGTGTGTGTGTGTGCTAGTCTTACAGGAGCAATTTTGATTATGTCTTTGTTGTCTCGGTCTTTGCAGTCGATGGATGTCATGGTGGCCTACACATTATTCTATATTCCGTCCTTACTTTTAGATAAGGCAGTGAAAGAACTGGATACGTCTGAGCTCCAGCCTCTGGCACCAGCAGCTCTAGCCATTGGAATGAAATTTAAACCTTATTGATTCTTACAGACACCCAATAAAGTGGCTATTACTCGGAGCTGTACAAAGCCGAGAAGTCACATAAAACTTAACTGGTTTTCAAGGTTACAACAGAAGGAGGAGTCTTGATGACATCCCCAGCTTCCGGAAGCCCCTCCCCCTTTCAGTCTACCCTGCAACAGAGTTTCTTTATCTCTGCAATGTAAAATGTGATGCTGAAGTCCCAGTACCTTATGAATGACTTAAGGGAAGGAACCAGATTTTCCTTTTCTTTACCTGGTTCCTTCACAGTGTCTGGCAGGCCATGTATCCAGTATTTGTTGAATGATGGCAGCTCCTGTGTCCCCCTTTCCCCAAACTCCTCATAAACCCAAGACTCATGAGGGCTTTCTGCAGAGTTTCCTTCCTCCTCCTTGCTTACTTGGAAGAACTTTGTCCAGCTATTTTCTTAGTGAGCTAGAGAAAAGAAACAAAGTCAAAAGGTGTCTATTGAGGCTCAGTGGGAACTTACAGTCCAGCAAAGAAGGAGCCTGCTCTTGCAAAAAAACCCAAGTTCTGTTCCCAGCACCCACATGAGGCAGCTCACAACCACCAGCAATCCCCCCTCCACGGCACCCACTGCCCTCTTCTGACCTCTGAGCGCTTGCGTCGTATGCGTGCTCACACACATGAGCACACGCACAAACGTGATTGAAAATAGAGCTTAAAAGCTCCTTTGTCTCCCTCCTGCGATGTAATTGCCACAGAGTCCCATCTTTGCCAACATCTGGTGCCCAGGTGCTTTGTGACTTGAAGAAAACTATTCTGACTTTGGGGCTGGAAATGACAAGTGTCCTGTTACAATTTTTTGTTTGTTTGTTTTGTTTTGTTTTTCCTCCTCAGACTCTAAAATTCTCTTCCTCTTCCTGCTCTTGCCCCAAATCTCACCCTCATTGGAGGACTCGTTTGCCTTTAAAAGTAACACTAATATTAGAAGTGTGAAACAGCTGAGGGCCAGCTTCCATGGATATTTCTCAGTCATTCTGGTCTATGGAATAGTGGCCAGTGAAAAGCATAGGGAACAGTTGGAGAATAGGATACGGTTTCTCGGGCTATAAAATGAGTTCTAACATATCGAGTCTATAATTGCTTAAAAGCAGAGGACAATTTTAACCTGCTGTTTCCCTTGGAGAAGACAGGAGCCAACTAGATTTCCTCAGTTCCTCCACACAATGGTCTTTCTTGTTCACTAAATACTTGTGCTGCTGGAAGTAAAGAACTCCACAAACTAAGTCCTTCAGCAAATGTTCTAAATACCTAATGTGGGCTGACACCTTGTCCTGGGATTGACCTGTTAACCTTTCACCCTTTACCAAACCTTCCCTGGGGGGGGGGGGGGTGATCCTCTTAGACCCCTTCTCCCTGTGAGGCAGGCAGTGTAGGCTGCTTGTGTCTGTTTAACCTGGGGATTTGGATTTGGGGAGACAGTTTTGGTCCTGCGTTGTTCTCTAGTTCTGTCTGTTCTCTGCAGCTCCCCTCAATTAGCTGACCGGTGCTTTGAAAACACTTTTCAAATGGTGTGGGGGTGGGGGATAAAACCCAGTGCCTTATACCAGCTAGGCTAGCTGCATTTCTGCTACGTCCCAGTCTAACTTGTGGGACTCCTGTCTTCTGAGTGGGGAATGGACAGGTATTTTGTACGACGGTATTCCATTTAAATATGCCTAAAGAAATTAATGTCCTGTGTATTAAAACACATTGAGAATAGCAAATACTGTAGAGCTTTGTAATTTATAAATAGCCATATATATATATATATAGAGGGGGGGCTTCCTTTTGAACATGGCCACATGCAAATGTTAGTAACAGTAGAAACAGAAATACAGGGGCTGGAGAGATTGCTCAGTGGTTAGGAGCACGTTCTGTTCTTCCAAAGAACCTAGGTTTGAATCCCACCATACACACGGTGGCTCTCACTTAGTTCCAGGGGATTTGATGCCCTTTTCTGGACTCTGTGGGCACAAGGTCTGCACATGTCACACAGACACAAATGCAGGTGCAAAAATTTAAAAAAATAAAAAAAAACTGGAAGTACTCGTTTGTAGTCGTGAACGGTGAAATGAATGGGGGTGTCTGCTGGAGAGAATTTTATTCAGCTTCTAGACAGACTAAGTGGATACATTAGTTCTTAATCCATATGGAACATGGCACAGTTATTTAGTGGAAAAACAGAAGCGACGTTGGTGTGACAATAGCACACCTTTCCTTCCTAAGACCTCTGTGTAAAACTACTGGAAACTAATCTCCCCAAGGATGAGACTTCAGTCTCCTGACCTTCGCAAGGCTTTAAACACTTTTTAAAAATTCTCCCTCAACAGATGTGATGGTGGTGCACACATTTAATCCCAGCACTTGGAGGCAGAGGCAGGAGGATCTCTGTGAGTTCAAAGCCAGCCTGGTCTACTGAGTGAGTTCCAGGACAGCCAGAGCTATACAGTGAGACGTTGTCACACACACACACACACACACACACACACACAAAAATAGCTGTAAGTATTTTTTATAAGATACTTTAAAATTTTTTTATGTGCATTGGTGTCTGTGTGAGAGCATCACATCCCCTGGGACTGAAGTTACAGACTGAACTATCTTGTTGATGCTGAGGCTTGAACCTGGGACCTCTGAAAGAGCAGCCAGTTTTGTTATCTGGTAACCCATCCCTCCAGCCTCACATAATTATAATTGTTAGCGAATATTACCTGCATGTTAATGTCATGGTGATATTCCCACCCATCCTTTGTTTATACTCAGCTTCCTAGCTCGCCTCTCCCATCATCTCTCTCCTAGACCTTCACTGTCCCTGTCAACCTGTGTTGCTTGTTTTATTCTGTGACAGTTCACATATGAGCTTGTTCTTCTCATCAACCCCGGCTCCCCTAGACTGAAGGAAGCAAACAGTCACTGTGCCTCGGTCTGATTTCACTTCCCATGAAACCTTCTACCCTTTTCTTCCTGCAAGTAACTTGGGGTCTTTCCTCTTTATTTCTGATATTCCAAAGCATACGCATGCTGTGTTCTCCTCATCCGTTCATCTGGTAACATATTCCGAAGCTGGCTGGACGGCGTAGCTGCTGTAACTACAACCGCAGTAAACGCAGGGATAGACATCCTCCTTATGGCTTCTGGCTTTATTTGCTTTGAGTACAAACCCAGGACCTGGGTGAAGAGGTGGCACTAGATTTCAATTTTGGGGACACCTTGCTGTCACTCAAGTGGCTGCACTAGCTTACATTTTGCCCAGCCACGCTGTCTACCACCACAGCATTGCCGCATAGCTGAAAGGATTTTCTTTTTCCATACCAATGCTGATACCTGTGAGACGGAATCTCTTTTTGGTGGTGGTTTTGTCTTAATTTTGTTGTTTTTGAGACAGGGTCACTCTCTACAGGTCTGGCTGGCCTGGAACTCACTGCCTGCCTTGGTTTTGAGATTAATTCCTCTGGTGGCTAAAGGGGTTGAACCTTTTTGCATACAAAATAACTGTGTATTTTTGTGTTTTGAGAAATGTTGGTTTAGATTGTTGTACATTTATTAGTCAAGTCGTGTATTCTTTCCTTGGGTTTTTTGAAGTCCTTTTTGTTTTTTAAAGACTTATTTATGTATTTTATATCTATGAGTACACTGTTGCTGTCTTCAGACACACTGAAAGAGGACTTCAGATCCCATTACAGATGGTTGTGAGCCACCCTGTGGTTGCTGGGAACTGAACTCAGGACCTCTGGAAGGGCAGCCACTGCTCTTAACCACCGAGCCATCTCTCCAGCCCCTTTGAAGTCTTTGGAGAGTGAGGTTCGACTGGCTGATGCAGGGCTGAAAGAGTTTCCCCACCCACACTGTGGGATAGGTCTTCACTTGGCATATGGCCTCCGTTGCTGTGCAGAAGTGTTTGGTTTGGTGCAATCCTGTGTGGCAACCTTGCTCTCACTTCCTGACCTGTGGAAGTCCTAGTTGAGAATCTAGTGCCTGCAGCTGCACTTGAAAAGTGTTTCTCTATTTTTTTCCCCACTTCTCAAGTCTTCTATTAAGGCCTCTGACTCACTTTAAGTTGTCTGTTGTTGCTCTTAAAAGTCTCTACAGAGTCAGTCCACTCCACTTTAATTGTTCCAGTTTTATTTTTGTGCGTGAGTGTTCTGCCTACATGAATGTCTGTGTGCCAGTGTGTACTGTGCTGTCAGAGGCCAGAAGGGGTCAGATACCCTGAAACAGGGGTTACAGACTGCTGTTTGCCACCATGTGGGTGCTGGGAATGGAACCTGGCTCCTTTGCAAGGACAGCCAGTGCTCTTAGCTAAGCCCCTGTAGCCATATTTGTAAACAGGGCATATGACACAGATGTGGCTAAAATTCCCAGAGCCAGTCGTTCAGAACGCTCCCTTCTCTCCGGAGTTTATTTTCCTTTTTATTGAGAATCTATTGACTGTACTTGCTACTTGTGTGGATTCCCCCCCCCCACCCCTGAGCCACCTGTTCTATCTCATTGGTCTACATATCAGTTTTTATGCCAGTCTTGTTCTGTAGAACAGTTTGAACTCAGATATGATGATGCTAACAGCATCGCTTTTTCTGCTCAGGATGTCTTTCACTGTTTAGGGTATTGTCTTAGAGTCACTGTCTCCGTGACAAAACCTCAAGGACAAAAGCAACTTGGAGAGGGAAGGTTTTATTTATGTTAGCTCACACTTCCACAATACTGTTCATCACTGAAAGATGTCAGAACAAGAACACAAACAGAACAGGAACCTGGAGGCAGGAGCTGATGCAGAGGCCATGAAGGGATGCTGCTTACTGGCTTACTCAGTCTGCTTTCTTACAGAACCCGGGCCATCAGCCAAAGGATGGCCCCGCCCACAATGGGCTGGGCCCTCCACCATCAATCACTGATTAAGAAAGTGCCCTACAGGTTTGCCTGCAGCCCACTTTTATGAAGACATTTTCTTCATGGATGTTTCTTCTTCCCAGATGACTTTAGCTTATGCCAAGTTGACATACAATTAGCCAGCAAAAGTATTTTGTGTTCAATGTGGATTTTTGCCTTCATTAAAAAAAAATAATTCTGGAAGAAAGTCATGATTTTTTTATAGAAATTACATTGGATTTGTCAGTTGTGGTTTATAACTTTTATTGCAGAGATGTTTGCTGCCCCTGTAGCTCTGTTCCCAGGCAGCTTGCTCCTGTGGCTGTTGTGAATGGAATTCTTTTTCTGGTTTCTTTCTCAGCATGTTAATTGTTGATGCACAGGAAAGATACTCACTTTGTGCTGGTTTCATATCCTGCTATGTCTCTTGCTGAACTTGATTATAGATTCTAGGAGTCTTAGGGTGGGTCTTTTCAATTTCTTGGGTGTACACACATATCATCTGCAAATAAGGACACCTTCATTTCCTATTCTGTATCTCTTTCATTTCTCTTGTCGGATTTCTTTCTCTCCCAGACAGGGTTTCTCTGTGTAACCCTGGCTGTCCTGGAACTCACTCTGTAGACCAGGCTGACTTCCAACTTAGGACTTCACCTGTCTCTGCTTCTTGAGTCATGGGATCAAAGGTGTGGGCTGCCACCAACTGGCTGAGTCTTCTTTGTAAATTAATTTGACTAGGGATATGTTCTTTGTTTCAGTAATGTTTTACTTGGGTTTTATCCATTATTTCTGCTTTAATTATTATTTCTTTCCTTCTATTAATTTTGGGTTGTTTGTTCTTGTCTTTAGAAGACCTTGGGGAGGAGGGCTTCACTGTGTTGAAAACTCTGTTTTGTTCATTTGGCTGGTTGGTTTATTGAGACAAAGCCTTACACTGTAGCTCAGGTTAGTTTAGAACTCATCATAGACTAAGCTTGCTTCAAATTCACAGCCATCCTCCTGCTTCGGCCTCACACGTCCTTCCTGGAATCACAGATGAGATACACCATACCCAAATCTCTGCTTTGATGTAAAGCTTTCTTAGTACCTCGTCTTCTAAGAGCTTGACAGAGAAAGGGAGAAGAAAAAACAAGGTACATATAGAAAACAAAATAAGGAAAGATAGAAAACATGTAATAAATAATCTTAAAAGAAAATTAAGTAACAGCAAGGAAAAGAACAGGAAAGATGAGTCAAAGCACAAGCACACACACACACACACACACACACACACACACACACACATCTCCCCGCTGTTTAGCCATGATACTTTGGTTGCAGAAGATGCTGTGTGAGTCTCCTAATATCTATAATGGGTTGCAGATGGTGACTACTGCAATTTTACACGCTTGCACCTGGTGCTGTATGTAAGTCGTGCCCTTCTGTCTGCACAACAGGAGCTAATGCTCCTGAGGAACTTCAGGGAGATGTGAAACGGATAGTCGCTCACCTCAGAGGCCTTCAGTCTGTTCCCAGGGACACATCCCAGGACATGGTGAACACCTACGTGTCCAAAACACCTCTGAAAGGGGGCACAGACAGACCACTAAGTTCTCCATTTAGAGAGGGGATTTTCAAGAACTAAGACTGGCCTGTCTTGCCTTTCTCAAGCAGCCTTCACAGTGACCCACCTCCCTGTGTTGAATAGCAGTCCCCACCACAACCCTCAAATTAAAGCAATCTGAAGGAAAGTTCATTAAGATTCAGAAAGTTCTAAAGGGAGGCCTGTTAAGACACAAAAAATAAACAATTCACAAGTCTCAAGAAGTCTCTGAAACCTACCAGGATTGCAAGGCCCTGTCCTCCCCAGGGTTCTAAAAGCAGTGGGAATTACTAAGGATATTCTCCATCTTGTACAGGTACCTGCCAATTGTTGGTTTGTTTAAGATTTATTTATTTATTTATTTGAGTACACTGTTGCTGTCTTCAGACACACCAGAAGAGGACATTGGACCCCATTACAGATGGTTGTGAGCCACCCTGTCGTTGCTGGGAATTGAACTCTGAACCTCTGGAAGAGCAGTCAGTGCTCTTAACCCATGAGCCATCTCTCCAAGCCTAGGGTACCAATTTTTAGGAGCTATTGCCCATGCTGGGGTGATTTTCAGTGATGCAACTACCTTTGAGTTGTCTATGTTCCTGTAGGTAACTCCTCACCCATACTCCCATAAGTAACCAGAAACAAAAACCCTGACAACTCATTGGTTTACCAAGCTGGATTGCAGAACATTGTTACTTTGATCTGCCATTAGTTCCCTATCTGGGGTGAGTAAATGTTTTCTTGTGCCTTCCCATGTGTCCCAACATTATGATGTTGCTCCTTGCGCAGAGGGCAGAGCTACCAATCATGTGCCTGTGCTCCTTTTGTTCAACTTCTCAGCAGGTTTGTGTCCGGTCCTTCGCTTTTCCATAAATACCTGACATCTCCATCCCCTACCTGATCATTGCAGCAACATGTCTCCCAGGGACCTTGAGTTGTAGTGGTTCTGTATCTTCTGGTCCCCAGAGTACTTAGTCCCTTCTGAAGATGTACTTGTTTACAACACTGGGAGACAGGGAAGCCTACTATGAATCTCTCCTCTAACGCTGTTTACAAAGAAAGAATCACCTTCGGGATAAGTCCCCCCTCCATTGGATTTCAAACATGGAGGAGGGCAGCTGGGTCTGCCTGTCTGCCATCATTGAGAAGACCCGTGGTCCTGGCTGACTTGTGGGTCTGTCTGCCTGTCTGTTGTCACTGGGAAGACAGGTATGCCTGGCTGACTTGTGTGTCTGTCTGTCTGTCTCTCGTTGAGAAGAACTATGCTTCTGGCTGACTTACACTTTTGGCCTGATGCACTCCTCACACGGCTGGGTTCTAAGGACCATGCTGCTTAGTTCTGAACTGCTGAGTCGATTTGTAGTTTCCCATCCATTCTTTATTGCTTTATTTATCTGGCTTACATGTGCACTTTACTGCTCATCACTGAAGGAAGTCAGGATAGGAACTTAAAAACAGAGCTGCCACTTAGAACCTGGAGGCAGGAACTGATGCAGAGGCCATAGAAGGATGCTGCCTACTGGCTTGCTCAGCCTGCTTCCTTATAGAAACCAGAAACATCAGCCCAGTGTGGTACTGTTCACAATTGGCTGGTCCCTCTCTCATCAATCACTAATTAAGAAAATGCTCTGAAGACTTGCCTGCAGACAGATCTTATGAAGGTATTCTCTTCATTGAGGCTCCCTCCTCAGATGACTTCAGCTTGTTATAAAGTTAACATTAAAATATCCAGCACAATTGACCCCTTGTCAACTCAACACACAAATACATCACTGTTAAGCCACAACCTTTTCCATCTTGTTTAACCCCCAAGATCACACATTAATATCAATACAATGTAAAACATTTTCAAATGTAAAAAGGCCCACAGACTTTAAAAATTCAAACACTTAATAATTCTGTTTCTTTTTTTAAAATCAAATCTCTTTCCAAATCCAAAGTCTTTTAGAATATATCTCTCAACTGTAGGTTCCTATAGAATCAAAAATAAGTTCAATACATTTTGTCTTCAAGAAGGAAGAACCAGGACACAGTCACAACTAAATCAAAGCAATCCCAACTTCCAACAGTATAAATGACTCAATATCCAACATCTGTGTTTCACACCCAGTCTTCTTGACTCCTCTAAAGGTCAAGTCTCTGGCTCACCTCTCTTCAGCACATACACCTTGACTTTGAGACTCCAGCTGGTTCTGTTCCACCTCTGTTGCTGTTCTTGGTGGTCATCCCATGGGACTGTCATCATCAAAACTGCTGGGACCCCTTTCTGCAGCTGGGCTGCATGTTCACCGACAGCCTCTCCTTGGCTCTCTTTGGGGACTTCAGACTGTTATACAGTGCCAAATCTCAACTGTTCTCCACGACCTTTTCATGCCTTCAAAACCAGTACCACAAGGGTGACTCCTTACACTATCAAGTTCAGCTATGAGCACATGAGGCCTGGTATAGTCTTCACTTCCCCCTGAAAGTTTATAAGCCAAGCCTCCATTGTCTGCACTTCTCTCAACTTTTGTATATTCCAAGCTTCTATAGTCTTCTCTATCCCCAAACTTCTAAAGTCCTTCCTCAACCCTCCTCCCCCAAAGCAGCATGGTCAGTTCTGCCACATCAATATCCCACTTCTGGTAACAAATCGTTTCGGTTAGTGTTTCTATTGCTGTGATGAAACACCATGACCAAAGCAAGTTGGGAAGGAAAGTGTTTATTTGGCTTACAGTCCTACATCTCTGCTCATCAGTGAAGAAAGTCAGGACAAGAACTCACACAGGTGGGACCTGGTGGGGGATGGGGGGAGCATTTGTTGCTTTTGCAGAGAACCTAAGCCTGATTCCTAGCACCCATATCAAGAGGCTTACAGCTACTTGTAACTCCAGATCTGGGGGAGATCATGCCCTTTGCTGGCCTCTGCAAGAACCTGCACCTCTCTCTCTCTCTCTCTCTCTCTCTCTCTCTCTCTCTCTCTCTGTGTGTGTGTGTGTGTGTCTTTTTCTCTCTCCCTGTCTCTGACTCTGTCTCTCTGTCTGTCTGTCTCTCTCTCTCTGCCCCTACTACCCTCTTAACTCCCTTCCCCATTACCAGAATAAACTCTATTCTGTACTATTCCATAGTGTAGCTGGTCCCTCAGGGAGAAGGGATTCCTAAGATGGGTCCTGCAGAGGCATCCCCCTTACCCCCTTGCTGCACCTCCATGGACCATATCCCCCTACTCTCTTCATCTTTTTACTAACCTTGGTGCAAAAACCTGGGACATCATCTTCTTCCTAACGTTCTCTTTTCTTTCAAACTGAGAGTGAAATTTCTACCTCACAGCTGGTATGACTGTACTCCACAGTGGGGTGGGATTCTCTCCAGTTGGGATGAGGGTGGGATGAAGCGAGCTTCCCTTTGGAGCACTCGGGGTTACGTAGGAGACCACCTTGAAGGTGCAGCACATTTGCTCTTTAAAGTGTCTCCAGATAAAGAGCCACAGAACAATAAAACAGGAGCATCTATCTGAATGAGGAAAAGCGGCCTGCTCCATCCTCCTCAGCAGGGTATGGTACATTGAGGTCCTCGCTCCTGCAACATAGCAAGTGGGTCCCCCTGAGGTGATCACATTTAAAAAGACCTCTTCAGTATTTTTTTTACCTGCTTGCATAAAAAGAAACCTTAAGTTAGCACACAAAGTGACGGCCTGGTGGCCTTGGAAACTCACTGTGTGTGCCTCTCAAAGAAACTGATTTTCAGTAGAATTGGCTTTGATGGGGGCAGAAGTGCCCTTCAACGTAAGCAGGGAACAAAGACTTCTTTGAGGAATCTGCTCACGTGTTGAGCCGTGAATTAATTATCACAAAGATGAATGCAGATGTCCCTAGCAAAGTGAGTGTGTGCTCGGCTGGGTCTGTTCTAGAAGTCAGTCTCACCGCATAGTATTTATGATGGACAAATGCAGGTCTCACGATGTTCTGGTGATAGAAACGCTGACCATGTGCAAACACAGTGTAACAACAAAACTGCCACAGAAATCCCTGAATTCTGACCACAGGGAGAGCTGTGGAGCGCAAGGCTCGCCTTTCCGCATGGACTCTGCGGATCTCAGAGTTGGGGCGGAACTGTTTTGGGAAGAGTCCGCTGTTGTGAGTTTAGCAAGATAATGATCTGTTCCATTTGTGCGGCACTTTAAGTGTTCCAAAGCACTGTCACATAACATTCTCCCTTTGACCCTCAAAACAAGCCTGCAATGGAGGCTCGAAATTTCCCCAGAAAATTCACTCACACTTTTCATCCGGCTGTTATTTGGTTGCATGCATTTCGAAACTCTAGGGGCTGTTAAGTCTCAAGTACAAAGAGCCAGAGCAATTCAGAGAGAGCCACAGCTATAGGGAACTGTGTATTTGTATGCATGTGTGAACATATGTGTATGCCTGTGTGTTCACACACATGTGTGAGAAAGTGTGTGTGTGCACATGTGCAAGTGTGCGTTTATGAGAAGGCGTGTGCAAGAAAGAAAAGTGTTTGTGCAAATGTGTGCATGTGTGTTTCTCAGCTATAATCGCTGCTTTCTTTTGATAGAAAACAGTAGCCTATCAGTTTACCTGATATGGTTTTCATTTAATCAAACTGCTGTTAATAATTGGGCACTTTGTAGGGGGATGTGAGAGAGATAGGAAGTGATCTTTGAGCTGGGCATGGTGGCATACATCAGGAATATGAGAGGTGGAGGCTGGAGGATTATAAAGATGAGCCTGAGTCACATAGTGCTTCAGGGATAACCTCAGCTATCTGAATCTCAAAACAAACACAATAGCAAACAACAACCCCCCAGCACTACACACACACACACACACACACACACACACACACACACACACACACACACACGATACATATGCATACAAGCAGGTCTCATACACATGAAAGAAGCCTTAATAAAGGGGAGGATGCCCATCCACCTCTAGCCACAGGTGAATGACAATTACTGTCCACCTACCAGTTGGTACCTCAAAGAAGACCTGGACGAATGGCCGCCTGAGGTGTCTATTTAGCATATCAAAGCAGACAGTGGCTGCCAGCCTCTCAGCTTCACAAATACCAGTTATGAGAGTCCTCTTAGCACCTCTCACCTCACCCCCTACCCTACCCTCTCCAGCCCCTGAGCTGGGGGCTTCCCCAGCTTCTCTCTCCTATATAACCTCGGCCATCTTAGCCTAGTGTTCTCTTGGTCTTCCTCCTGGTCCTCAGGTTTCCTCCTCTTCTTTTTCTCTTCTCTACCTCTCTCGCTCTCCCGTCTTTCTCTCTCCTTTCATGGTCCAGGCTCTGGCTGAACCTCTCCCTCATACCTACAATAAAAACCTTCTCAACTGTAGCTAAGAATGCTCATGCCCTTCTTACCATTCAGTAACATGCAAATGTCTTCATCCTCACACCACAGGCAGAGAGAGATTGTAAAGGAGCAGTAAACCTTTTCAGATATTTGACGCACACATTGCCTTCAGGGTACTTGACAGAGACTCAGGAAGTGCATTGCTTAGTAGTCTTGAGATATTAGTGTGTGTGTGTGTGTGTGTGTGTGTGTGTGTGTGTGTGTGTGTGTGACTGTGTGGGAGGTGCATGTGTACAAAGCTATACACTCATGTGGAGGGCTGAGACTGATGTATTTTCTTCAATAGTCTATCACCGAGTTGTTTTAGAAAAGGGCTTTTCACTGTGTTAATCTTAAAAATTGGAAGAGAAAAATAAGTTCCATAATTTTTTAGCCAAATTTGAAGCAAGCTTTAACTAAGTACTGTCCAGGATGACAGGCTCTGGTCAGAACCATTCCAGTGTTCGAACAGCCATGAGTCACATTTTGCAGAGGCTTATGAAGGCACATCGCGAGACTATGTGTTTTTCCATTAGGTCCAATCAGGAGCAAACATGGTGTGCTTCCTGCTCCATGAGGTCAAGCACATTGGAAACAGATGGGTCAAACAAACACAGGACAAACTGGAACTTATTCTCAACTGCACGCAGGACCCTCATCCTGCAAGGTGTATTTCTGCTGCTTTTGGTTTTCCATTAACTTGCAAGGTGTATTGCTCTGGCCTGTTTTGGTCTCACAACTGAACCTGGAGCTGACAAGGTTACCCTCTCACCAAGGCTAGAATGAGAGAAACAAGTAGCCAGCTGAATGTTGGCAAATACCCACAGCAGAGCAGAGCAGACAGAAAAGTGTCCCTGGGTCTGGGAGACAGCACAGTCACATGCCAGCCCCACTCCTGAGCCATCCTGATCCTCGCTACCTCATTACTGGTGAGTAGGACCAGTAGACAGCGGTTTTTTGCAATTCCTGTGAATGTTTGGTGTTGGCTAGTTGGATTTCTGTCTAGTGAGAAAATTCATGGAACCTCAGAAAGTTCAATTTATGAAATTATTAGAAATCTAAGAGTATTTTCACCGTAGACTCCCTTTTCCAAGGCATAAAATACAAAGTAAATTATGATACCACTGCTCTTGGTAAAATGGGGTGTTGTCCTGAGTCACCTTTTCAGCAGCCCCAACTTCAGCCACAGCCTCTTGAACCCCTAAGCAGTCACCTGAGGCCCTTGTGCTTCTTGCCTGGAATCTCCTTTGGCAACAGGGTTCAGATGAGAAGAGGGGGGAAGTGGAGAGCAGCCCTCGGTGAGGAATTTGAGTTCTAGTGATTCCTATCTTAAATTTGTCTTTCCATCACACTGCTTAATTATCTGAACAATGGCAAGGAACACAAAGAAGGAAAGACTAGAAGGGGAAGGAAGGGATGGGGAGAAAGGAAGGGGAGGAAGAAAGAACGAAAGGGGAGGGGAGGGAGGGAGAAGAGATGAAGGAAAAGGGAAGAAGGGCTAGAAGGAAGAAGAGGAAAGGAAATAAGGAGAGGAGAAGGTGATGAGGAAGAAGAGGGAGAAGAGGAGAAAGTGGGGGAGGTTGGTTCCTTGCAGGGGGAGGTTGATTGTGAGACCTTATGTCATAAAAGGGAGCCCTGTGGTGTGACACCAAAGGAAATATGGAACAAAATGTTGACAATTCAAAAGGGTTAGAACCATAAGTAAAGACCACCAGAAAAACCAAAACAAAACAAAACAAAACCAAAAAAACTTTCAATGAACAAAAAGGCAGAGGCTGAGCCACGCCCAGTGGGAGTGGCCTGACTGTAGAACAGGGGGCAGGGCTGTTGCTCTCTGTTCGTGGGTAATTTTTGTTTGTTGATTCTTTTGTTTTGTCTTGTTTCGTTTCTTAGTGCCTCCCTGCACCAGACGATCTAAAAACAAATAAACAAACAAAAAGATGCTTCAGCATATAGAAAGTAGTTAAAATTCACTGAGAGAGAGACAGACAGATGACAGACAGGAGACAGAGAGATAAAGACGGAGAGAAACAGACTGACGCAGGAAACTTTAAGTAGTCTATAGGAAACCTGAAAGTTGGAAAAAGCACTTCCCGAAGCCTGTGGAAAGCGCTTTGAGTTATCGACTTTTAAATCCTGTGGGCCCTTCCTATCCTCCCTCTTCTAAGCCTCTAGTTCCGGTTTCCCACTGTGATGGAGAAGGTGCGTTTGTCACTTTTTGTCAGCTTTACCCGGTGCGCAGTTAGAATGGGCTCGGGAAGGGTAGCTGAGTCCTAGAAAATTCCGTTCCTGTAAAATATTCCAAAGACAGGCAGCTGCACATGACTAGTTTCTCAAATAAGAGTCCTGGGACCATCCCTTCCCTGGAGATTCGTTCTTTAAGCCGCAGAAGGATAGGCGGCAAATAGTAGCCACCCTCGGCCTCCGGGGAGTCCAGAGAGAATTTTTATGTCTCACAGCTGAACCAAACTTCACAATGCGCCAGAAAAGAATCGGAGAAGGGCTGAGAGCCGGTGCGGGGTCTTCAGAGCAGAATGCTAATGATCACCTTTAATGAAGCCTGACAGTACAATCTGCTTCTCATTGTGGCCTAAGTGCGGGCTCCCGGCACACCCCGGCTTTCAGGGCAAGGACAGACCGGGATAAATGGCCCTGCTGGTGAGCAGGCCTGGGCACAGCTGATCTTTCAGCCAGGATTAAATTAATTAAAGCGATTCTCCTGGCCAAGGAATTAGTCTTTTTATCTGTCATTATTGTATTGTTTATTAATCTCCAATGGAGGCTAATTGGTATCTGGGCTTTCGGACACCAGGGATCTCAGAGTGATAGGGATGAAATTGCCTTCATTTGCAATGGGAAGAGGAAGAAGGGATGTCTTAGTTGTAGGTGTGAAATGAGCTTGTTAACTTAAGGCCTTCATCAAAAGGCTACAAGAGCCCACGGCAAGAGCAGTAAGCAAGATAAACCTACAAGGAAGCAGTCGAGGCTCAGTCTCACGGCCAACGTTCAGGGAGATAACCACAAAGAAGCCTATTGCATTCAGGACATTGGTCCAGGGAATTGTAAGGCCTCTCTCTCAAATGGGGTACATACCATAGCTGGCAATGTGCCTGAGTCCCCGGCCCAGAAGGAGCTGGAGACATGTTGCTTAAACTGTCATTTTAGTAGATATTAAGGAAACTGCTGTTAGTGGTGTATCAATCAGTTGCTCTTCCTGATGCTCTGACAAGTCCCCTGGAAAGAACAGCTTCAAAAAGGAAGGGTTTATTTAAGCTCACACTCTGAGGGTATGGTCCATTACAGTCCATATATATGATATATACCATACATACACACACACATATACATACACACATATTATCATATATATATATATATATATATATATATATATATATAATGTATACATATCCATACAAATACAGGGTGCATCTTCCTACCTCATTAAAATAATCTGGAAACTCCCTTACTGATCTGTCTAGAGGTTTGTCTCCTAAATAGCTCTAGCTCTAGTCAAATGAACAACACTAGCTAATACAAGTAGGAACTTTGCCAAAGCAAGGGTATTTCTTAGGTAGGAGAGGGGACTATGGTGGATTAATACACAAGTTGCACAGGGTCCAAAGGGTCTTGGGTTTCATTTTCTGCTCTGCCTCCAGTTTTACTCTTGGGTGAACAAGGTAATCCATGGAGCCAGTCCCAGGGGATGGGCAGCTGTGGGGTGCTCTCCGGAGGGATCTTGACACAGCCTAATCCAGAAGAGAGACCCACAGTTCTTCTAGCTCTCCTAAAAGTGGTTTTGGTTTGTTTTTATTTTTGTTTTTTAATTGCAAACAATCAGAACTCATTGTCCTTAAACTCCACAGACACTCCATATTTGGAGGGAATTCCTGTCTGAAAGCCGTTTGTGTTAGTGGTTTTCTTCTTCTAGGTTTGAGTTCTGGGGTCTCAAGGAAGCAAATGAGAACAGTCAGTTGCAAGCTGTTGTTTTGTGGGTCCAGAGCCTCTCTGCTAGTGCCAACTCTTAAAAACCCCATCTCCACTACTAGCCTGCTAGAATCGTGCCCGTGACCAGGGCCAAGGTCCAAAGCCAGGGCTTTGGGTCCACGATTCTCTCATGAGATTTCCATGTCTATGGCCTGTCTCTTAGCAACTGTCCTGCTACAGCAACATCTTCCTACTCCGATCACTGGGTACTACCTTAGCTTCAACCAACCCGGATGAGAACTATGGGTGTGCCTTGCCTCTGAGTTGCATTCCAACAGACGGCTGGATGCAACACATGGACATAGGGAATGCAGAGCCATATTTGGGAGAAAGAATGTGGAACAGTCTTCGCCATTGCCACAAGTACTCAACAGACCTAAAGCCATCTTTTTTTTCTATAGTCCACCTTTTTTATTTGGCTCTATGCATGGTGTGGGATAAAGGACTCAGCTTTCTCGATTCAGACAAGATAAGACGATCCTGAATCGCTGATCAGAACAGAAGGGTAATCTTGGCAGTTTCCCTTTGGAGCTGTCTTTACCTGCTGAGTGTGGCCACCACCATACCTGTGGTAGGAGGGATGGTGGCCCTTTGATGCTTGCCTGGTGATGGGTAGGTAGACCCTCAAAGGGTCTAGTCCTAGGGCCAAGCCACCGCTAATACTGATGGGGAGGGAGAGCTAATGTGTCCGTGCTTGCTTTCCCTTGCAGTGGACCAGGGAAAGGGAAGGCACCCATTGGTGACTCCTGCTCAAGTCGTCTGGCTACAAAGGACAGGCCTTCCGTGTACTCACCCCAAACTCCACCTTTTAGGATGCCCTAGAGCCAGATCACGGGTATGGGAAAGTAACTTAGGGAACCCACTGCTTGTTTGCCCCTCAGGTACAGGGTACCTCCTCCAGCAGACCTTCTAGAGGCCTCAGAGAGCTGTTCCGTGTATCTTCTCCAGGGAATGTATTCAGTCCAAGGAGCCAGTGTTTTTCCAGTACAGTACTGATCCAAATCACTTCAGGCCCCAAATGCCTGTGTCAGTATCTACATGGTTTTGTTTGATAAAGCCAAGCATAATGCCTAGGCCAAAATTTCCCATAATATCCAGTGTGTGTGTGTATGTGTGTGTGCAGGCCAGACATCAATGCTGAACGTCCCTATTGTTCTCTACTTTAATTCGCTGAGATAGATTATTACCGAACTTGTTTTGGCTAAACTGGCTGGCCAAGGAGCCTTCCCAGAATCCACCCATATTTGTCCTGAGGTTATAAGCAAGCCCTGCCACACTCAGATTTCTACCTGGGTGACGGGGACCCAAACTCAGCTCATCATGCTTGTGTGGCAGGTACTTTCAGAGGTAGGGATCTCGAGGCTCAAGATGAAACCTGCAGCTCTGAGATGATTGTTTGTTATGGAATACCTTTGCTTGAGTCTTGCAGCTCCCTCTGAGGGTTGTTAAAATCATTAGCTTTGGGTTTCAGAGAAGGAGGAGATAGATCTCATAAAGAAAAAAGAAAAGGATTTATCCAAGAGCAACTGTGAGGTAGAGCCCCATGAGTTTGGTTCGAAGGACGGCCTTTCTAGCACAGCGTAATTGGTACATTCAGACATTGGTGGGGACCATTCAAGAAAGTCAGACTCAAGTTTGGTTCCAGGAAAGGACTACAGATTCTGTATTGGCTTGTGGAATCAGCTAGCAAGACAGGAACAACATTTCCACCCTTGGGAGGAGCATCGCCTGGCTCAGAAGAGACATAGTAACTGTAGGCAATGCTACAAGCAAAGCTGCAGCTAACTCTTAAGTTTAGGGGTTCAGGAACACATTCAAAGATGGATAATAATTTAAGGCCTTTGATTATACGGTCGGAGTGACTTGCCTGTCTGAAAACATCTATGTGAGAGCATGGCTTCTGAGCAATCGGGTTCCCTTTGGAACAGTGGCCACAGAAGGACTTATGCTCCTGGGCTTCCATCTTACTCTAAGAAAGAGTTTGTGCTCCTGTTGGTACCGTAGATCAGTGTGACCTTTTGGAGACGCTCCATACAGTCTTGAACGTGGGGATTTAGTCTGCGAGTAAAGACATTTCTGTAGCGACTGACTGACTACAGCTGTAAAGATGATAATTTTTTTATTTTCTTTGGATCAGACTAGTTTTGATTTTAACAAGTTTGATAGGAAAAGAATCAAAGCCGGGCTGGGGCAAAGAACCTGGCCATGCAAGCTGAAGGGAGCTGAAGACTGGTTATCGCCCAAAAGCTCTTGGGCCAGCAGCTAACTAACCTGGAGCATAAAGGACAGTAGCAGAGATGAGAGAGACCATCCTCGAACAAGAGGTCCTGAGTTCAAATCCCAGCAACCACATGGTGGCTCACAACCATCTGTGATGAATCTGATGCCCTCTTCTGGTGTGTCTGAGGACAGCTACTGTGTACTCATATAAATAAAATAAATAAATCTTTTTAAAAAAAAAACAGTTTGTTTAATACCCCAGTGTTTACGTCTGTGTCTGTGGCATATTAGAAGAGCAATTATTTTACTGTGAGGAAAGTCAGCTGAAGCAGATATTTTCTAAGTTACTCTGGGCAGTTGTTAATCCTCTCCAGGGTAATTTGGCCAAGTGTGTGTTGTTTGTTGTATTAGTATAGCAAAAGTTGCTAAGTTATATCACTTTAAAAAAAAAAGCTTTGGGGGTTGTTTTCTTAAGTATACATAATTAGTTTAGCATAATAATTCTTTACTTGTTTAAAAATTTAGTCATTTTTACCGAAAAGGATCTGTGGCAGAATTCTATAACTCACTGAATAGTGAGACCTTTAACATATTCAGGCATCAGCCAACAGTGATGGTGTATGCCTGGAACCCCAGCAGCTAAAAGGTGGAAGGAAGGAGGACGTGGGTTGTGAGTTCAAAGATAGTCTGGGATACACCCCATGTCAACAAGAAATAAATTCATAAATAGACCATTTCGGGCCCACAAAGTCAAATTGAGATCCAGCTGTGTGCCTTCTTCTTTCTTTTCCTATACAACTTGAAAAGAGGCTTATGGCTTTCCTACTTTGAATTCTCAAATGAACTTCCATTTCACACTGAATCAGTCCAGGCCACAGGAGGGACAGAGCTCTTTGAGGCTTCAGGACATTTAACTGCTCTGAAATACTGAATACTGGCGTCTCACACCATGATCCCTGGTCTACTGGGGAGCTTGCAGGCTTCCATCCTTGAAGCCTGTCTTTGTAAATGTTCACCAGCCAACACTTCTTTGCTGAGTGAGTGCTCCATCCTCCATCCTGGGATTTACTGTGATTGACATTTGGTTGGCCCGTTAGACGTCCTAGTGAATTCTGCTCACCAGCTAAGACTTGGCAAGCTTGGTGGTAAAGTAAGACAATCACTGTGATCTTCCCCTTTGTGGTTGGGTGGGGGAGCAAGGATGCAGCCAGAAAAATGGTGCTGTGAGTTCTTGTCTGGCTGGACTCTGCTCATGAACCTTTCTCCAACACCTTAACACATAGCAGAATCTCTTCATCCTCCCAGACTCTGCAAGAACTCTAATTTCTACCTTTATTTTTCTTAAGTTTATTTGTTTACTTGTGTGGGCACGCTTACTCGGGTGCCAGGATACCCACAAGGAAGTCAAATGGGCATCTTTCAGAAGTCTGTTCTCTCCTTCCACTATGTAGGTCCCGGGAATTGAACTCGGGATACCAGCAAGCTCCGTCACCCAATGAGCCCACCTCGTTGGCCCAAGAACTCTAATTTCTGTTTTCAAGTCAGCTACACGGATGCCCATAAAGATGAAAGTGTTTTTCAGCATGAGAAAAAAAAAAAAAAAAAAGCTAAAACACTTTCCACTGGTCATGATGAAGTAAGGTGTCTGCATTTCTCATCAGACCGTGGCATTGCCTTGCTCAGGAATGTTCAGTATTATGAAAACTAATTCAGGTGATGAGTCTAGTTTTGATTATGTTGCAGTTTTTCCAGTTCCAAACTCTGTCATACTCTGTCTCATTTAATCCTCCTAATTATTCCACATCATGAAAATGTATAAAGAATGAACTCAGGGTCCAAACTGACTTGTCCTAGGCAAGGCATAGCAGAAGGGGACCTGAACACGACTCTTTTTGCCTGCAAAGCTTGTCCCCTTTAGCTTGGGAGCAACAAGGTGTAAAACCAAGAGCTACAACCCCAATGCTCTAATAATTCTAAAGTGCTCCATTAACAGCACAATGTTAACAACTTGGGAGGTTGAAGCAGGAGGATTGCCACAAGTCTACACAGGAAGTTTCAGGCCATCAGGTCTCAAAGTGAGATGACATCACCATCACAATAGGAAGAAGAGGAAGAAGAAAGAAGGAAAAAGAGGAAGAAAAATAGATGTTTCATTTTTATTTATTTAAATGTATACGAATATACTGTCCGCTGTCTTCATACACAGCAGAAGAGGGCATCAGATCTCATTACAGATGGTTACGAGCCACCATGTGGTTGCTGGGAATTGAACTCAGGGCCTCTGGAAGAGCAGCCTATGCTCTTAAACATCTCTATCTCTCCAGCCCCAATGATTCATTCTTAGATATATAAAAAGTTGTGGGCTGGAGAGAGATAGCTATGTTGTTAAGAGCACAGACTACTCTTTCAGAGGTCCTGAGTTCAATTCCCAACTCGCACAGATTGGCTCATAATCATCTGTCACTCCAATTCCATAGGATTTGATGAGCCCTTTTGGCCTCTGGAGGCACTACACCATGCAGTATATAGTCCATTAAAGCACAGAACACTAACATAAAATAAATACATCTAAAGCGTTTTAAAATTATTTAATTTCTGTATGCTTCCTGAACATCGACGTGCATGTCATATGCACAGTAATTGTATATTTAAATTAGTGCATACATATTTAATGTTATAAATAATATATTTTATATTATATATGTAGGCATGAAAGGGATGGGTAAACATTAGTTTATCTAGACTAAAAGAGCCTTCAGAGATAGCATATCTGAATATTCTTCTTTGATTGCTGATTCAAACAAAGCCACAAAATGGGAATTTTGAGACAATTACAATCTTTGAGACAATTGCAACCGTTTAATTATAAATTGGCTGGTAGGTCATAAAGATGAGTTTTATTAACCTTGATTATTTATGAAAAGAAAAACAAAACAAAAAACGACACTTCATACCTTGCAGGGGTAGCAACTGAAACACATACTTCAGACACAGATTAGAGACAGGGACATACTAAGAAGCCCGGAATGGGGGGGGTGGGGGTGGGGTGGGGGGGTGGGGGGGTGTGTGGAGGTGGGGTTGGAATCTTAAGGTAAGATTCTTGCTACTTTTTGACTATTTAATGTTTTCATAATAAAAGCCCTACTGGCATTAATTTTGTTAACGACCTTGTAAGTAGGATGATGTGAGTGTAACTTTGCGGGTTAACACTGGGAGTCAGCCCAGCTTGGCTGCTGAAATATCAGCACTGCACTGCCCTCTAGTGTTGGCCAGGGTTTACAGCAGCAAACCTTCATTAAAACAAGTCTTCCACCCAGTCAAGCTCCTTCTGCTCCAACGGTCCACCTCGCTGGCTAGTTTTAAATGTCAGTGGAGATTTTTAAGAGGCTGTTGACAGTTAAGAACGCTTCTGTCCTTGCAGAAACCCTGCTTGGTCGCTTCCTCCCTTGTAGGCTGTGATTTCTCTCCCTTTTGTTGCTCTCTTCAATAGCAGATCTGCATAAAAGTGATTTAAAAAAAAATTACTCCAGAGCATCAGGTTTCTAAGAGCTCAGATGTTTGGAGGGGAAACAGTACTATTTATCAAGCTTAGGAATTAACTGCGTTTTGGTAACATACTTTTATAATTACTCAGATGGTTAGAATCACTAATCAGTGTCAGCTGGACCTAGTGAGAAGCAATGTGTTCGGGCAAAAGCAGGGCCTCCCGAGATTCACATCAGAGGTCTCCTTAAATAGCAGCATCAAAAACCCGCAGAAAATGTGTTTAATTTTGTTTATTTATTTATTTCTTATGTGTTTGTTTTTGTAGTTCTGGGCGTGGAGCACAGGGTCTCACAGGTGCTTTTACCACTGAGCCACAGCCCGGATTGTTTACAGTGCAAAGGGCAAAAAGATATAAACAGATCCTTCTTCCAAAGTCAAACAAACAGACTTACGTAAAAGCAACGACAGAGAAACTTAAGCTCTCTTTACAAGGTTTCTAGTTGGCCAACTTGTCCTGATCTCCATTTCCATCAACCGAATTGCTTTGGTTTGATTTTTGGAGGCTAACTCTCAAACTTGCCACCTTGACTTCTGATCTTTCTGCCAGCATGCATGCATCCTCTATGCTGTGAAGAATATTCCGATATATTTAGTGAGCATCTACTAAGTGCCAGGCACCAGTGTGATTGGTAGCAACACAGTGATGGCCTAAGCGGATCTAGTCCTGTCTTCTTGGCGTTCTAGAGAGAGGCTCTCCCCACCACACAGTTTCTGCTCACAGTGAGCTGTGGACAACCATCTCCTCATCCTCCTCTACCTTCTCTTCTACTAGGAAAACAATGACCCCTTATCTCAGAATTGACAGGGACTCAACCTTAAGGACCATTATCCCCTCCTCTTGGCTGTCTACCCCACAATTCCCCCGATACTCCTCAATGAAAAGGACAACCCAAATAACATGGGGGGATTTATAGGTTCCTCCATCTCTATTGGAGATAAACTCTGAAGCTGCCCCTGCTCCCCCTCCAGTGCAGCTGGCATAGACTTGACAGTGTATCATTTTGATTCGATGAGAAAAACACCATTGTAAAACGTGTTTTTTCTCTGGGCTATAGTTTGCTCCAGTGAAAGTCAGTTTGGTTCTGAAGTGTCCCTCACAGCCTCCTTCTCAAGCTCTCACTCCCCCGGCACAATGCCTAGGACTGTATTGAGAAGCTGTGGGACTTGCAGGAGGTGTAAGCCCCCTGGATGGATGAGATCACTAGGGACTGGCCTTTGAAAGCTGTAGCCCAGCCTGTGGCTCTGGCCTTAGTGTCTGCATCCTGGTCCACTGCGATGTGAGCAGTCTTTGCCACACACTCCAGTCACCACAGCCTGAGCCACACCTTTGCACCTTCCCAGGATGGCTGAATGAAACCCTCAGCCACTGTCTTAGTCAGGGTTTCTGTTCTTGCACAAACACCATGACCAAGAAGCAAGTTCAGGGAGGAAAGGGTTTATTCAGCTTACACTTCCACATTGCTGTTCATCACCAGAGGAAGTCAGAACTGGAACTCAAGCAGGTCAGGAAACAGGAGCTGATGCAGAGGCCGTGGAGGGATGTCACTTACTGGATTGCTTCCCCTGGCTTGCTCAGCCTGCTTTCTTATAGAACCCAGGTCTACCAGCCCAGGGATGGCTCCACCCACAATGGGCTGGGCCCTCCCCCCTTGATCACTAGTTGAGAAAATGTCTTACAGCTGGATCTCATGGAGGCATTTTCTCAACTGAGGCTCCTTTCTCTGTGATAACTCCAGCCTGTGTCAAGTTGACACAAAACCAGCCAGGACAGCCACCATGAGCAGATTGCTTCTGCCGGTAATTATGGGGACCATAAAGCAAAAGCAACTAAGCCATACCACAGGGTAAAGAGGTGAGCACAGGTGTGTACTGCAGGGAGCTTCATGTGCACGGCCTCTGTTAATTCCTGCTGCAGCTTTGAGGATTCGTTCCCCTTCCCAGGCTTCGGAAGTTAAAAGAACTTCAGTTAGGCTGACAGCCAGCAGGTGGCAGAATTCCATTTTCTTGTCTGTAAGTGTCGTGGGTGAGATGGGTGTGACTTCCCTTCCAGGCTCTGAAGGGAGTTTTTTCAGCTAGATTCCTGAGTCTAGGCAGTACTCAAGAATAATGGAGCCTAGGCTCTTAACCATGACATAATTCCAAGCACTCTCTATTGATGAATGGATTGATTATCCAGTCGATCTTCACAGCACCTGGGCGGGAAGAACTGGTCGTGAGCAACCCAGGACACACAGAGGGGGACAGAAACTAGCACAAGCGAGACCGGGGCCCAGCTGTCTCCCTCCAAAGCCTCTGTGTAGACTGTCACCTGTGCTCAGGGCCTGGCCTGGGTGTTGGTATGTTCTTGACTTCTTATCCAAAGGATTGAAAAGAAGGGCTCACAGAGACTTGCAAATGCAGCAAGATGTTTATTTTGGGTAAAGAACAAAAAGGGGTACAAATATCAAAATTGATAGAGGACAAAGCGTGTAAATATACTCAGGGGCCCCAATAATCGTTTCTGGCTTCACAGGTGACGGTGCGGGAGGGCAGGGTGCTGGTCGCTAAGGCTCAGGGTTTGGGTGGCTCTCTATTTTGATTGATAGATTGTAAAATCATTTTCTCTACTCTGCATGTTCCTCCCAGTAAGGCATCTAATTTTAACCATAAGCCCCCTCATTTATGCTCAGGCATAAAGTAGTCAATAGAGACTCTCCTTAAAAAGTAACTAAAAGACACACTTGCCTTATTGTACATCCATCCAAAGCTAGCTTAGGCCTGATTGAACCTTCTATTCTTTATAGGAGGAACTGAGAATGCATTTGAACAGAAACTTGTTGAATAGAAACCTTGCTACTAAAGGTGAATAAAGGTTTATGTTGTTTATAGATGAGAAAATTCGCACATGCACGAGTGTGCACAAACACACACACACACACACACACACACACACACACACACAAACCACCTATTTGTAAGCAAGGGCTTGAGGGTGTCCTGTGGTTGCTAGGTGACTTGTTTGGATGGAATGTATACATAGAGCCTATAGGTCAGGGCATAGCCTACCAATGCATTAGTACAAGAAGGAGTTGGGCTGTATAATCCAAACCAAATACCAGCCTAAACCGCCTGTGCTTGCCCGACTCAACCAACCAACCATCACACACTTCCCCTAAAGAGTGTAATAGGTGAGGGTGTAAGAATTTCAAATAGAAATGTAGCAAAGTCGCGTAAAGTTTTAAATATCGGTTTCAAATGGGTTCAGCAGAAAATGTGATCCCATCTGTCTTTCTACCCTTGGTGTTTAACGTACCGCCAGGCACACGGAAAGCAGCTGAGTGAACCCAGGCCATCTAGAGGCCATCCCTTTGCGTTCTGAACCCCCGCCCCGCCCCCGCTCACACTGAAAGTGTTAGACACTAAACTCGCACGCATAATTGTTCCATACGTTAGCAACCCAGAGAGCCAACCCTATAAGCTTCCTTATAAATAAAGATTGGAAGGCATTTTGGACCACCTGGGCAACTGAGTGAGCAAGCATTTCGGCCTTCTCTGGCGCCATCTGCTGCTTGGTATCTGCAATTACTCCAGAGCAGCTGAGACTGGACTGAATGTGTTTCCTGGATACAGGCAGGTGCATGGGAGCTTAAACGTGGAACGTGCCCTGGAAAACTGGCTTTCTTTCCTGAACGACAGCTATTCACTGTCATGTCAGAATTGTGACAGCTTCTGTACACATTTCCCCTGGTCTTTCCCTCGTCTGTCTGGATTTCTTTCTGCTCCTTCCTTCCTGTACAATATGTAAAGTGAATTTTGTCTGTGTTTGTAAAAACACTTTCTCTCCCTTTCTCTCTCTCCCCATTTCCCTCTTCCCTTTCTCTTTCTGTCTCCTTAATTGTCTTCAAATGTTACAAGTGTCATACAATATATAAAGTTCTAAACAGTACTGTGTATTATTGTATGTTTTTACTTTTTTTTTTAAAGTGGAAGACTTGAAGCCCAGTTTTCTTCCAGTCACCATGCACCCTCCTTAAGCAGAAGACTTAAACCTCCTTAAGCAGGAAGTTTCTTTCGGGATAACATAAGGAAATAGATCCCAACGACTTTTCCTCCCAGAGTGAAATTCTTATTTAACTGAGAAGCAAACTCTCAGCAGTTTTAAAAGCAGCTGGTCCTGGGCTGGGGAGATGGCTCAGTGGTAAAGAAAACATGATACTCTCCAAGCAAAGCATATCAGACAGCTCACAACCGCCTGCAACTCCAGCTCTGTGAAATCCAATCCTCTCTTTGGCTTCTTTTGGGCATCCAAAAGCACACAGCCCACACACACACACACACACAGAGAGAGAGAGAGAGAGAGAAACCCTTTGGAAACAGAAGACAAATTCTTACTGATCCTGAGCTAGTCAGTCCAGGGCGAGCCCAGGCAGCTTGATTTTCTAAAGTTTCATTTGTCATTATTTTCCTAAAGAATGCCCTGAAGTAGTCAGAACAGAACACCCTTCCCCCCCACTGTGTGCTTCAGTATCCGAGTGCAATGAGATCATTGCTAATGGCCGTCCTCTGCTTCTAACGAAGAGTGGACACTGTATGGACCACTCGCGTGACGATCCAGCGTCAAGCTTAGTTAGGTCACTGTCCTCACTCATCCACAGATGGGAAAACCAACGTCAGGCTATGGCTCTTCTCATGGGCAAGGTCTTAGTCACATGGTCAGCTTGAAAGTGACCCTGGGAAAGGCAGACTCAACATGGGCATCTGCGTGTGCCACAGTGTAGAGCTCTGGCTGAAAGGACGATGGGGAGCTGTTTGGCCTCTAAAGGCTAATGATGATACCAAGGAGGTGACATCTGAAATGGTGCACCGGCTCTAGGAGAGTGATGAGAACACATCCACAGCTTGAACACATGTGAAATGTTCAAATCCTTGTTTGTAACAGAAAAATAAAAACCAACAAAGCAAAAAAAGAAAATAGAAACTGGAAGCAAACCTAACCTGTTTACAAGCAGGATTCGGGTTAGTCTTCTGGAACAGTGGAACACACCACGGTATCCATTTCTCTTTTCTATTTACCCCCAAAGGACGTAAAAGACAGGCAGGTACTAATTTTACTAAAAGTTCAACTTGGTGAAGCTAATGAGTTTATTGGGGGCGGGGGTTACAGAACTTGGGTGCAGAGTTACTTGCAGGAGTGTGGGTGACTCCCAATGGCAGCATCACCACAGAGATGTACCCTATCATGGGAGGTGACTTCATAAAGTTACATCTTGGAGTCTGTCTTGAGACTTAACCTTTTACTCTGCATGTGGTCTAGAATCTAAAGATCCCTTGTAGCTGTGGCCAGGGAAGGAAAGAGAGGTCTTATGATTTTTAAAACATCTGTTGAGGAGTGATAATATCCTCATTAATCTTATCTTTACCCTAGACCTGGCTACCACTGTGTTGCTGTGTTCTAGTTGCCGTGGTTACCAGGGGAAAGTCCAGGATGGTAGGAGAGAGCACCATAGAACAGCTACTCAGGAAGAAACATTCAGAGCTGACTGACCACATGTCTCAGGACACAGTTCCAGGGCCACAAAAATGAACTTAAGTTAGACAAACATTGGTTTGAGGCACACTTTAAATCTATATATTTTAATTTTTTATTACATGTATTTATTTATTGGAAGGGGTGGGCATATAGCGGTAAGATAAGAAGGTCAGAGGGCAACATTTTCTCTCCTTCAGCTATGAAGGGCTTATGCTTTTGCATGTGGAACCCTCTCCACAGCCCTACCTGGTTTTTGTTGCTATTGAATTTTGAGACCAGGTTTCTCTATGGAAGTCCGGCTGTCCTGAAGCTTATTTGAAAGACCAGGCTGGCCTCAAACTCATAGAGATCTCCTACTTCTGTTTTTTGTGTGCTGGGACTAAAAGCTCCTGACACCATGCGGGGCCACATGCTTTTTTAAAGATGTATTCCTTTATTTTTTTTTATTTGTGTATTCTTTATGCATAACAGAAGAGGTCATCAGATCCCTTTACAGATGGTTGTGAGCCACCATGTGGATGTTGGGAATTGAACTCAGGGCCTCTGGAAGAGCAGCCAGTGCTCTAACCACTGAGCCATCTCTCCAGCCCCCTGTATATATCTTATTTTAATGAAGTAAGTGCCCCATGAAGTGAATAAGACTCATGGAATTTATTATACGTCCTATAAACAGCGATGAATATTAAACACATAAACTAGGTAAAACAAACAAAGCAAACCCCCCAAACCCTAAGATACCAGAGTGGGTGCCCTATGACTCTGGAGCAAGCAAGACTAAGCAGAGTAAAACCTTCCAGCCTCTCAGTGGAAAGGAGTCTCCAAAATATAATAACAAAGGCATGTTCTGGGGTAATGTGTATTGGGGCTGTGTACCTTATCATGGTATACTGTGTCTTAGCCATGGTATACAATGTTTTAGTCATGGTATACAATGTTTTAGCCATGGTATACAATGTTTGTTTTAGCCATGGTATACAATATTTTAGCCATGGTATACAATGTTTTAGCCATGGTATACAATATTTTAGCCATGGTATACAATGTTTTAGCCATGGTATACAATATTTTAGCCATGGTATACAATGTTTTAGCCATAGCATACTGTGTTTTAGCCATGGTATACAATGTTTTATCCATGGTATACAATATTTTAGCCACGGTATACAATGTTTTAGAATCATCACCTGAACCCTTAGGACCCAAGCATTTTATCTTAAAAACACCATATCTCGATTTTGCAAAAGAAAGAATGAGCTTTCGATAGTCAGTAATCTCTATAAGGGATTTAAGACATGCTCCCCCCATGTTAGCTGACAAGATCTGAGGGTATCTTTTCATATGACAGTCTCTGAGAAGATGCATGGCAGAGCCTACACAATCTGATAGCCGGCACCATGACAGCCCAGTGGGGAAGGACAACAGTGTCCTCGGTTTCCTCCATTTTAAACTGCCAGCAGCAGTCCATCTGGCTGGAGTGAGTTGGGAAAGGACTTTATAGGCAGAATAAGCAGGAAGCCCTCAGTACAGCCTCTGCGAACAGGCAGCAGTTAAAGCAGGCGAACCAGGGCAGAGGCTTACAGGAAGCCATCCATCATCCTAAACTCCCTTTTCTTGCCTAGCTGGGCTCCACCCCTGGTCTTCACTGCATCTTTGTATTGCTTCCCCAAGTGGGAAAACCTGTAAGGAAATATTTCAATGCCATGCCTAGGCCATATTTTTATATAATAACACCTAACCAGCAAGGAGGGGGAAAGTATATTTCATTTGACTTCTGGATTGAGCGATGGAGCACCACGCTCACAGTCCAATCTATCTTTGCTTAGGATCACTAGGTGCTTGGGTCTGGGAGAGGCTGAATTAGATCATGCAAACCCACATCATGGAAGGAGAGAACTGAATCCTGCAAGGTGCCCTCTGCCCTTTATACACCCATCATGACTCCAGCACACACACACACACACACACACACAAATAAATTCAATTAAAAATATCCCAGACTCATGTCATTCAAGTCTATAGCATTCAAAATCCAGGGCCAGCCCAGTGTGGCCTGTATTCTAACCATTGATCTTGTTGTGAATTGAAGTTCAAACCACAGGATCAGGTTTGGAAACTCTTCCTGTCTCAACTGTCCAGAAGGAGGCCAGGATCTGGGCAGGAACCTCAACCCAAAAACTAGTCAAAGGAACCAGCCTGACTTCTGGCTTGAGGGAATAAGATATGTGTCCTTAAAGAGGCAAGAAATAGTTTTGTTTTTCATGGTGTTTAAACGGGGCTAGGCTTTTAAAAAAATGTTTTACGTTTCACTTTACTGACAATTTCATATGTTTATATATTTTGATCTTACCCCAGCATGTCTGTTTTGAGAGCTTCCTCTCAACAAATCCTCCTGAGTTCTTGAGACAGAAGCTCATATATTTCAGGATGTCCTAGAACTCAGAGCACAATGTTTCCAAGGAGGATCATACCTGCTGGTAGTGCATGCTTGTGCTACAACATCCAGAGTTCCGTGTATGACAGGCAATCACTTGATTAACTAAGCTACATGCTGCATCCCAAGCCTGAGAAAGGGATGATGCCTTCCAATACGTGATGAAAATTACACTTCAGGGACCAAGGGCCAAGTCTGGGATGCCTTTTAGCTAAAACTGAAGGCTCTGGCCCCAGACAGGAAGAACGCAGTTGCAAGGAGGGTTGTGGGGAGAAAAATCTGTGCTGAGGTGAAGCACAGCTCAGTGCCCAGGCCCCACTGCAGCTCAGCTCCCGGGAGTGGTTCGAGCCTTAGCTGCAGCTCCTGCGCAGGGGCGGGTCCCGCGCTCAGCTCCGGCCCTCGGTGGGGCGGGGCCGCGAGCACTGTCACCGGAAGACGCCGCGGCGGGTAGGCTCCGGCTGGACCTCTGGGGAGGATCCGAGCCAGGAGGGGAGACTGTGGGGGCTGCAGGCGGAGCGATGCTCGGTCCCACGCTGCTGGGCGTGGCGGTAGCCGCGTTGGTGGCTTCAATGCTACTGTTTCAGCGTGGGGACGAGGGGTCCGGGGCTGCCCCCAGGTAACCCCGGGTAGGGAATGGAGCCGGGCCCCGCAGCCTTGTCCAGGCGAGCCGTGTTACAGTGGGCTGCGAGGCTGGGTGGCCCGGGCACATCCAGCCACCGTCCATAGCTGTGTGACTCAGCACTTCCCCATGGTTGGGGCTGTGTAGAGTCTCTTCTGCCCAACAGTTAACAACCCTTGTCCCCCAGGGTAAAGAGTGTCCCCTAGCACTCTGAAACAGTACCCGTGGGTGTCGTTTCTCCAGCATGGCGGACAAGGAAACACTGCGGAAGCTTCGGGAAGATTTCAAGATGCAGAACAAATCCGTCTTTATTTTGGGTGCCAGCGGGGAAACCGGCAAAGTACTTTTAAAAGAAATCCTGAGGCAGAACCTGTTTTCCAAAGTGACGCTCATTGGTCGGAGGAAGCTCTCATTTGAGGACGAGGCTTATAAAAATGTGGTGGGTATTTGAGCTGGGGCTAAAAGGGAATGTAGCCGCAATCATTTTGCGGAGGGGAAGGTGTTCATATCCAGAGGCTGGCCGTAGCCAGGTGGTGGTAGAGACTAAGAAATGGTCAGAATTGATAGAGACGAGCCCTTCCATCACGCCCTGGTTTGTGCCTGGCTTGCGGGCCTGCCTTTTATACTGTAGCGTGCTGCAATCTGTGTTCGGAACTTAGACTGGAACCCGGTATGGTATCGAGAAAAAGGCGCTGTTTACAGTTCCTAGAACGCACTGCTTGCACGTTTTGCCTACCCGTGTGTTTCACAATGTCACAATGGAAAAGTGTGACAAGGACATTTCTCCCAAATTTCTTCCAAGCAGGCATCCTCAGACCTGTGTGTTTGTAAACACATACTACCCTCCTCGTAAGTTACAGCAAATCGTAATGCCAGACTTCCATCTGGTAATTATGCCCAATTGGAGAACCGTGGACATTCTGTTCCCCAGTAAACATGAGTTACCTATCAACTGCAGCAAATTACAGTGTAGTGTGCTCCCGGGACCTCAAGGCAGTCTCCTGTGGGGCTCACGTTTTTCCTGGTGTGCGTACTCGCAAGTACAAGTTTTTTATTTCCATGATTTCCTGGTTGTTTTGTTTTACAAACGCCTGGTGCATCAGAACTGGCTCTGCTTGGGCTGGGCTGGGTACTGTGTAAACTCTGTAGTCTAGTTTCCTGAACCCTGGGGAGATTCCCGGCAAGTGGAGCCTAAGATTACAATATTCTTTGGCACTCCTCTGAACTCCTGTGTGATGGAACACTGCACGGTTGACGGCAATCCTATTCCCTTAGATATAGGTGGCTTAGGTTTGAGACAGTGTTTCTCTCACTAGGGTAGGCTGGCCTTGAGCGCACGGGCCCCCTGCCTCGGTTTCTTTCAATGGCTTGCCAATTTCAGTGGAGAATAGAAATTAGAAATACCGCAGAGGAGAACACATTGAGCTAGGGATGAAGCTCAGTTGACAGAGCACTCACCTGGCACAGTTAAGGCCCCTGGTTCCCCGCACTCTATGATTGGATACGGTGGAGCATACCTGTAATTTTAGCACTTGGGAGACAGAGGCAGGAGGATGGCGCTCAAGGACAGCCTTGGTTATGTGGAAGTTTAAGGCCAGTCTGGCCTTGTGAGAGAGAGAAAGAGAAGGAGGGAGGGAGGGAAGGGAGAAGGAGGAGAAGGAGAGAAATAAGGAGGGAGCTATGCGACTGCAGAGACTGACTCAGACATTGGCAAGAGTCCTAAGAAAATGCCTTTGTCTCAGGTTCCTTCTGGCTCATTCTCATGATGGTGGTTTGTGAACTGAATTGAAAGAACATCACCTAGACATGACAGCTGAACAAAATTCAGACACACGTATGATGAGCAATGAGCCACAGGCTGGAAGAGATGGCTCCGAAGAGCACAGGCTGCTTTTCCAGAGGACCTGGGTTACATTCTTACCACCCACACGGTGGCTCACAACCATCTGTTAATTCCAGTTCCAGGGAATCTGATACCCTCCTCTGGGCCCCTCTGACAGTAGATACATGTGGTGCACAGACGATGCAGACAAAAGTGCCCATACACATAAAATAAACTTTAAAAAAAAAAGAAAGAAAGCATTTAAAGCATTGTCACAATGCATCTTTAAGTACCAGGCCTAGGATTCAAAGCTGGGTCTTTGACATCCTAGCTACCATTTTGTTTCCACATCCTACCCAAATGGTTTCCTTCCTGGTGAAGTATATAGAATGGTATTTTTGTCTTCCCAAAGGTAAGGTACGAATGACCTTGATATTTGGAATCTGACTTGCTCTACTGCAGTTACATGTTCTGTGGACATACATGTGAGTCACTGATTATCAGTTTTGATGAAGATATTTTTCATTGCTTGGTACCCAACCCAGGGCCTCACATGAATCTTGGAAGCACTTGGCCACTGAGTAGCCATCTACACTCAACTCCAAATTAATTTTTTTCTCTTTTGGTAGGAAAAGGGGGATTTGGCAAATTTGATATGATAAGCTTAGAGATTCAGATAATCACCTGTCATTTATTCTTTATGTCTCAAAGGGGTTTTGCCTGTTTTTTTAAGTGTATGAAGTTGTATGCATTGTTTCCTTTCCTTGTCTAGCATCAGGAAGTGGTGGATTTTGAAAAGCTGGATGACTACACTTCTGCCTTTCAAGGCCACGATGTCGGATTCTGCTGTCTGGGCACCACCAGGAAAATAGCCGGAGCGGTGAGCAAGAAAATAACCCCTCCTCTCTTACTGGCCAGCATCTTTCCCTTCCTTTGCTTTCAAAGATTTGCTTCATTTCCTTTATGTGTGTAGGGGAAGGGGGTTGTGTCCGTATGAGAATGCAGGTGCCCACAGAGTTCAGAAGCGTCACAGGTGTTGGTGAGCTGCCCAGTGGTCCTGGGAACCGACTTTGGGTCCTTTGCAGAAGCACTTTGAGATCTCAACTGCTGCGTCACCTCTGGAGCGTCAAGTGTTCTTTTCTTCTTTTTCTTCTTCTTTTTTATTTGGTTATTCTCAGCATTTACATTTGAGATGTTATCTCTTTCCTACAATCCCCTCCCACCTCTCCCTCTCAATTCTTCCATAACGTACTCCCTCTCCTAACCACCCTCTCCCACCTCAGCGCCTTGGCATTCCCCTACACTGGGAAAACGAGCCTTTCAAACCTTCACTGGACCAAAAGCCTCTCCCCCCACTGATGTTAGAAAATGCTATCAAGGGTTCTTTTCTTGCCTACTCTTTTTTCGTGGGGGCACAATGCAGTAGTTAAATGTAAAAAATGTGCTCTAACAGTCTATCTGCTAAAAATAAAATAAAATAAAATAAAAAGATTCCATCTGCTGTTCCATCTGTATTATACTTAGGGTGTTTCAGGTAGGGCCATCATTTACGTAATAGCCTCTGAGTTAAGGCTGAATGCCAGACACATCACAGATATTTCCGGGACCGAGCCTGTGGCAGACATAATCATCACCATGTACCCTGACTAAGGGAGGCAGCCAACAGTCTCCAGGCAAAAGCAGTTGGCTCACGCCGTGGGCAGCAAGCTTTATATTTCTTTCCATAATAAATGTTTTTAGGCTTGAAGCATTCTCTCTCTCTTATTTGCCCCAACCTGCTTTCAAGCCATCCCTTAAACTTGGGGGCCAGAGCATAAGAACGCAGAGGCACGACTCAGTCAGCACCCCGTGATGACTTAGCCACCAGGAGTGATTCAGCCAAGGCGTGACTCAGCCCTCACTGACGCAAAACTGCCTTAATACACATTTTATTTTCTCTTTAATGGTGTACTAAATTGAGTCAGCCCCTATCCAGAGGCTATAGTTTACTGCATAGCTAAAAGTCATGGTTTGTAACAGAGATCATGGGCAAATGCTTATACATCCTTTTCAGTTCAGATCTTGAATGTAGTTTGTGCCTCTTGCAGAATTTATGGCTGAAGTCCATGTGTCTATTGAATATGCAGGACACTGATTCTGCTGATGATTGTATTAGCTGCTTTTTTTTTTTTCACCGCCATGACAAAGTACCTGGTAAAGCAACTTAAGGACGGTGAGGGTTATCGAGGCTCACAGTCCGAGGGCTCAGTCCAGCTTGGTAGGGAGCATGAAGCAGCTGGTCATCAACATAGCTTTAGTCTGGAAACAGAAAGATGATGCCGGGGCCCGGTTCGCTTTCTTCCTTGTGTTCAGTGTAGGACCCCAGCTCGTGGAATAGTGCCACCCGCATTTAGAGTGGGATTCCCACCTCAAATTAACCCAATCTAGAAACGCCCTACAGATATGCCCAGATCAAGTTAACAGCATTAACCTCTCCAGTGACTTAACTAGTTTTTGTTTAGTTTTGTTTTGTGTGTGTGTGTGTGTGTGTGTGTGTGTGTGTGTGTGTTACAGGTGCTCATTGGAGGCCAGTGGTATGGAGCTTCCTGGAACTGGAGTTAGAGGCAGTTGTGAGCCTCCTGGTGTGGCTGTTGGGAAATGAACTGAGACCCTCTGAAAGCAGAGTCTGGACCTGCCCTTAATCACTGAACCACCTCCCCAGCCTCAGTAACAGTAGTTGTCACAAACCAGTAGATTGCTGTGCTTGTGAATTGTGGGTCTCTGCCAGCAGAATAGTGGCTCGGCTGTGTCTCTCTGGGCTTCTTGGTGGTACAGAAAGCAATTCTGCAAGTGTTTCCAGCAGAGGTGGCCCCATGCTGTCCTGTGCAGATTTACACTTCCAGCCTGGACGCTCAGGGGTAGAAACTAGATTACGGAGAAGTCTGCTTTCTGGAGAACTGTGTTTCTTCCTCCTCGGCTGGTGTGGTCCTTTCTGTCCCGAGTCGGTCACAATAACCTGTCCGCCAAAAGCACACTGCAGCGTTCAGCTTCAGGCTCAAGGCAGGAGTTGGCAATGACTCAGCAAAGTGAACTGCCGCTTTAAGCAAAGGGTGAGGCAGCTATCATACGGTATTGGGGGGAAATGTTAAGTGCCGCACTGAAACTGTAGTTCTAACCAGAGGAAAATAGATTTTTTTTTTTAAATCAAGGTGGCTCCCACCTAACTCCTAAGCTACCTGGTGCCTTTTGTCCTTAAAATCAGTTTGGAAAGATAAAGGTAATTGATGATTACAAAAGGGCAAAGAGCAGCCAAGTGAATAGTCTCAGAAATGAGTTTAAAGGATCAAGAGGATATGGGCCAGGTAGTAAGCCACGTCTGCCCCTGGAAAGGCATGTGCGTGCGTGCACAGTGTACATGTGCACTCAGATTCATGTGTTAGGGTGCACAAATGGGGGTCAAAGGACAACTTTTAAGAATCTCCCCCACCTTGTCTACCATGCTTCAGGCTGGCTGCCTTCCAAGCTTCCAGGATATTTTCTTGTTTCTGCCCCCTGTCTTGCCATCTGTTTTGTTTTCTGTAGGTTCTAGGTGTCAGACTCAGATTACCAGGCCTTTTAAGGTCTGGTGCGGTGATAGGTACCTGTATTCCCAGTCCTCGAAGGACCAAAGAGTCCAAGGCTACATAACCAATGTGAGGCCAGCCTGGAGTTTGTGAGACCCCGTCTGCAAAGCAAAGAACAGAGACCTAAAAAAAAGAAAAAAGAAAAAAAAAAAAGCTAATTTAGATTCAGAGTTAGAACACCGTTTGGAGGTTGCAATAACTTAAATGGCTAGGAATCATAGTTCAGAGGGGCTTGTAGCTTTCTGAGCACATTCCTGCTGGGATTCTGGGTCACTGGACTTCTCTGGAGAAGAACTAGCCAAGTGGTTAATCAAATGGACCCTGCAAGTCTGCTGGCCGGTCTCGTGTCTTTCAGTAACTGTTTGTTACAGGAACACTGTCAGCCTCAACAATCTGAGTCTTTAGTATAGACATGTAGAAAAGTGTCTCAGTGTTCAGATCCTCTGAGTAGCTGGCTAGTCCTTCTGTGAGCCTTTGAGGAATAGTCTCCTGAGATACCCTTAACGAAGGAGCATTGGGTAAACAGCGACATGTGTGGTCTCCTGGCTTTGCAGATTAGAAGTCTAAGGCCAGGGTGTTAATGGGTATTTCCTTGATGGAAGTGTTCACTTCTGGGCTCTCCCTCTGTCTTCTGATGGTCATCTTTACACAAGACCTTTTCCCTATGTGCGTGTGTCTGAGCACACGCAGTACAGCCTCATCATGACGAATTAATTCTGCAATGATGCTTTCTTCAAGTGAGATTACACACCGGTGTTCCAGCAGGAGGATCTACACTATTCTTTAACCCACAGGTTTTCATTAGAACTGATGCTAGGCAGACATCTTAGCTTCCTTCAGCCATTTGGGAACCAGTTTCTTTCTTCGTCGGTGGCTGCTTAGGTGCTGCCCTCCTTCCCCACTCACAGGCTCGTAGCTGGTGCATCGTTGGCTTTCTGCCTTGGCTCCAATCCAGACCTGCTGGATGAGCATGTCTCAGGTTAGAAGCGTGGAGCCTGTTTGCAGGTTCCTTGGGAGAGCTGAGACAGCTGGTCTTGCTTCCCTGTTGGACTTTCTACGAGGAGGCATGGAGTGATATTCATCATCTTCTGCTCTTCCAAGTACTGTAGTTCTAATCTTGCTTGATCAAGTGAAGGCTGGGATACCCTCAGAAAGCAAACGTACCTTGAAGAGCAAAAGTCAAAGACACTGCTGGGATGCAGTCCAGATTTGTGGGCACTGTCAAATTCTTGATCCTGTTGACGTGATTAATGCAGCCATTGCAACATTCATTAGGCATCCATGGAATCTCCTGGCTTCTGATTCCAATCACATACTCTGATCATCCAACTTGGGTGCTGAATGCCACTAACCATTGATTTTTGAATAGCCTGATCAATGGGTGCTTATAAGTGGCTGAAAATGTTATGCCTCGTGAAAACACAGTAAGGTCTAATTTTAGTTTCCACAGATAAAGTCTGTTTAGAACACAGCCAAGTTTGTTGTGTCCCCGGTCACCCATAGCCACTTCTGTGCGGTAATGGCAGATCTGTGTGGGCGTTAGCTGAGCCCTGGCAGCCAGCCTATTTGTTCCTGTTCCCCTCCAGGATAAGATACCCAGACCTGTTCGGAGCACCACTGCTATACTTGATGTTCGGGAGGAGGCTTGTGAAGTGATGAAGTTATTGATAGTACCAAGGACTCAGATCACAGGTCCTCTGGGAAAACAGGTGGCCGTGCAGCCTAGAGTATGTAGGTTAGTGTCTGCCGAGCCCCACTCCTTGTCTAGCGCATGACTCCCTGTCACCTGCAGGGCGTCTGAAATGAGTGCAGTGAGGGGTTCAGGAATCCTCGGTGTCTGTTTGGCTTGAGTTTCTATGCTTTTTCTCTAAGAAAGAGCTGTCTCTCATTTCTGTACATCAGATAGGGAGACATTATCCAGGACACACACAGAGACACACTTGCACACACACATGCACACACACACAGACACACACACATGGACACACTCATACAGACACACTCTTACACACACACATGCACACACACACACTCATACACACACACAGACACACTCATACACACACACAGACACACTCATACATACACAGACATACTCATACACACACACACACACTCATATACACATACAGACACACACACACATGCACACACACAGACACACTCATACACACATGCACACACACAGACAGACACACACACACGGACACACTCATACAGACACACTCTTACACACACACATGCACACACACACAGACAAACTCATACACACACAGACACACTCATACACACACAGACACACTCATACACACACACACTCACACACACACACACTCATACACACACACACACTCATACACACATACAGACACACACACTCATATACACATACAGACACACACACTCATATACACATACAGACACACACACACATGCACACACACAGACACACTCATACACACAGGGTTTGGGTCATACAGTTCTCCATCTATCAGCATCTGTTCTTTACTCTGATTTAGGGTTGAAAAGAGGTGAAGGAGCAAGAACCCTAAACAGGTTCACAGCTGAGACCATTTACACAGTGAGAGACCTTCCTCCTCAGGAAGGGCCTGGAGGCTGTTGCCCCAGAATGTTCTCCGATGTCTTCAGTTCTTAGATAACTTGTATTATTTACCTCTCTATTATTACGGTGAAACATTGTGACTAAGACAATTTATAGACGGGATTATTTAGGCTTATGGGGTTTTGTTTTTTGTTTTTTTTGTTTTAGACTTGTTTATTTCATGTATGTGAGTACACTGTCACTGTCTTTAGACACACCAGAAGAGGGCATCAGATCCCATTACAGATGGATGTGAGCCACCACGTGGCTGCTGGGATTTGTACTCAGGACCTCTGGAAGAGCAGTCAGTGCTCTTAACCACTGAGCCATCTCTTCAGCCCCTGGTGTATGCATTTTTAAAAATTTGTTTGTTTGTTTTGAGTAGATCCTGGGGGGAAAAATTACAGTGGAAACTTAATTCCTTATTCTAGAAAGTTCCTCCATCTTGAAGTAGGGCACATTGGCTGTGGGATGTGAAGACTCACTAGCCCAGCTCTCTGAGGAGAGACCTGGATTCTCTCTCTCTCTCTCTCTCTGTGGTTAGACAGTGAGGTAGTTTTTCAGAAACACTGTCTCTAGGGTACAGAAGAGCTTCTCAAGTTTGCTTTCTCTACTGCTTTTAATATGCGCCGTCGAGAGCAAGAATGAGAGTAGTGTTAAGTGAAGCCATGTATAATACTGAACCGTCCTTCTACGTTTAAGATTCCCATAGCATCTCCCTTATGCTGCCCTCCCCAGTACCAGGCACACACTGGTGTCTCCAGGCATTCCGAGAGACCTCGCTTCAGCTGGTTTTCCGAGTCCCTGGAAGCCGTTGACCCTTATGCTTAGAATCTCATTCAGCAGCTAAAAGGCCATGCCATCAGCGTGAAGGAAGTGAAATTTAAAATTTAGTGTGCTTGGAAAAGTGCGTATTTATAATGAGCTTGAGGGGCTCAGAGGATTTGTGAAGTCGGTTGGGATTAGCGGCCATTGGTTGCTAATAAAACAATATTTAGCTTTGTCTGGAGAACAGCCCCGGAGAAAGGTGTGGGCACCTTGTCACCAGAGCCCATTGAGGCGGGATGATGGGCTGGGGGCGGGGGGTCCACACGTTGGCGTGGGTGCTGGTCCTTCAAGGAGCTGTTGTCAGTTGCTAGCTGGGCTGGTGAAAGGAGGGACGCCAGAGACTGATGGCTGGGGAGGTATTGATAGGCCTTCGCTGACTAATCAGCTTGAAAGAGTCCCATGGTATTTATGTCACTTTTAATTCCCATCAAACAATCGGGGATGACAGCACCCTGTTAAGGGGAGGTTGATCCAGAGCTAAAGCCAAATAAATTAGGGTCTCAGTTTAATCAAATTATCCCTCTCCTGGCCCTGGATTAAGCGAGAGAGATAGCGTCGGTCTGGAGGCTTGTGATTGGCTGAGCCTCTCTTATTTTTAAAGAAACTGCTGGAAAAAGAAAAAGGCATTGGAACACGGACAGCTAAAATAATCCAAGCATTGTGCTAACGCAAGACAAAATTTATGTTACTAGCCAACTATGCGTTGTGAATAATAAGGCAGTTATTAAAGTTGCCTTTAATTAGAGTAAGGGAAAGAAATAACTTATGAGACCCAGGGAGGCTCTTTCTCAGTTTGGCGTTTTCCCTGTCTATTCTCAGCATATCTAAAACGTCCATTTTGAGACATCAAGAAATCAACCTTCTCACTCTTTCTTTCCCTAAGTATTAAAATTTGGTTTTCTTCACTTTTTTTTTTTTTAAAAAAATCTGTGTATTGTGTTTGGAGACATGGTCTTGCTCTTAGCCCTGTCTGGTCTGGAACCTGCTATGAAAATCCAAGCTGGCCTCAAACTTGCCATGATCTTCTTGCCTCTGCCCCCTATGTGCCGTGAGTGCAGGAATACACCGCCTCACCTGGCCGTTTAGCACTGATCCCAAAACTCAGAAACATGAAGCTGAGTCAGCATGTAGCTCAAGCTGGCAGGTGAGTTAGCTGAGTGTCCAAGTCCCAAACACCAACGATGACAGTGACAGTTTGTTTTTAAAGAGATGAGTTCCAGGGCTGGAGACATAGGGCTCGGGGGCTAACTGCTTTTGCAAAGGACCTGCATTCAGTCTACTCTGGGGTGTGAAAGCATGCATCTCTCAGTGAGCCTCTGGGGAAACTCTCTCCTTTTCTCCCCATTACCCTGTGGTAACTGGGTTTACCTTTCTACTCAGATATTTTTGGACGAATATACTTTACACTCTGAATTCATATCACTGACCCTGTGATGTGAATTAAGAATCAAGAATCATCACTGTCCTCACTGGACTGAACCTAGGGCAATGTGAGGGGAGAGAGTCTCCAACCTTGTAAGTGTGTGTGTGTGTGTGTGTGTGTGTGACCGAGCAAGCCAAGCACACTTAATGGAGGTCTGGGGACAGTTCTGCAGAGGTGGCTCTCTCTTTGCACCTTTATACAGGTTTGAAGATTGGACAGAGGTTCGAGGTGACAAGCATCTTTGCCCACCAAGTCATTTTGATAGGTCCCTTCCTAACATTTTTTGATTATATGCTTGCCAGTTCTTAAAAATTTGAAAATGCATTGCTGTATAAAATCCAAAGTATTTTGTAAAGGCTCCACATAAACTAGATATCAAATTTCCCATTCTCATGGTGCCTGGGTGTTCCTCTGTGGCACTTTGGAGATCCCAGCATGGTGGAGCTGATGGAGGGAGAAGAAAAAAGCAAAGTTGTAAAATCGTTGAAAGAAATGGGCTGGGGTTGTCGCTCCACGGCAAAGGGTTTGCTTGTGGTGGACTGGGCCCCGAGTTCAGTGATGAGCACGGCACAATGGATAAATAATAAATCAATAGATAAATAATAAGTACGTAATAGCGACAAAAGGAGGAACACGTGTGACTAGGCAGGCTTGCCATGGAGACAGAGCTGTTTCCTCAGCTCACAGTGGGTTTGATCGCTGTCTGGGTTTCATTGCCATCTGTGTGGGTTCGTGTCATTCATCTTTCCTGCTGAATCTGTGTGTCCCTCTGGAGAATCACAGTTGGGCCTTTCCCAGTGTGTAGGCCTAGCTTTCGGCTATGTTTAAATGCGTTTTATTTAGGACTCCACTTCCCCTAAGCCTCCAAGCCTGCCACCCAACTCTGGGGGGACGGGGCTCATCCTTTAACACGAGCCTGTAACATGAGGAAATAACTCACGTCCTTTTGCCCCCAGGAAGGATTCGTTCGAGTTGACCGGGATTATGTGCTAAAGTCTGCAGAGCTGGCGAAAGCAGGAGGGTGCAAACATTTCAACCTGATGTCCTCTAGAGGGGCCGATATGTCCAGCAGTTTCTTATACTTACAAGTAAAGGTCCGTGAGTGTTCTGCCTTCCGCAGTCGCAGGGAAATTGGCAATACTAAGTACCTAGTATAATCTTAAAAAAAAAATACTAAACACATTGTATTGTGTATTCCTCAAAGCTGTGAGGACTGTTTTGGGAGAAACATACTTAGAAGGCAGGTATGCTTTAAAAGATCACTTCTGATGTGTTCTCCTTTGGTTATTCAGTCAGGTGGGTAGGGCAGAGGGAACCCTGGTCCTGGGACGTGTGGCCTCTCAGCTACAGAGGCTTCCCCTCCATTCTTCTTGTGGCCAAGAGGACAGAATATTTATGCCTTTTACCAGTACAGTACCCGATTATTTCTGACTCTAACTAGAAGCTTCCATTTCCTAATGTTGAAGTGGAGCTGCTGCTGCAGCAGGCAGACCTGGTTTTGTGATCCCTGTCTCTGGACGCGGACAGGAGCAATGCTACCGAGCCACAGAAGGGCTTTCATCGGCTCACCCGGGTTAAAGTCCTCCCCTGGACACAGAGTGGATGCTATAAACGCCCCTCATCCGTTTCACACTGGAGTTATAGACGTCACTCAGGGATCCTCATTGCCTTAACTATACTTTTTTTCTAAGCGTGACACCCTGAATTCTTGGCTCTGCATTTTATTGGTTCTGACATCTACTCCCTTCATTGCCTTAGACTCTTTACTGGGTGGACCTTGAAGAACATGTCCCATTATAGCTCCCCTGGCCCCTCTGATCACGTCACTGCTGTGAAAATCCATGGCTTTCTAATTTAAAGCATCTTCTATTTATAATTTCACCTTTTTTTCTTTTTTGAGATCTGGGTGGAGGCTGCAAAGGCTCAGAAGTGGTTGACACATTCTGGATCTGTTTAGACGTTGACAATTGAGGACAGTGGCCCCTGGAGCATGGCCGACCTACCAGGGGCCATCCCCTTAAAGAAGACTCATTGTCCCTCCCCTAGGGGTCATTTGCTGTCTGCAGCCACCTCTTTGTGGAGATGTTGCCTGGCTTGATCTTACGCAGGCAGCGAGCGGTCTTCCTGCCTCTCTTCCCCGCAGTGGTCACTCAGTCGTGGAGGCTTGGGGTGATGTGGATGTCCCGTTTGTGGTTGAGCATCCCACTGGCAGTTACTCTCTGCACTGTGACCAGTAGCAGCTCACTGTCATTGTGCCCGGATTAAATGGCCTCCTCTGTCAGGTCCAGACCCGAGGCTCAGGCTGTCGGTTGGGACGGATGTGAGACTCAGAGAAAACAGATTATCTTCAAGCCCCAGCGACTCCCTATCAGGCTTTATCTGAGTGCATCGGTCTCAGTCAGACACTGATTTTATTTTTATTTAAAAAAATTTTTTTTTTAAACCTTACCAGGGAGAAGTGGAAGCCAAGGTTGAAGAATTAAAGTTTGATCGATTGTCAGTGTTTCGGCCAGGGTAAGTTTTTATGCTGCCAGGAGTAAGCGGCAAAGCTGACAGCTAAGAACATCTTGTTCATCTCTTTGGGAACAAGGTCAGCGAGTGGTGAATTGCTTCTCTGAAGGACCCAGACTTCAGCTTTGAAAAAAAAAAAGGGTAGCTTGGGGCTGCTTTATAATCATCTGTAACTTACTGGAAGTAGTTCCTACATGTTTTTTTTCCCATTACATGTTAAAATTTATTCACTAATGGTTTTTGCCTTTTTAACCAAAATCAAACTTTCCAACCTCCACACGAGCCAAGTGATTTTCTTGAAGTCTGGAGGTTGGAAGTCTGAGATAGAGGTGTCACTGGGTAGGTGTCTGCTGAGTTGCCCCTCCTCCTCGTCGGCACCACCACCTTCTCAACATGGCCTCGCATGGCCTTGCTTGTGCATGAACAGAAAGATATCTGGTGTCCTTTCTTCTTAGAAGGACCGCAGCCCTATCCATCCCTAAATATCCCTTAACTCCAATTACTTCCATAAGGGCTACCTCCAAGTACAGGTACCTTGAGGGCTGGGCTTCAGTTGACAGGTTTTGGGACCAGGACTCAATCTGAAGTATCCCACAAGGTCCAAATGCACATGCCATCTCTTCCTCTACCTTTCTGTCTCCCAGGGTCCTACTGTGTGACAGGAAAGAGTCTCGTCCAGGCGAGTGGATAGCTAGGAAATTCTTCAGCTCTCTGCCAGACTCTTGGGCCAGTGGCTATGCCGTGCCTGTGGTGACGGTGGTGAGAGCGATGCTGAACAACCTGGTCAATCCCAGCAGTGGACAAATGGAACTTCTGGAAAATAAGGCCATCCTCCACCTGGGGAAAGACAGTGACGTTCCCAAACTGTGACCGTGCTGGAGGACGTTCGTGATAAACCCGGCAGGCAGGCCAGTGATGTCGAGGCTTGCTTTCAGTCTAGTCTCCTAATGGCACTGGGCTGACGGACTGCATGTAGTCGAGTGACCACTGTGCCTTGACTCTGTGTCGACACAGAAGCTGTAAAACAAGCTTCTGTAATTCACCGAGGAATAAAAATAAGTGGTGAAGCCCCGTGTGCTGTTTCAGTTGCTGAATACTGTGGAGTCATTCGTGGGGACGGCCCAGTGAAGGCCCCTGAGATGGCATCACAGCCCCTCCTAACACTGCAGGCGTCTGAACAGTTTTAGGTTGCAGGTTCCTGGCACTCCAGCAACCCTGTAAAGCCGTGCTGTTACCCCATATCTCTCCTCTTCATTTAAACTTCTGTTCAGTTTCTATTCTTATCCTTATATTGCATATTATATTATGCAATATATAATATATATCCTTATATATCCACTATTGCTAAGTGCCTTGCTCAAGGCTCTACAGCTGAAAACTAAAGCTAGGAAGTGCCAGGGTCAGGATAAACCCCAATCAGCCCAATCCCATTGCTTGTATTTAGTGTGTGTGTGGTGCGTGTGTGTCAGAGAGGCCAGAAGAGGGTATCAGATCCCTGGACATGGAGTTCCAGACCTACCTGTGTTTATACTAGGAACACATTGTTCAGGTCTTCTGGAAGAGCAGCAAATGTTCTTAACCACCGAGCCATCTTCCCAGCTCTCTGCAGCTGGCTTCTTTAACTACTCTGTTAAAGTACCCCCCACGTCCATGTATTTCTAGAGGTCTCCAGTTAACTTAGTATATTGTATATGCATAAAACTTAAACTCTGCGTTTCTCTTTTGGTCCAGGCTCCTTGCAATTGCAAACAGTGGCTAATCTAAAATTCTCAGATATTATACTGTGAAAGTCTCAGTGTGGGGCGCTTTTCTGTTCTTTTGGCGAAGGGTCTTGGGTAGCCCAGGCTGGCCTCAAATTCAATAAGCAGTCCACAATGACCTTGGACTTAGGATTTTTCTTCCTCTACTTCCCTAGTGTTGGGATTTTAGATTTGCCCCATTATGCCTGGTTTCTGTAGTGCTGGGATCGAACCCAAGGCTTTATGCATGCTAGGTAAGAAGTCTACCAGTGGAACTATGTTGGTGATATACATGAAACAGGCAGGGAGGAGTCTATCCAGAGGAACACACTGTGCCAGTTCCCTCATGGGGCAGGCACAACTCCTGTGCTGGGGGAACCAAGTAACTTGACTTCAGTGACCATCTGTTGTCCCGATCACACTTCAACTTCTGGTGGACACTGCTAAGTGAATATCATTCCCTGTAGTTTGGGTTTATATTCTTGGAAGACAGTGGACATTGTCAGTGGTAAGTCCTTCTAGAGCAGCTGGGATCTTGGCATGCAAGCCTCAAGGAGACAGCTGGATGCAGGCCTGTAATCCTAGCACTGGGGAGGCTGAGGCAGGAGCATCAAGGTCTCCCCGGATTGTATAGTAAAACCCCATCTCAATAGAAGTTTTCTTCCTGCTGGCGGGGTTCTCCTGTGGCTGGGCTTGGAGGAACCTGGATGCATTTCCACCATAACAGTCTTGGGCTTTGAGAAGTCAAGCAGCCGTTGGGGATACTCATAAGAACACACTGAGTCTTGCCGGCTCTGAAGGTGGCTAGACTCAGTGGCCAGCTTTAAACTGCTCTCTACTGTTTCTGCACATCAAACATGTGAGAGTAAGCCCACAGTCAGATCTCAATAACAGTAGAATGATGTCTGGAAGGATCTATCTTCATGTGTAGGGGAGAAAAATAGCCCATGCCCAAGCCCGACGCTGCAGCGAGATGTCAGCCTCAAGGAAGGTTCTGGTCCACTCGCCTTCTAGACTGGCATAGCTGTTGTTGTCAACCTTTGGGCACCACTATGATTCAGCAGGTTCCCTCAACAGGAAAATGCGGTTGCTAGAGAAAGAAGTCTATGTAAGGAGAGTGGGATGGGCTCAGATAAAAGAAAGGCCGTACATTCATGATTTTATTCAGCAGGTGCTAATCAAGATGGTGACAGATCAGTGAGCAATCTGCTAGCCAAGGGGGTCAGCAGGTTTCTGGCAATGCCCTTGGATGTCAGGGAGCTTTAGAAGGTGACACGTGATAGGTTCTGTCCCATTCTGTGAGCTGGACTGTGGAGTGTGGCGCTTAGGAAAGGAGATAAAGAGGAGAGGGAGAGGAGGGAAAGGAGACGGGAAAGATATAGATGGTAAACAGTAAGAAACACAACAGGCTGTGTCTGGAATAACACAACCCGTTTTTTAGAAGTGGTGATGTGACTAGGAAGAGGGGTGTTTTGGTGTCTTTATTCCTGTGACCAAGACAACTTTCATAAAGGAAAACATGTCATTGGGGCTGGCTTACAGTCAGAGGTTCAGTCCATTATCGTGGTGGGAGGCATGGCAGTGTGCAGGCAGACATGGTGCTAAAGGAGAGTTCTACCTCTTGATCCAGAGGCAGTAGAAGGGGACTGGACCCTACACTTCCTGGAGCTTGAGCATAGGAGAGCTCAAAGCCTGCTCCCACAACGACACACTTCCTCTAACCAGGCCACACCTACTCCAACAAGGCCATACCTCCCAAAAGTGCTAGTCTCCAAGCATTCGAACACATGATTCTGTGGGGGCCACATTCAAACCGTCATGAGGGGTAGGAAGACTGTAAGAGGTTGGGAGGACTGGAGGGAAACTCTTCTGGACATACTCCATTCATAAAGCTAGCAGCTGGGGTTGCCTGCACAAGATAAGCCAGTAAACATTGCAACATGGAGGGGCTGGGGATCCTAGCGCACCCACTCCCAACTGAGGAGCCACGGACAGTGGTTGTTTCTCAGAAAGGGAGCTTCCTTTAAGGCTGTAGCTTCTGGTAGGTAGTCCCCACACCCAGAGTATGTGGACCCCAGAAAGTGGAATCCATTTTTAAAAGGCTACAAAGGTAAGATTCAGGGACATGGGAGTGGACAGATCTGAGAGGAATTAAGGAGAGGGGTGGAAAGTATATGACCAAAATACACTGTATGAAATTCTCAATAAAAATACTTTTTAAAATGGTGATGTGTGCAAATTCCTGTGGGGTGGGGGAGAGGAGGAACTGCCCACCAAAGAGCTTCGGTGATCAGCAGTACGCTGGCTTGAGGGTGTGCATGGTGGGAAGCCGAGCTGAGCTGTTTTTTGCTCAGGCAAATTTTTTTAGGCGATTTTGCAGGCCCAGTTGGCCATGTCCTCAAACATGTCACATGCAGAGTCCAGTCTCAGCTGCAGCTTGGAGGCATTACCTACCCAGAATTACTGCTGCCCATCTGCCTGAGGGAAAAGGCTATGGTTCTCACTTTACCACTTTAGCACTCTTAGTAGGGGTACAGATTAATGGAGCTTCCTGGTCTTCCCTTGAGCCTCCGAGCCTGGCCTGCACTGGCCACCTCTGCCGCCAGAGGGCGCTGTGACAAGTCGCGTTCAACCTTGTAAGCTCTGGCTGCCTCGGTTGCGTAAGCGTCCAGGCTCTGGAGCGGCGCCCCGCCCCTACGCCCACGTGACCCGGAAGCGCTCTCCTGCAGGTTCAAGCTCCGCGAGTGGGTTGCTTTGGGGCTACCGCGCGCCCGCGTTCGCTCGCTCCCAGCCCCGGTGCCGCGCTGTGCGGCCGCGCGCTTGGTCGGCGGCCATGTGTTCGCTGGCGGCGGGGAACGGTGGGTCCCTCGCGTGGGGCGGCAGGGCAAGGGTGGGCGGGTGCGGGTCCCGGTGCTCACGGTGTGCTCTGCAGGCCAGGGCGCCGAGCTGGGGCCGGAGCCCCTGGAGCTGTCGGACAGCGGAGACGACGCGGGCTGGGAGGACGAGGACGCGGACGCTGAGCCCGCGCACGGCCGGCAGCACACACCCTGCCTGTTCTGTGACAGGTTCGTGCCGGTGTGGGAAGCGCGCCGCAGCGCGAGCGAGCACGTGGCCGGCTGGAGGGCCCGGCCCGCGCGTGACGGCTGATTGACAAGGGGCTGCTCACGTGGTTTGGGGGGCGGAGCCGGGAACCGCTCTGGGTTTGCCTCTGCTGCACCCCTTCTCCCTCCAGATACTAAGCCAGGCCTGGAGGCTGAGGCAGGAGAATGGTCATGAGTCCCAGGCCAGCCTCAGTTACCTAGCTAGACCCTCTCGGAAACACACAGAAAATCTGAACTCCACACCTTAGTCCTAAATCAGGGATGGAGTCCTTTGATTCCATGAAGACACAGTCTGGGTGGTTTTAATTCTGTTCCTGGGCTACCAGACTTTGAAAGCGCGTAGTCTGGAAGAGCGCTTCCATTTCCTCCCATCCTATAATATGACCAGTAATGTTCTCATGTAACATTCAGTCGAGCCATTTAAACAGTCCTAGATCACTTCCATGATTGAGGGAGGAATAAATGCCCCTTTGTACTTAAGGGAAATGAGGCTGCAAGAGCCACCAACTTGTTCAAGGTCACGAAGCTGCGGTTTATGTTTCTAGGGCACACCTCTTTTCACTTAAAATCCTACATCTTAGAATTGAAGTGACTTTGTTGAAAAAGGGGTGATTGACATTGGCCAGCGCTGCTGAGCTCCCGCCCCCAGTGTCGTGTATGACGCTGAGTGGTGGCGTATTATCGTTTCTAGGTGGCGCCTCATTGGAGAGGAGGAATGATTGCACACTCACATTTATTGAGCATCTGTGGTGCAGTGCTCTGTGATATGACCTATCTTGGCAAACATTTGTTGAGAGTCGCCTGTGTGCTAGGCATACAGAAGAGAAGTGTATATTCCTTCCTGTCCTTCGGTGTTGGAGGTTACGTACAAAAGAAACGTTGTTATCCCTCACGCTGTAATGCAGGTGCTGTGGGACAACCCAAGGTCGCCAGATATCTGGCACATTGGGAATGCACCAACTGTGTAATTGTGCTTTGTGTCTAAAAACGCTATGCTGGGTTCAGAGGGAGAAGAAAGGCTCGCTTAAGCAGGGAACTGTTGTGACTTGAGAGAAAACAAATATGTCAGAGAGAGTTTTTTTGTTTTACCCAGAAGCCTCTGGGTAAATTTGGGGCGTTCGCTGTTTTATAAACCGACTGCATTGTAGTGCAGGAGAGAGGGAGCACCTCAGTGGACCCATGCTAAGGTACCCCTCTGAGGAACCAGCCATAGGAAAGGCTTAGTATAAAAGGGGGTTTATTTGGGACATGAAGAAGGGGATAGAGGCAGAGAAAGGGGACAGAGAAGAACAGAAAGAGAGAAGAGGGGGAAAGGCCAGCCAGGGATACATGGGAAGAGAGAGAGAAAGAGGGAGGGAGGGGGAGAAGATGGATAAGGAGGACTGGAGGGGCGGAGGGAAACCGGAGGCTGTAGCTAGGTAACTGGTGCGTGGGGCCTGGAGGAAGTGCTAACCTTCAGTATTTTGACATCCTCTGAGACTGTCCCAGGAGACTGTTCCACCAGGCTATTGCTTGTCTCTTCAGGTTGTTCACCTCTGCTGAGGAAACATTTTCACACTGTAAGTTGGAGCACCAATTTAATATTGATAGCATGGTCCATAAACATGGTGAGTATGTCTTAGAATAAAGGCAAGTTTGCTTGTGACATTTAGACTCAAATTTTATAAATTCCCAGACCTTTTTTATTCTTGTGAGTATTTCCCTAAAGTTGAGATCATGTGTCTTCCTCAGTTGTGAGGCAGGGCCTCTTCCTTGAACCTGGAACTCGCTGACTCAGCTAGTCTAGGTAGCCAGCTTCCTTGAACATCCCTGGCTTCTGCCTCCCAAGCATTGGCATTACAAGAGGCTCCCACCTCTGCCTGGTGTTCTTATGTGGTCCTGAAAATCGAAATTATGCCTATTGTGTGAGCGCTCTTACCCATTTTCCGCAGGTCTGAGATTGCTTCCCAGAACTCACACAGAGGTGGATGAAGACAGCCAATATACAGAGCTATTCTTTGACCTCCACTTGTATGCTATAGCATATCCTACAGACACATATCACACTCTCCCTCCCCCAGATACCCCCTACATACATGAAAATAAATACAAATATTTTTAAAAAGATTTATTTATTTATTATATGTAAGAGCACTATAGCTGTCTTCAGACACACCAGAAGAGGGCATCAGATCTCATTGTAGATGGTTGTGAGCCACCATGTGCCTGCTAGGAATTGAACTTAGGACCTCTGGAAGAGCAGTCAGTACTCTTAACTACTGAGCCATCTCTCCAGCCCCATAAATACAAATTTTTAATGAATGTAAAGAAGCACTTTAATACTTGTTACCTGTGGTCAGTTCTCGGATTAAATTTTTAAAAGTATCAAAATTGCAGTATCTAGTTCTTAATGCAGAATTTTGAATAATAAAGTAATACTTTAGAGGTCAGAAATACCTCATTGGAGGAGCATTTACAGATCAATTAAAGCAAATACATTGTGTTCAAATCAGTGAATTATCTTTTCTCTCATTTAGGACTTGAATTTTATGGATACATTAAACTAATAAATTTTATTAGACTTAAGGTAAGTTGGAAACCTAATAATTTTATTTAGAAATTTTTGGAGTTCATGGAGAATGTTACTGCGCTGACTGTTTAATAAAATATGAGCTGTTGCTTCAAACTAGGCATTTTCATATTGTGGGGATTGTGGCATGAAGAAAGAAAGTGCTTGTGAAGCTCCAGGTAGACATGTCCCCTGTCATGTCTAACTAAGATGATCCATACTGTGCAGAAAGCAATGTCAGATATCAGTAAAATCAATAATTTCTAGTCTGACTCTAAGTACTTTGGATATGCTTTTTCATTTTTTTCACAGTTTATTCTCTTTTTTAAATGTCTATTTTATTTTATGTTTATCAATGTTTTGCCTGCATGCCTGGTGCCTACAGAAGCCAAAAGAGGATGTTTGGATCCTCTGGACCATGGGTTAGAGATGATTGTGAGCTAGCATGTGGGTGCTGGGAGTTGAACCCAGCTGCTCAGTAAGGACAGGCTCTTATCCTCTCTCTTACGCCATTTCTCCGTCCTGCATTGTTTAAGTCTTTTCAAATGTTTTGTTCTTTGTCTTATTGAGCTGGTGTCATTCTCCCTGCGTCAGATAATAAAAGAATGCCCAGTAGCCATTTAAAATGGCTGGTAAACACAGGTGCACCAGTCTTGTGCAGATTTGAGTTCTCTTTCGCTTAAGTTCCCCACTCTTTTTTTCGGGAGCTTTGTCATTGCATACAGTGAATACAGCGTGCTTTATCTTCGTGCCCAGAATCCTACTGTTGAATATATGAATTCCATATACAACCCCGTGCCCTGGGAAAAAGATGAGTACCTGAAGCCAGTGTTGGAAGATGATCTTTTACTTCAGTTTGGTAAGATGAACCTTCTCTATCTGCCTTAGCCAGCCTCAGGCCATTTGTTAACGCCGAACGAAGCAAAGAGTGCTATGAGAATGGACCCTAGCCCTTCCCCTTCAAGCGGTGATTTTGCTTTCCATCTTTATGTGGTCAATAAAACAGTAGATGATTCTGATAATAACCGGTTTGTGAATTTTAAGTTGGCCACTGTTCTGGGAGGTGTGATGAAGCATCGCGCCAGCCTGTCTCTTCCTGGCATGTGCTTCCTGGTTTTTCCAGTGCTGCACTGTGTCTGCCCACTTTATGGTTGCAGTTACAGGGTTGCCTGTTGCAGTACCACAGTGCTCATGTTCAAGGAGACTGTTTATATACTTCTTCCTATAGCATCTAGTTAATATTTATTGTTAATTGTTAAATCTTTTTCTGCATTCGGTTTATTGATTATACTTTATGATGGAGAACATGGTCTGTAGTGGGTTTAGTTTTGGGCATCTTCTATAGATCCAAGATCCATCCTCCATGGATAAGGGCTTCATCTCTAAATCCAGGCTGTCAGTTTTTCCAGAATTGAATCACAGGTCTGGGTATGTAGCCGAGCTGATGAGAACTAATTCTCACTTTGCTCCTGAGGTATTCCCAGCCTCAGCAAAGCTGCATTCTTGATGTCCATCAATTGTCAGATTACAGATTGACCCTCTGATTCCAAACAGATCTACACAGAGTAATGTATTATAGCATTGTAGCTTGTTTCAAAACAGGGGAAGAAGCTACTACTCTCTCATAAGAGAGTGGCTGAGTAAATTGTGGGCATCCACAGTTGGAGCAGTGTATCTCTCTAAAGAGAACAGGCATCCCTGTGAACTCTCTGGAATGATTGTCAGAACTCAGTGCTTTGTGCAGTATGACCACACCTTCTAGGGGCTGGTACTACTTACTGCTTCTCTTTCCCGTTCAAGTTTGTAAGATTAACATCACTAAATGGTGATGCATTTTAAAGTTAAATTATGACTAACTTTTATTGTAGCAGAAATAAAACCAAGTTTGCCCAATAGCTCGAATTTGGAAACAAAGTACAAAGTAAGGATTTGCATTAGTTTTGTGGTTGCCGAGACCAGATACCCAAAAGATGCAAATAAAGGGAGGAAAGACTGGCTGACCATTTGAGAGGATCATTCCACACCGGCAGGGAAGACATTGTGTAAGCAGCTAGTTACATTGGGTCTTTATCAGTAGGTGTGGAGAGGGTAGCAGGTGGGCTTGGGGTAAGGCTGGAGAGGGGGCACAGAGGTTAAGAGCACACAGTGCCAGTTCTGTCCCCAGCATCCAGATGCAGCTCACACCCAACTGTAACGCCTGTTCCAAGGGCTGTGATGTCCCTTCTGGCCATGGTGTGTGTAGTGTACATACGGACGAGCTGACATACGGACGAGCTGACACATACACATAAACTTAGAAGCTTGTTTTCAGTCTCCCAGTAGCTCACTTCCCATAGTGCAGCAGCTGGGGATTGAGTGTTCGAACATATGAGGTAACTGCTGTCTGGGTGTGGGTGGAGGTTAGTGACTGCTCTGTGTGTGCTGGGCTCAGCTTGGGCTCTAGTCTCCCAACCTTGAAGGAGCGTCTCCATAAATATCACTGCAGAGCCTGAACGGGGTGGGTACTGTCCCCAGTGCTGCAGAGGAAACGGTGTCAGCAGTGTTTGTTGCTTTAGGTCATCTTAAAGTTAATGAAATCTGCTGCTGATTCTCAGATTTCTTAAGACTCACTGGTTTCATCACTGTTTGCAGAGTTATATCTACACTAGAAGTTAATAATGAAATTTTTAAAATTGAGATTTTTTTTAACCTAAGATTTTGGCTGCATCATAGGATCAGCGGTAAAATATTAGTGTCTTGCCTGGGATGGTAAGGTGTTAGATATATAGAAGTCATTATCTGTACTCTGTCCACGAGGAATGACTTCCCTTCCTTAGCTGGTGAAGGTGTGACTGAATGTGACCTTCTGGTATGCAGGGTTGTCATCCTGTGAATGAAGACTTTTTGAAATGGCTGTTGAAAGTCAAGCAGATTAGCATCCAGCAGTTTACTCTCCATGTTTATGTGTGATAAGAGCACTTCACTCTGCCCTGTCGTGTTGGGTATTGGCACGTTTCACATGTTCACCAAGGCATTACCTGTGGTCACACGGTTGGTGGGATGTTCTGAACGTACTGGTCTGAAGTGAAAGCTTACAGTCCTGGCCCGTGGCAGCACAATTCTGTCTCTGTCAGGTCTGTTTTGCTGTTGTTTGCTTGTTTGTTTGTTTTTTTCCCCCACAGCATTTTTATTGATTCCCTGGGAGTGTCACATTATGTGTCTATCACATCCCTTCCCAGTCCTATGCTGGTCCCCTGCTTGTACCTTCCGTACCCTGACCCCTCCCACCAGAAGGGGTTGAACTGAGTTGTCCCCCTCCCCCTCCCACCAGAAGCCTTTCGCTGTGGAGAGCTTAAGAGTCCCTTTTTTTTTTGGTTGCCTGCTATTTATTTATTTATTTATTTATTTATTTTTAATGGGTAGCAGAGGTATGGGGAGGGAAGAGGTGGTAGGAGTTGTCACAGAAGCCTTCCATGTCCCTCCCTCTCAACTGTGTGTTTGCAGTCAGTGATATCACAAAACTAGCAAAAGTAGTCCAAGTAGCCCCTGTGCTCTTCACAGTCTGGGAGACTGGGTCATGGGCTTCCATACAGTTACTGGCAATAACACAGGCCATGAGCACACACCACCACTCACCTGCTGTAGGACTATGGTCCCAGACAAGGCCCTTGGAGGCTTCCTGAGCCCTGGACATCACCATGGAATCGGGAAGCAGCTCAGGCCACTCAGATCAGTATGACCCCCAGCGGCAGCATGGTCTTCTTCAGGCTGCCGGACACACCTAGGACGTATGCAAGGCCTTTGGTGCTAACTTGGACCATGTACATCAACACAGACCCCAGTAGGGCGTCGGACCCAGGTGTGGCCCCTTTTGGCAGCAAGGAACTGGATATAACCATGGCCTCAAGTGGTAGCACAGGCTACTTACATCAGTATGCCCCCCGGCAGCGCAGCCTATGGACGATGTGTCTTCAGGCTGCAGCACAAACCATAGACACCTACGTGGCCCTTGGTGGTCATATGTACCACACACATCAACATGGCTCCCAGCAGGGCAGAGCTGTGAGATCTTAAGCTTGGCTGGTTCACCCTGCTGCTGGCTCTTCTGCTACAGACCCACCCCCTGTAAGATCTGTTTTAAATGCACTTCTAAGTAGGATTTTTTTGTTTGCCCTTTAGTGCTGGCCTGTTTTCCTTCACAAACCACTGTGTTCATTCTTGTTCCCAGCAGGATAACCCATGAGTATAACTATATGACTTTGAATGGGTCATTTAGCTCTTTCGAAATTTATTTTCTCTGTGTCTGAAACAGGAAAAACTATTTGCACCTCAGGCTGCATTGAGCGTGAGATGTGATGTACTGTGCTCACACTTAAAAGCTTACAGTAAACACTAGCGTTCCTTCTTGTCTGGTTGGTTCAGTGTATGCATGCATGCGTATGTTCAGTTTAGCTAGCTAGTCAGAAGCAGACTGTCATACTCCAGGAGATCAAACCAAAGAACCTGGATACCAACTATGCGAAAAGTGCTTTAATAATTTTTCTCACTTGACCACGGTAGGCACTTAGGCCTGTTTGGTTCCAACCTGTGCCGCTGCGAGGCGGCCCGATAACGATGTTCGTTCACCCTGTAGATGTAGAAGATCTTTATGAGCCAGTGTCTACTCCCTTCTCCTACCCCAATGGCCTCAGTGAGAATACATCTGTTGTTGAAAAATTGAAGCACATGGAGGAACGGGCGCTGTCTGCTGAGGCTGCATTGGCTCGAGCGCGTGAGGATCTGCAGAAGATGAAGTAAGTACTTGTCCAGCCAAACCCTGCTTTGGGTGGCTCGCAGGATAATTGCTGGTAAGAGTGCCTGGGATGTTAGGCACTCAGTGTAGGCATTGCTTTAGGAGTATTAAAGACATGTAGCATTTCGTGGTGCATTGTAGACTTGCATATTTCTGAACCATAGTAACCCCATAATTGCTTTGCACGTGGCCCCTCTCATGGTTCTTTTAAAAAGTATTTGCTGCCTTTCAATTTTCTTGTTTGTCATTGGCTTCTCCACTTGAATTGTCCTAGTTTTTCAGAAATGGAAGAATTATCATTATTTTAGGTTTTGGAAAAACACGTTGAAATGTTTTTTACAAAGCCAAAAATTGAATGTGACAGTAGTGTAGAAGTTAAGCAGAGAACCAGATGGATGGGGAAGCTTTTTTCCACCGACAGGCATTCTGGGGTCCCTGGTTTCCTGGGGAACTTGTGGAGGTGGGCACAGGCCTTCACATGTGTATGTATGTCTCCCGGCTTCTGCCTGCTGGATGTGTAAGCTGCTTGACAGGATCTGAGTTCCTGTTTGGTGGCTGGCCAAAACGTCTGGTACCAGGGAGAGCAGAGTCTATCCAAGTTCCTACTTCCTAGCTCCACTTTCTGCCCTTTTGTCTTTCTCCCTCTGTGTACCTTGTAGATCAGTAAATATGTCAGCACCCGGGTGTGAGGACTGGAGTGGATAGGCTTTCCTTTTCCCCATATAACCCATTTCAGGAACATTCGAAGTTAAATGGACTCCATTGATTTAGATGCTTACAAAGGATGTTTAGAACAGTCGGGAAAACGGTTGATAAAATAGTGTATTGCTTCTGGCCCAGCAGGGGGCGCTGTAGGGCGCTTCAGCTAAAGAGAAGGATTTAAGATGCAGGGCACACCGCCCTTCTCCCCCTCCCCTTCCTCACCCTCCAGCCTTGCCTTTTCTCATGGTCCAATAAATCTGTCTCAAGGGTGTATTTCAAATTGATTACAGACAATTTGCGCAGGACTTTGTGATGAACGTAGATGTCAGAACCTGCTCCTCCACGACTACCATTGCAGACCTACAGGAGGATGAGGATGGCGTCTACTTCAGCTCCTATGGGCATTATGGGATACATGAAGAAATGCTAAAGGTTGGACAGAGCACATATGCATCAAATCTGCCAAAGGGAGAATCCTACTGAATAGGCATTTTCTTAATAGTCGTGTGTGTGTGTGTGTGTGTGTGTGTGTGTGTGTGTGTGTGTGCGCGCGTGTGTGCTTCCAAGATGAGAAGATTTCAGAGGTGTCAAGACCCCGTAAATCTTATGTATGTCAGCACTCGTCTTTCTTAGGAAGCCACTTTTTCCTTGAAATCGAACACTGGCACAAACAACTGCTTGATGGCTCTGGTCTTCCCAGTAGCATCTACAGTGTTACATGGTAATTAAATGTCAGGCCTAGTTTCTTTAAAGGAAGAGAAACTCGTTTGGTTTTTAATATAGCAATGCTGACTTGGTTTGCACAAGTAATAATCTTATAAAGTTTAATTTAAAATAGTTCTTACAGTATTTGTAGCATGACTTATAACCCACAAAATCACTGATCATATAAAAATGTTTCCTAATGTGGTTAGACCTGACACTTGACTCTCTTCAGTTTTAATAGTCACGGTGGTCATGTCTATATAAGATAGTAGTTTCTAACTTTACCTGCTGACTGTACATTTTATCAGATGTTACAGATCACCATAGTAAGAGTTTTAACTCAGCAAAACTTACTATACCTGACTAGCATAAAATAAACTAAATGTTAGGTTATAAAATTTACTAAAATTCTTAATGTTTATCTCCAGGAATGTTAGATGGTACCTTCTCTTTCCTTAAAATCCTTTTCTAAGTCCTCTCTCCAAAGACTAGTCTATGTAAAGGAAGCCCAAGGACTGTAAAAGAGTGTCATGCCATTATTAATGCACGTCACAGTTGCTGTCACCTGGGTGAGGCTGGCATAGCATTACAGACAATAAGTCTCACACAAGGAAGGGGTTTATGTGGGAGATGGGCTCGCTTCCTATTTGTGGTAAAGGAGAGCTCATCTAAGCCCAGCTGTATAAATCTGTCAGCTCAGTGCTGCGTGCCCTTTTGTTGTGGATCTTGCGTAGTCTTTTTCCAGACAAGTCATGGTCACTGAAAGCCCCTGCAATGGGAATGTGATTAGGGGAGACTGGTGTGCATAAAACGACTCTTGTGAATGTTTGTCAGCAACTAGAGAGTGACGTGTGGCCAGTGTAAGAGCCTGGGGTGTACATGGAGTCTTTACCCGAAGGGTTGCAGGGTCGTCTTTCCCTTTAGGAAATTCACTTAGACACTGCCATTGATTGTCTGTGCCTCAGTTTCCCTTCCTGTGGTGCAGAATTGCTCCTGGAGACATTGATGGGTTTGATATTGGCCAAGTTGGGAAGTAGGCGTGCCTTGGAACAGGCTGTCTTTCCTGTTTTTCACCAAAGAAGCTGTTAGCACAAATAAACTGTGTAGTGGTATCTTACTACAGAAAGCCTACTTGATTCAGACAAGTAATTTAAGATTGGGAAATCCCGAGGGTAAGGCTTTTTATAGACTGGTTGGCAGTTTTTCTTTGTTGTTGTTTTGTTTATTTTGAGAAAGGTTCTCTTGTAGCATAGGCTGACCCTGAATTTATGTAGCCAAGGATGACCTTGAGCTCATGACCTTTCAGCACCCACTGCCAGGGTTCATAGGATCTCAGGCATGCACTGCCACACTGGCTTGGAAATGGTTTTTAAGGTGATTTCTTTAGTGCTTTTCCTGTTCATGATTGTGGGGTTTTTTTCTAGCAAAACATCAGTTATTCAGCTCAGGCTCTGCTAGATACAGATGTGTGTGATGAGGGGCCACTGGGAAGAGCATAGCTCAGCCAGGTAGCATTGCATGCTATTAGGACTGCAGTTGGAATGCTGTTGATGAGTTAGACAGCGCAGAGGCGGCGTGATGGGGAGAGCATTCCAAGCTGCTGCACCTGTGACTCATGCCCACTCTGAGTTCTCTTGTTGCCACAGAAAATGTATAAAATGATATTCACTTAAAGGGGGGCATTTATTTATAATTTTTCTTTATTCTTGAGAATTTCATACACTTATACAATGACAACATAATTCTACCCACCACCTTTTCCCCCTAATTTGCTCCATTCCCAATGCTAATTGAAAATTAGTGACCACTCCCTGAAATTCCCACACCCCCTCCACTCACCCCTCTCCCACACATACATCTTTGGCCAAAAACCAAAGAGGAAATGGATTTTTGGGGAGAAGACCTTAGAGGGAGTTTTGGAGGAATTGTCCGTGTTGATGTAAGTTTGCTGTTCATTTTATGGGGAAGTGAGAAGACAGGTCACTGTGGCTTACATTACTCAGGGAAAGGTGACCAGGTCACACAGGCTAAGGACAGGGCTCAGACAGATGCAGTTGTTTGTCTGAGGTACTCTTCATCCTTATTTGGCTGGATCCATAAAATTGAGGCCCACAGGTAACAGTGGAGTGACTATTTTATTTTTTCATGAAAACCAAAGCTAGAATCTCTCTTGTAGTGGCACCAGTTTTTACCATATGCAGTTTTCCTTACTGGCTGCAGAGTCCTCCCCCTCCTCATCTGCAGGCTGTGCATGTCTGACTTAAGGGTGCATCTTGGTCACCAGCCGGCAGGAACATGAGGGTGCTGCGGGCCTGCATGCTCACGGTTCATGAGAGACTCCAGAGTGTGGAATCTGGTAGTGTGTGCTGTGCGGCTCACAGGATTTCCTTCTAGACCTACGGGCTTCTAGGCATTGTTTCCAAGTGCAGACATTTCAGTAACAAAGCAGTACTGTAGACGAGATAAGGATGTGCCTTTCTTAGAACTTCCTTGGTGTGGCCTCATGATCCCTGTGTACTTCACCTTTTCTTTTATCTGCTTTATTTTTTCTGTTCCTTGTTTTTCTGGAGCTCCCGTGCAGGGAGCCAGGCTCTGCTCAAAGGGTACCTTCACTTAGTTTTTATCATCTCTTGAGTCTTTTGGTGACCGGTGTGGAAGGGAAAATACACAGTTCAAACTAATGGCTAGATCTGATTGTCCACGGATACTTTTTAAATAAAAAAAAAAAAAATCTGTGTTGTTGCTATTTATGTTCTTTAGTGTTTTCTTTTAAAAGAAAAAAAAAAAAAAAATAAGTAGCTCAGATTTCCCGGCAGCATGTAGCTGTGGAAGCTAGCCCTGTGTGATTCAGCAGGATAAGTTCATAGAAGAATTCATTTGCTTAAACTGTGCCTGTCAACATGGTGGTTTGCTCTCTCTACCCCAGGACAAAGTGCGAACAGAAAGCTACAGAGATTTCATATACCAAAATCCACACATCTTCAAGGATAAGGTGAGTGAATGGGCATTGAGTCGTTGATTCCTGGGAGCTCTAAATGAACTGTTGTGTGGTGCTTCATCCTGATAACATAGATGCTAATGGGGCTGCCATTCAGGGCATCTCTTACAAAGCTGAAAGTCGTTCATTACAGGAACAGAGGGAGCTGTTGCCTATCCAATTAGTCTAAACTGCAGTTTTTGACTTACTGTAATTGTGTGTGGGGAATGTATCAGATGAACCCCATGGCAAAGTATACTTTTAATTAATATTCTGTGTTGAATAATTAAAAATTCATAACGTTAGCTAGAGTAAAATATAAAAGCTAGAATTTTTTTCTGTACTCTTTAGTCCCTTGTGAATATATCTCTTTATGGGGCATCTTGTTTTCTGTTTTAGTACTGTCTAATTTATTTAAAATTTTATTATATTTTACTTACTATTTCTTTCTCCCTTTTTTCTTCCTTTTAAATTGTTTATTGTGTATGGTAGGGTGGGCATATGTATACCACAGAGTGTGTATGTTGGTCTGAGGATGGCTCTTTACCATATAGATTCCACATTGCTGGGCTTGGCAGCAAGTGCCTTTGTCTACTGAGCCATGTCACTAGTCCTGTTTGTGTGTGGGTGAACACGCACTGGCATGTGCACAACTTGGAGCGAGGATGGAGTTCAAGGACAACCTGTGAGAGTCTGTTCTCTCCTCCACTACGTGGTTCCCAGGGATCAGGTCCAAGCTTGCTGGCAGGCCCCTTTAGCTGGTAAACCATCTTGACTGCCATGTTCTTTATTTGAAAGGTACTCATATGCTTTGTGTGTGTTTGTATCTTTTTTGCTTTCTCTTTATGCACGTATGAGCGTGTGCACATTTGATTGTGTGTTTCTTTGTGTGTGCACCTGTGCTGTGTGTCTGTGGAGTTGTCTTCCTCACATGACCTTACATTTCCTTTTCCCATTCTGTCCTTTCCCTCCCTTTCTATATTGCTGAGGTGACTCAAAGTGTTTTTATTTGTTTTTTAATTAGACATTAACCCACTAATTTAGTTATACGTTCTGCCATCTGAATACCTTTGTCTAGAACTGTTCTTCCTTTAAGACTCTACATCGAGAGCACGTAGCCGTTTCTAGTTCTCACTACATCTTAAGCTGTAAGATATTTCCTGTGCTTTCTGTCTTGGAGGAGCAGAGAATAGAGACCTTCACCGTGAGAACCACCTTCGTGGCCCGCTTGCAGTCTGAGTGTTCAGATCCTTTCTGAATGACATTGCTACTGTCAGACCCTGGTGTCACTGAGGCTGTATAAATGCCATGGGGTTTGAAGAGGGGAGCTAGAGGTTTTCTCTCAGTGCCCTCTGAGCTAGACTGTTTTCTTATAGTAAGTAAGGAAATTCCAGAAAGGTTCAAATACTAGTTGCCAGAGGATTTTAATCTTTAGAAATACGTATTTGTAACTAGGAAGAGTTCTTAGTAAGTTCATGGACCTGTTCACCGTAGCTCTAGTTTCTTTGTGGCAGTGCTGTGTTTTTGTTATGTGTATGGGCTGGGAGATGGCTCAGTGAGAAAGCACTTACCACAAAAAACCCTGGGGTACTGGGGTTTTCATTCCCAGCATCCATATGGCAGCCCACCTGTGATCCAGGAGCATAGGAGGCACAGATGGGTTCCCTATTGCAAGCCGGCTAGTTAGACAAGGACCCTGCCCAGTGGGAGAGTGAGAGTAAGTCACCCAGCGCCAGTCTCTGGCCTGTATGTACAAACGTACATAAACATAAATGCACATCTGAACACACATGTGCATGCTCACATGCACACACATGCACACACAATCAAACATTCCATGTTTGCATTATCAGCAAACCATGGCAAACTCTGTGAGGTCAGTTTATGGCATTCTGTGCCTGTCACTGAGAGAGCGAGCCTACATGGGTAAGGACGGCAGTGAGCGCTGGTGTGAGCACCTCCTTGCTGCTTTGCCAGAGGCAGTAGCCATTCACTTGTGTGATGAGTTTTGCTTGACATTTGTGGTTTCTCAGAAGTCACTGTTATTAAAATATTTAGGTCTTAAAGCAAACTTAAGGGCATACTTCTTTTGTTACTGAGAATATCTGTCTGCAGTTTCTATCTCTGCACTGTGGCTGTGGCAGTAGAAGATGCAGTACCATGCATTTAAGTGCATTTGATACTGCATAGGCCATGTGTAACACCACAGAACTAGGGCTGTCTGCTCTACCTCTGATTTGTTTTAAGTTTAAACAGAGAGGTTGATCGATGTCTTCAGAACACGGAACTGAAAAACCCCAGGTTTTGTGTTCTGTTCTAGAGCTTGCAAGTCTTGTGCTGGAGAGAGGTAGTTAGGGTAGGACTTGTCACAGTGTGGCTACCCACACACATACATATATGGTTTTTGCTATGTGTAACTGTTTATGGGTCATTGTTTTAAAAGTCCATGAAATTGTACGTTTTTTTTCCTGTGTCTTATGACTGTTTCCTCTTTTATGTGCTAAGTAGACTTCATGCTGCAACACTAACTTCTGGGTCATACTTTGTAGTACGTAGGAAGTAGAGCTGTATCTTTCACACTATTGTTATGTTATGGGGGTGGTCTAGTAGTTACACATGCAAGCCTGGGTGAGTTTGGCTCTCCAGAACCCACATGAAGCAAGGTACAGTAGCAGGTTTGTAACCTAAGAGCCCCTCTGGCAAAATGGAGGCAGAGCCAAGAGAGTCCAGGAAGCTTTCCTTAGGTACACAGCAGTGTCTAGTTAAGAGCTGTTGTTCCAAACAAGGGCCACATAATGCTGTGGCACACACATCTTCACAAGCACACGAGAGCAGTTGTTTTTGTTTTAAACTGTGGGTGTAATTAAAAATTGACTTTTTCTTCCTTTCTGCTCCCCTCCCTATCTTGTTTCCTTTTTTAATATTGTTTCCATTCTCAAAATTCCTGTGGAGGCCATATGGTAGCTCAATTAACTTAACTTTGGATGATACTTAATCATCCTCTCACATGCTCATAATTAAATTTGTTTGGAGTCCACTGAAGAAATTCCCAGTCAGGTGCCGCCTTTATGCTGTTGGCTTCTATCTACAGTTAGGGTTTGCTTGTTCACTTGGTTTGTTAGAGAAGAGGAAATCAACTTACCTTATCATTTTATAGAATGCTATCAATTTATTTTGTTATTCTCACCACTTTTTCTGAGTCTGTTGGGTTTTGCCTGCCTGATCTCTCTGTTATCAGGCAGATGTAATTAACTACTAAAGTTCAGTGAAGAGTATAATGAGGCTCTGGAAGCACACTGACCTGTGTTAGAAGCCAGTTGTACGATTCACCAGCTTAGGGCTCTGAACATGTTTCTTCCTCTCTTCAGAGTTTACTTTCCTCATTTTAAAAGTGAGTATTAAATAGTGTGTGTGTGAGAGAGAGAGAGAAAGAAAGAGAGACAGAGAGACAGACAGAGACAGAAAGAGATCTGTGCCCTATGTCTGTCTGCACAGGCCCCAAGGCCAGAAGAGGGCCTCAAGTATCTATCTTCCTGTGTCACCACTCCCCACCCCCACCCCCATTCCCTGAAACATAGTCTTTCTTTGAACCTGGATGTCACATTTTATTGGCTAGGATGGAAGCCAGCAAGTCCCAGAAATCCCCCTGTGCCCTCTCAGAGCTGTGGTTGCAGGGATGCTTGCACACTGGGCTTGCTAGCATCTAAACTCCAGTCTTCATGATTGCACAGCACACACTTTTAACCACTGAACTGTATCTCTCCAGCCTGCAAACAGATTCTTAATTGACCTATGCTATGTCTATCTTAAACCTTTTTGTGCATTTGTTTTTATACAAATTATTCCTTATTAATATTTCTCCCATTTTCCAATGTCATTAAATAACAAATGACAAAAGTTGCTGTCTTAAGATTTATTTATTTATTAAATGTACATGAGTACACTGTAGCTGTCTTCAGACACACCAGAAGAGGGCATCAGATCTCATGACAGATGGTTGTTAGCCACCATGCGGTTGCTGGGAATTGAACTCAGGACCTCTGGAAGAGCAGTCAGTGCTCTTAACCACTGAGCCATCTCTCCAGCCCTGTCTTAATCATTTTAAATATACAGTTGAGTAGTAATCAGTCAAAATGCTATGGCCTGTCACAGCATTTATCTTCAGAGTTGTGCTCATCGTACAAAGCCAAAGCTCTACCCATTGGTGACTCCCCACTTCCTCTTCCTTCAGCCTCTAAAGGTCACAGTGATTCCTTACTGCTCTGACTATTCTCTGCACCTTATATAAGTTGAATCATAAACTGTCTCATCTCACATAGCACAGTGGCTCCAAAGACTTCACATTGGAGCATGTCTTAGAATTCCTTTTTAAGATTGGGTAGACTGATCAATATATACAGCTATATGTACCCTGTTATCCACTGATCAGTCTGGAGGTGCTCAGTTGACTTCCACACTATCTGTTGGGGATACTGACGCTGTTAATGTGGATGTTGAGATACCCTCTGGAACCTGCCCTCTTTGTTTAGAGGTGTGTCCAGGGGTGGGATTGCCAGATCCTGTGCAGTACCTTGTTGTAGTCCTTGAGATGCCACATAGGTTCTTTTTGTTTGTGTGTTTTTTGGTGTTTTGTTTTGTTTTTCTCTTCCATTTCCAGTCATGCAATAGGACTTCACTTCTGAGTGCTAACTCTGATGTTTGTGTTCTGTCCTAAACCATCTGAATGGGTCTGAGAGTTTCTTAAAGTTCAGATGTCCATTTCCCCAGTGACTGTCAGTATGGAGTATCTTGCCCTGATACATTTTAATTGTTCATATATCCAGTATAAGAACATCTATACATTGTTTTTATATTTATACTAGAAATAATGCTTCATGTAATATGTATGTATGTGAGAATATAGCTTACTTTTTATTCATGCTGAGTATGGTGGCGTGTATGCCAGTGTATAATCCTAACACTCTGTAGGCTAAGGCGTTAACTTCCTTCCTTTCTTCCGTCCTTCCTTCCTCTCCTCCTTTTCTCTTCCTTCCTTCCTTCCTCTCCTCCTTTTCTCTCTCTCTTCCTTTTCCTTCTTCTCCTTCCTCCTTTTCTTTTTGGTGGTGGTAGTGTTGGTTTTTGGGAGGGTTTCTTTGTGTAGCCCTGGATGTCTTGGAACTTGCTTTATAGACCAGGTGAGCCTCAAATTCGACCTGCCTCTGCCTCTGCCTTCCATTTGCTTCAATTAAAGGCCCGTGCCACCACACCCAGCTTTGTGGCAGGAGTTTTCAAGTTCAGTGCCTTCATAAAAAGTTTCAGGACAACCTGGCGAGCTACCTAGCAAGAGCCTGTGCCAGGAAACCAAAGGCTGGGATGTAGCTCAATGATACGCGCTCTCCTGGTCTGGGCTCGATCTGTGTTGTGGCAGAAATGTAAAAAGGTGGACTCTGGGTCATAATGGTTCTTCTCCAGGTGGTATTGGTGCCAGCTTGTCCTTCCACCAGCAGCCAAAGCAGTGGATGAGCAAGCTTCTCAGTCTCCAGGCTCTTGTTTCGTTCCAGTTTTATACATAGTAATGAGTTTTGTCGGTGCAGTGGGTTTAGTCCCCACCACAGAAATGATCTTTTCTGGGAGCTTTTGCCACACTCACGCTGTCTGAAGCCGCTCTGCACATTTGTACTTTTTGTGTTTTCCTGCTTTCTTTCTGCTTTGGCTTATTATATTTTATGTGGAACTTGACAAAATTAGTTTTTTTGTAATGATATTATGGATTGTATATTGAAAGAAAATTCTTAGAGACCCGCTGATTTTGCCTTATAGGAGGAAGGTGTAGGGAAGGCCATTGGTCCCTCACTGAGATTTCAGCCACCCCTTCCTGTATCTTGACATTTATATGCTAATTCTGCTCTAAGCACACTGGCCTCGGTCTGGGGAGGTGCTGGAGTGTATAGAGTAAAGAAGCTTAACTAACTGGGGAGGTGGGGGCTCATCTGTGCAGCTGTGGGGAACTCACCATACTCCCCAAGTAAGCCTCATAAACTCACCGGCTTCCCAAACCAGACTCTTGAATTGTGGTTTTTTGCTGGTGTCCTCAAGAAGGGTATTAGATATAATTTTGTCTCTCAAGGAAAAGTCCTCCTGCAACAGCTGAGTCATGTTATAAGCAGTCTTTGACTCTTAAAGGATTTGTTTTGTTTCTGTATGAGAAATTGCAGCCAGCCAGTGCCGTGTGCACTCTCTCCCACTGAGCTACATCTGGGGACCCCAGAACTCTGATATGATGTGGTTGCATTGGAAAGAAGAGGAACTGGGAACAGAAAGAACGGAAAACAATACTGCTACATAGTTCACATATAAATAAACACCGAGCACGCTGTTGGTGCACATCCTCAGTGTGCGTTCCATAGACTCACCTCAGAGGAAATTGCTAGTTAGTGGTGAGGTCTTTGTATGACGCCATCCTGCTATACAGTCTCAGTTCTCTGATCATATGAATCAGGTATTCTCCAACCTGTTTACAGTTTAAACCCCCTTCCCTGCTCTGGTATCCATCCCATTTTTTATTGTGTCACTGCCTGGAATTGCTTTATATTCTTTTATTCACTTATTGATCATTTCTCCAAAAAGTTTGTGTTAACTGTTAAGTCAAAGACTAGGAGAGCTAGACATGGTTGTATGTTCCTGTGATTCCAGTGCTTATAAAACTGTGTGTTTAACATACATGGGCTCTGGAGTGGTGCATATTTGGGATGGATTTATAGCATTTGTTGGGGATGTCACTGTCTGTGAAAGACAGCACACAGGTTACCTCCTGGTATTTCTAAGGTTAGCATAGAAGTCATTATTAGCTGTCACTGTGATATTCTTAATTGACATGTGTTTGGTAGATTCCTCTCAAACTGCTGTCCCACCCCTTCCCTCTGGTCACCTCCCCTCATATGCCACGTTCCCTTTTGCCTTTGTAACTGTTTTTAAATTTGGGTATGCTTTAATTCCTTTTGCTCAAACTCGAAAGGCGTGTTTCTGCCCAAATTCAGATTTACTGAGCCTCAGTAAGACTCGAGCAGTAAGCAGAATAGAGTAGAGTATCTTTATGCTGGCCATGGAATTGCTTGATTTGTGCAAAGTGTCTCTTAATTTAGCGTTGTTGGCCTAATTGTAGAATACTGTGGCTAACTGAAATGTTATTCCTTTTAAATAATCCATAGATGTTGTTTTTGTACATAGAAATTACAGTATTTAATCAACAAAGTTAAACTTTTATCAGAAGGTGCTTCTGTCTCAAATATTCCCATGTGAGTGCAGTTTGAAATAGAGGCTACTTTCTCTTTCAGGTTGTTCTGGATGTTGGGTGTGGAACTGGAATTCTCTCCATGTTTGCTGCCAAAGCTGGGGCAAAGAAAGTGATTGCAGTTGACCAGTCTGAAATCCTCTACCAGGCTATGGATATCATAAGGTAGAAGTACATTGAAGGCCCAGTTTCTAATTAATTTTGAACTTGAAAGCTTACATATTTCCTAACTTTTAGCAACTGTCAAGTAAAAGACAGTCAAGATATTTGTCTTTCTGTAAACATCTACCCACATAATAAAATCTTAAGTTGAGCTGGCTGTGCTGGAGTTGTGTGCTGAGTCATCCTGACTGTTGTCCTGAAATTGTTCTTATGCTATTTTGACCCAGAGCATGTGCTGATTACAGTATAAGATCAGGAGCCATTATGGGGTCTTAACACAAGACTCCACAGAGGAGGTCTGTCAGGAGGCCTTCTTTGGCAGAGAGCAGTTAAGACTACAGACTAAAGCCTATGTTTTCATTTTCTGGCATCAGCCTTCCTTTATGCTAATTCTGGAATGGTTAGAAGCAAACTGAAGTTGCACCATTCTGCAGGCTGTAAAGGTTTATTTCCCATTTGTACGCTGCACAATTAAACCTCATTGCCGTTTTAGGTTTCCTTAGCAGGCACCTCAGATGCTTGTGCAAACAAACATGAGAGCCGCCATGTTTTTCCTGTGACCATCTTAGCACTCGCCCTGTCACTCACACAGAGTGGCAGTGTGATGTCTCTAGGCACACAGTGGAGTTTAGAGTGTGGTGACTCCCACCAAGTTCTTAGTGCTGTGGCAGGCCACGGCCGCTAGGTGCTTGCTGAATGAAAACCTTGCCCCTGTGTAGGTTTTTTTCAGATGGAGGTTGTCAGAGGCGATAGTTGTAGCACAGTACTGATGCTTGTGAAGCCTTGTCTCGCTCTGCTGGGTGACCTTGCTTAAGCTTCATAACGGACATTGTCGTGCCAATCCTTATTGGTTCCTTATTAGAGAGGACAGCCAGGCATGCTTTGCAGAAACTCGCATTTTTGTTTTCATGGAACTATGAGCCGTGTAGCCTGGCCCTGTTTCAGCCACACATGGATCACCACACCCAACTGCAGTGCCGTGTTCCTGTCTGTCAGAGCCCTGCCGGGTCAGTCATTCTGCTCCTGTGTTTTTGTGGAGGAATTCTAACATGGTCTATTACACCTAACTGTAAATGGGTTATCAGTCACTCATAGGTTTGAATGTTAGCTCAAATTATTTAATAACAGCCTACTAACAGTGCTCAAACTGTAGGTTCTCCCACTTAACAATAAATTGCTAACATTTCTTTAATATTTCTGTTGAGTTTAGAATGAGGAATACTTCAGTTATTTAATTTAGATTACCTTAAAGTCTAGAATAGTCCAACCAGCTATTTTGTACTAAATGTACTTAGAGTTTCAGGGGTGTTGGTGATGGCAAGAAAAACTAAAATGTGCAAGAGAAAATTTTTTCTGCTATTATGTTTTTACCTATGCAGAGAGTAATCATTCAGAAATGTAAACCAAGCTATTCAGCTGCCAGACAGTTATACACTATGTCATTCTCAGGTCTCTGCTGGATGTATTTTACCATTTCTCTGGTTTCTTCCCAACTCAGCCATGGAAGTCTCATCATTCAGACTTTGACAGAGCTGGAGAGTTTCCCTGAGAAAGATGATCTATTTCACACTTAGAGTTGCTTCTGTCTAGCATATTAACAAGATAAAAAAACCTACTGAGGCAGGGTAGCCCAGCACACAAGCACCTGCCTAGCATATGTGAAGCCTGCCTTCGACCTCAGCACCACAAGCAGAGTAAAAACAAAAACCAAGGGGTATTTTGACCTGCTGCCATGTTCATAGGCCTGTCTTCTAGACTAGGAGCTCTCTCTCTTTTCATCTCTAGCACCTGCAGAGCAGATTGATGGTAGACAGTTAGCAAAGGCTTTGCATAAGATAAAAGCTTCCTGGAATGCCAGCTCCCCCTGGTTTTTGAACACCTGCCCGGATGTCACCTGTTGAAAGTGAGTTAAGTTGCCCTTCTAGGGGGCCTGGAGACCCTTATCTGCTTGAATCCAATGATTTTTTTCACCACTGTTGTTACTGGAGTAGAGGCGGGGTTACCTTATTGTTCCACAGCTATATGCAAGTGGATGCACTGGGAGTGTGGAGCTCATGCCTTAGCCTTGTTCTTAGTTGTGTATCTCCCCTCGCCCCCCTTTTATCTACCATATAGTATTTGTTTTTAGTTGATTGTGTGTCTGTGGCTAAGAAAACTGGTGGAGGGGAGTGTCCTGAGCAGGGCATCATTCTTGTAGTCCTGTTTCAGATCCTTTGGCACTCGGGCCCTGTACACCTCTGTGCTCCCCCTCTGGGGTTTGTGTTGTGAAGAATGGCTTTATTCAGTGTGCTGTGCACTTGAGAGCAGAGTCATGCATGAACTGGTTTGCTGTTCTGATTTGCTCTTTATTCTCTCCCACCAAATTACCAGAATCTTTGGTCTGATACCTCTTATAATATGTCTGCTTTTATATTCTAGTTTAAATTCATTATCACTTCAATATGTCTGACAACAAAGATGAAGAAATATGTGGCTTGGACTCTGGATTGAAACCCCAAGAGCGCTGTGCCTATTAGTGTTCCCATGCTGTCACTGTCAGCTTGTGTTGACATGCCTGTGTTCTTTTCTGTGATTTCTAGGACACCTGTCACCACTTTTAAATGTCACTCACTTGATTATGAAATCCTTCTATGTTCTGGGCTCTGTACCTGTGTATTTTCTCATGTTTCTTAAAGTGCTAACTGTGTCTGTATATCTAAATCACTGGGAAAACTGGATTACAAGCTTGATTGTATACTACTTATTCTAAAGATACACAAATGGTTCTTCATTGTCATTAAGGAAATCTGACTCCATTAACCTCACCTCCCTGTATGAGCTCTTTGATACAGCACTCTACTAACTCCATTCTCCCCAACACAAGGGAAGTTGAATGAATATGGATGGGGGTTTCCACCAGAGCCAGATCCACCATGGAGATCCCATGGCACCCTGTGCTGCCCACTGCCCTCTCCCCTGATTGTCTTCCTGAGGGTGCTGGCATATGCAGCTCTCTTGCCTCCCCTCCTCTGGTATCTTCATAAAATAGATGAGACCGCTGCTTTGAAGACAGGAAATAGGCAGAGAGGTTATTGCCGTATGGTTTCTACACTGAAATAAAGTGGTAACTCAATGCATATTGGGTTAATTGAGAGAGCTGCTTAAAGGGCTTATTACAGGGAAATATTCCCACAGATTGAAGCTTTGGTAGCTGGACAACAGGACTGGGGTACAGTTGGGTGTCTAAGTCCAGTCTGTAGGTCTTTTCTGAATTGGAAGTCAGCTGGTGCTGAGAAATGTTCCTGGGAACGCAGGGCCTTGTCTCTTCTGTGTATCTTTGAATCCCCTCCTCTTTGTGTCCGTAACCAAGCAGGCGATTGCTGAGATTGGCAGCAAAATCATAAATAGGCCAAGCAGACAGCTGTTCTCAGAGCAGGCCTTGTCTCCACACAGCCCTTCCAAGATGTGTCAGTGTGTGTAGGTGGGTCCTGCTCCTTTAAGAAGCATGAAGTATTTATAGCTGCTTAATATTTAGAAATAGCAAGAAATATCTAAGTATTCCTTTGAGAAACTTGAAACTAAGCTAAGTTTCCTCTTTTTGTTTTTATCTGAAATACTGCATAGATATAAACAAACACAGTAGTGTAAGTGAGCAGTAAAATGCATAAGCATTCATAATCATGGAGGGAAAATAACATATAGTAGTAACCATCACCTGCTTTTCAGAAGCCACCTCATCCTCAGCCCTTCCCCAGTCGGACAGGCTGCCATGACTGCTCAACTGCACACATATGTCTATGGGATATAAACCTACGTGCAGAATGAGGCTCATCAGGATAGAGCTACCTGCTGACTCCCTAAGCACTTGCTTGGCCTTTTTCCAAAATGGTTATGCTGGTCTGCTTTGACTCAGTCACACATAACAGTTCTCATTTGAAGAATTTGCAGGGTTTATTAGTAAGCCTATGTAGGGGCCATGTAGTCTCCTTCCTCCTTTTTTCCCTCAGAACCACCTAAACCCTCTTGGTGAGCTACTTATTGCTTTGTGTGTCCTTTCTTTCCTCCCATAGATTTCTATTTTTTTAAAGATAGCCGTGGCATTCCAGTCTGAATTTCACTGTAGGTGAGCCTCCAGAGAACCTAACTTATCAATGGGAAGCCCTCTCATCCCCCTACCTACTTTCGAAGGCCTGCTTTTTGAGGGAAGCCAGGCAGGAAAGCATGTGTTTCATGATTCCCTTAGTATGAATCTGTAGACTGAAAATCTTGTAAGAGAGAAAAGACTACCAGAAGTTCAAGGCTCTGGAGAGAGACAGAGACAGAGAGACAGAGATGGAGAGAGACTTTCTGACAATGAGCAATCATTCTTTCATGTGTTGTTGATCATGGTCACCTAAGTATAAGTATTTTTCAACAACATGTACTTTAAAATGAATGCTTTAGTATAATAATGCAGGAAAAACTCCCATGCAGTTAATATGTATGTTCTCTATTGAGAACTTGGTTTAATTAGATAGCAGCTCAGTCTTCAGTCTGCTTCCCAAGGTCAGTTTAATTCTGCCATCTTAAGTTACAGAAAAGTAGGGTTGAAAAATACACATCAGTCAGTCATTAAGCATATAGTGGGTCAAGTTTTCTTTTTTCTTCTGGTGGCTTTGTTTTCTGTTTGGTTGGTTGATTTTTGTCTTTTTGGTGTTTGTAATCCAAGTTCCTCTTGAACTTGTAGCAATCCTCCTGTCTCAGCCTCTTGAGTGCTATGATAACAAACACGTTTTATCCTGCCAGATCTAAAAATAGACTGGGCTAGATTCTCGATACCATAATGACTTTGCTGTTCTGTGCCATGTTTGAGATGTTCACAAATGTGTGACCCTCCAGCAGCCAGTGAGCAGGCCAGGTGCTAGTGTTGTCTCTTATCCTGATTTCACTAGCCCAGGGAGATCATCAAGTTTGGTGAGTGTGTGCAGCCACCAGAGAAGGTCTTGGTGCTGTGGTTCTGGCTTCCAACTCCCTAACTACTGTTGCTTCTGAATTCTGGGGAGTCCTGCCTCTGTTGTCACTGTTGCTGTTTCCACTCTTTCTCTTCATAAATATGCATTCATAAATGCAGATTTCTTTTCAGGCTAAAGCCTTTGCTGTTAATTCACTGTTATTGCCTTGTTAATCAGAGATGTTTTAGGTCATTTATCAACCAGTCAACCAGCACAACAGTAAAAGGGACTTTAAACAGGCACTTTGTTCAACAAACAGCATTAATATTCTGGGGGAAAAATATGTTATTTAAGCAGCTTTCAGAGACTGTTTAACAGACTAGCACATGGGTCGGCGAGAACTCTCTGAATAGAATGTCAGTGGCCAGTCCCTGACATCATCAGATGGGATCACATGAGACTAAGAAGCTTTCGTAGCAAACTATTATCAGGGCACACAGAGTGGGAGACCAGCTTTGCTAGCTGTATGTCAGCCACATAGAGGCTAACGCCTAGAATTTACAAAGCAGTGCAGAAACTAAACACTGAAACGGTGACACTGTCAGCCAGCAAATGGGCTAATGAAATAAACAGTTCTCAAAAGAAGAAACATAACGGGCTAATGATTACTTTTAAAAGTGTTCAACATCTACTCAAGCATCAGAGAAATGCAAATTAAAGCTGCTCCTCTCCACCACCTCACCCTAGCCAGGCTAGCTGCCCTCAAGAAATCTGACAACAGATACTGGAGAGGATGTGGGGAAAGAAAAGCCCTCACTCATTGCTGGTGGGGTGCAGATTAGTACAGACATTAACAAAGGTTAGTTTGGAGGGGCTCAAAAACCTAAAAGTAGAAGTACCGTCTAACCAGCCGTTCAACCCCAGGCACCTACCTACTGCAGAGATGTTTGCACACCCCTGTTCATTACTGCTCTGGACATCTGTTTGCAACAAAATGGACCCAGTCCAGATGCCCATCAGCAGATGAACGGAGAATGAAATGTGGTATTTGTGCAAAGCAGAATATTACTGAGCTGTAAAGAAAAAGAAAATTTACAGGAAAATGGATAGAAGGTGTCATAATAAATGAGGTGATGCAAACTCAGAAAAAAAAAAACCCTTGTGTTTTCTCATTGCAGACTCCAGCTTATAATGTATAGTGTATATATAAAAACAGGTAGAAGTGTGGGTATAGTATGGTTTAGAAAGGAAACCAAGAGAGCCTTATGTCAGGTGGTGAGGACAGAATGCAAAGAGGACGTTAAGCTAAACCCACCCCACTATCAGCTCCATCATAGTCTGTGGTCAGAGTATATAAAATTTAATTGATAGTGAATGCGTGAAAGAAACCCCGAGGGAAGCTCCCTAGCTTCTGAATGGCCATCCTAACTGCCAAAGTTCCTTGAGATGTACGGAGTTTGCGAGTGGGCAGTGTTGGAGTGGCTACACTAATCTAGCTATGCAGGGCCTCCTTTGTGAGTTAGGTAAAATGTGGAGATATGTCTTCACAGTTTCCGAAACACTTAGCAGGCTAATCGAATTCATTTTAACTTTCAGACTAAATAAACTTGAAGATACCATTGTACTAATTAAAGGAAAGATCGAAGAAGTGAGTCTTCCCGTGGAAAAGGTGGATGTTATTATATCAGAGTGGATGGTAAGTACAGTAAAAAAATAATTTTTTAAAGACAAACATGGTAGCAGTTTTACTCATTGTATTTGATGAATGACTACAGCAGCAGCCTTGGGTGGTGGCTGGTTTTAGATGGTGCTGACTGTGTGGTCTCTGCAGATGTAGCTGACCTATTCTGTAGCTTTGTAGGGATAACTCGGAGGACTAACCGGGATGTGCGGGGGCTGGGCTATCCAAGTGTCTCCATCCTGCCCCTGTTCTCTCCTGTGTTATGTAGCTTTACAGATGATGCGAAAGCTTTGGGTCAAGGCAAGATATCTAAATATGATTAAATGACGGTAATTACTAAAGGATAGGGATTATTGATATAAATGGATGAAATCCCAAAAGTGACAGATTTCCTGTGTAGAAAAAGGTCTGTTTGATAAAGGGCTTAAGTTATACGTTATCTATAATATTTTTTATGAGCATAGTGACAATCCAGCAAAATAGTAACTTTGGGAGCTTTTGACGTGTTAGGATTTAATGGTCAATGTCTAGTCTAGAGCCAGTGTCACCCGGGAGTGGACGTAGGCTTGTGGCTGGTGTGTCACTCAGGAGGCAGGCCCTGAGCCCTCTGGTCTCAGGCTGTTGTTGGATGTTGAGCTCTATTTTCAGCTGGCCTGCTAGTGACGCCTCTGCAGCTAGCACTGTAGGATGCGTGCTCCTTTCTCATCTTGAGGGATAGAAATCATATGCATTATCATTGTGAAATGTTTAAGCAACATTTAGTATACACACTTTGTTTACCATCGTGTTTCCTGAAGTGATCTCACGTGGCTTAGCTGGTGGCTCAGGATGAGAACAGATGAGAACTATTGCCTGCCGCTGTTTTTTCTTTCATTTCTTACTTCTCTGTGGCTTCATTTGTGGAAGTGTTTGTCTTGGCTGTTGGCGCCTTAAGGACACATGCACTGTGTTCCTGGATACCCTTTTCTCCATTTTATTTTATTCTGTTCTTATAGGTTTTTAATGCAATTATATAATTGCATCATTTTGCCCTTTTTCCTCTCCAACCTGTCCCAATTGTGTATGCCTGTGTGTGGGTGTGTATGGTTGTGTGTGTGTGAGTGTGTGCTAGAGACATACATGTGCTCAGTCCATAATGTTCCTCGTATGTGTTCTCAGAGCTGAAGCTTGGTTGGCTTTTGCCCTTTAGTCGAACCTGCTGTCACAGCCGTCACAGCTTCTGTTGTTATTAAACCTCTTTCTCCAGAGGAGGGACCACAACTCACTCCACCACGTCTCAGTGTAGAAAAGTGGTGATGGGCCCTCACAGGAGAGCTTGTCCTGACAGAAACTCACTGGCCCCAACACAGTTGTATTTGTGATTTTCCTGTGTGAGTGTGAAGGCAGATAGTGTGTGTCAGGTTGAGGGTGTCGCTGGGAGTCAGCCCTCCTAAGTGCTTAGCCTCTTTCATTACCTCTGGGGCACGTGATGGAGCTTCTCCGTGCCCTGGTTTCCGGCTCTGTAAAACGAAGAAGCAGCAGTACTCATTTCATGGGCTTCAGCGAGGATCAGATGAGCTGCTGCTTGCAGACGTCTCAAGATGGCTGTGGAAACAGCTGTTCGGTTTCGGACAGTAACGCCGTGAGCGAATGAGTCCCTAGACTGCGTTGTGAAGCATGGGATGGCTGAGTAACTGCCCAGATGGCTCTGCTGGACAGCAGGCCCTGCAGAGACCGTGCCAGGATTCATCCTGTTCTCCTTCCTTTCAGACATGACTTTTGAGTCATCCCGGGTTTGTCTGTTATTGCCAGCCCTTCCCGTTCTGGAGAGCAGCTGTGGCCCTGATGCCCTGACTGATGATGAGGATGGTGACGGCTGCACAGTGCTCTCCTCTTCAGGGCTATAGATGTGCTGATAGGATTTTAGTGCTTGTGTCTTAACCACTCCTCCCTGTTCTAGCTCGTCTGTGTCAGAATGTCGGTGCCAGCTGTCCTTTGTCAGTAGCCTCTGCATACTTCACCTTTCAGCATCTCTTAAACACGAGCACACTCACAAGTTCTCCTTCATGCGCCACACTCACAAGTTCTCCTTCATGCGCCATCTCTGATTTAATGGCTGTGAACAGCTGCTTCTTTCCTGGGCAGTTTCTTGGGTCACACTGTTCCTACAGAACCTTCTCAGCGTCTTGGAAAGAACTGGTTCCAGTCTGAATTCTTTCCCCTGCAGACACTGTTTCCATGTAAGCAGCTCATAGATGTGTATTTGACTCTGTCCAGTCTCCCTGGAGGCCGTGTCCTTTTGGGATGCAGTTGTCCGATCATCTTAGGCTGTGTCTTTGCATCTGCCCTGTCATAGCCTTGCTGCGGGGCCCCATGTGATGAGTATCTGGTTACATTTTCCTCCAAGTTCTTCCTAATTGTTGCTGCCATTGTCTTATATAGTGATGGCTAAATCTTGGCTTGATTCCTTCCCTGGTTTTCAAGCCTTTTTAGCATCTCATCTTGTTGCTTTACCGTCTGTCTTTGAATTCCATTCATGATGAGTAATGTTCATGTGTCCTTACCAGGCTGGAATCTGTATCTTTGCTCCGTTTTCTCTCACGCTTATTGTGTAGACTGATGGGAAGGAACTGCCATGGAGTGCTGTGTAGCTTCTGTGCCGTGCTTTGTTTGGTTTTGTTTCTCTACGTCTGCATAGGTGCGAGCTCGGACGACTACTCTGACTGATGAGCGGGTGGCTTCCTGACCATCCTTTCCTTCCTGTATCATCTCTCCAGGAAACAGTGTGAGGGTAGTGTCTTTAAGTCGGGGGCACTCAAGGCTCATCTCCCTTTCCTTTCCTAAAGGTCTTTTACGTTTTGATTCCATCCAAGAGTTGGAAAGATTTACCTAACATTCACAGAATGTTGGGTCATGTACAGATAGGTAACAAATGGCTGTTAAGGACCTTATACAGCCAGAGCTAATTTGGCTCTGGACCTGAAGCATTCCAACATCCCACATCCTTGGAGTTCAGTCAGTCTGCCTTTGTAGGTACAGTTTCTTGGGAACTTCATTCACACAGTGGAACAAAGCCCCTTGTCAACTCTAAACACAGGAGGGACACAGGAATTTACCTTATTGACTTTGGCAGGATTATAGATCACTGGCTTTGGCTCAGTTCTTTGAGCCACATCAAGCATTAAATTGGGGCTTTGCATTTCCCTGAGGCTGATTTGTGCTTGAAAGTCCTTCGAAGTGGGTGGGGTGGGCAGGGCAGGAAGTGTTTGACAGTACCAAGCTGTTTGGGTGGGCTACTAAATTCACTGTCTGGCCTTGCTGTATGGGCAGTTTCTTGTAGTCCTCACTGAGCTGTACTCCAAGCTTCTTTACCAGGTTTAGCAAATGCCTTTAGGATAGATGCTTATTGATGCCTCTAACAAGATGGCCTTTTCTTCTTGTTTATTTGTTGTATTTGGAAAATTGAGGTCTCGTTCCTTTAACCCTCTAATCATACTGCTAGTTAACATTTGTTATAGCCTTAAAATCTGTGAGTGTGTGTGTGTGTCTATTGTGGAATCTAGTGTGTTTATGGTACTATAGCAAAAGTACTAGAGGCTAAGTAATCTGTTAAGTCCAAGGTCAAGGATATCGTAGGTTCTGTGTCTAGTCAGGGTCTGGTGTCTACTGCCAAGATTAGAACCTTGTAGACTGTGTGCTCTAGAGGGGCAGACACTGTCTTCACATAGACAAGAATAGAAGTGGGGAAGCCCATCACCTCAAGTGTGACGGGCTTCCTCCTTATGGCTCAATTACTTTATAAAAATCTCCAGTTGTATGTTTTTGAGGAAAGGTCTTCAAGACAGACCTTACACTGGCAGTGTTTGGCCCTGGCTGGCCCTGAACTCATGAACTCACTGTACACCAGCCTGAGTGCTAGGACTGTAGGTGTGCTCCATCACATCTTCCTTTCCTTCCATCTCCTGTATAGTCAATTAATTTTTAGTTAGCATACAAAATAAAGGGCTTTCTCGTAACGTTTTCACATACGTATGTCATTGTATGTTGCTCATAATTCTGCAGTGGCCTGTCTTCCTGCTGCCCCTTTCCTCCTCTGTGTGGCTCCCCTCTGCCTTCATGTCATTTATATAACATGTAAATGTGCGTGTGTAAATCAGGTTGACTTCATGTGAGAGAAAGCATGGTACTTGTCCTTCTTCCTGTTGCCCTCACTCTTCCTTCTAGGCTCCTCCCTCCTCTGTAGTCCCATCAATTTTCTTGTCTCGTGTATGAATTTTTTAAATACAAAGTTTGCATATGAGGGAAGAAATATATTTGCCTTTCTTATTTTACTTCATACCAGTTACATTGTTGGTATATCTTTAATATATAAATTTGGGGACACATTGGGATCCTAGCACACTCTGCTGTGTCTCTCTTAATATGTGTCTCTAACGTGATTGTCTTTTTTAAAGGTGCCAACTTACACTTTGGATGTTCTCACAAGTGTGAGATGCTCCGTTATCATTAGTCATCCCCACAGTGTAAGGGAAGGGTCTTGTGCTGATCAGGTCGTGAGCCACCTAGTGGGAAGAAGGTTTTTAAGCTTTAGAGTTTTCCAAACTGAGAAGAGCCAAGAGGAGAGGCACCTTGCTCTCCAAAAGCCATGTACTAGAGAGAAAGCACTTTATGGTCTGGGGTCTGCAGGAGGGACTTGGCATTACAGTGGCCAGCACGTACTAGGTTCCTAAGCAGGAGTAGCCATGTTCATTCTCCCATAAGGGGATTCTGACAAATGCTTATTTTATATATGTACAATCTCACTATCTTTTGAGTGCATGCTAATATAAAAATATTAAAAACTTACTCTTCCTCTTTTCCCTGTTACCTGGGACCCATCTCATCTTCCACCAGCATCTGTGAAGTGTGTGCATCTCAAGCCCATGGCATGCTCATTCTTTCAACAGTGCATTGCACACCTGTACTTGTGTGTACAGCACAGGTGTGCTCTGCACATGTCCTATTCCTGGTTTTTGTATGCATCTCTTTTTAACCCACGTGCTTCGTTCTACTGACTGCGATAGCTACAGCCTTTAAATGTATTCATTTCAAACTATTCCTCTGTGGCTTCTGCTGTGATTGATCATGGCTTCTGTTGTGATCGTGGCTTTTGCTGTGATTGTGGCTTATGCAGAAGTGTTGAATTTCAAATGTCAGGAAAGGCTGTGAAGCCTATGAGCACCTGCTGCTGATTCTCGTTTCCTTTGGGATAAAGGAACAGACTCTACTGTCATTTCTTCAGACGTGTTCACACCTGTTTCTTGATCGTGTATCTGCTGTGTGGACTGTTCCCTGGTTTGGGGTTCATGTGCTCCCTTGTCCTTAAATGGAGTGTGATCTGTCACCTGAATAACATTGTAGTTAACATTCAGTCTTACGTTGATGCTCAAGTCAGCTGTGGAGGATTCTGATTCCGTTCCGTGTCTGTAGGTCTTGTTTCCAGTGGTGCAGTCATCACTCATTCCTCAGGGTGGCTCTTCTCTCATAGAGGTTGGCTTCTTCCCATGATGAAGCTCATGGTCATAGCTTTGGTTCTTCAGTCTTACTGGACTTCTTCAGTGTTTAGAATAGAATGCCATATATATTTTTGCCATTTTCCATTTACTTTTGTTCCCGTGATACTGACATTTGAACCCAGGGTCTTGTTCACACTAGGCAAGTCCTTGACCACGGAATCACATCCTCAGTCCTTCCCTCTAAACGTTTCTGTGTTTAAGTGGGTTTCTTATGTAGCAAACACAGATGGTTCCTATCATAAGATAGACACCCCAGCGTACGACTTGTCAGCTTCATGTTAAAACCCTTCCGGTGTTTGCCCAGCAGGGGCATAGCTGGATCACCTCGTGGATAGGTTTAGTTTTTTGTTTGTTGTTAAATATCTATTTTATGCTAATGGGTGTTTTGCTGCATGTATACATGTGCAACATATACACGTCTGATGCCCATGGAGGCCAGGAAAAATGTCAGATTCCATGGAACTGAAATTACAGGTTATGAGCCTCCATGTGGCTTCTGGGAATTTAACTCAGGTTCTCTGCACAGGCAACCAGTGAGGCTAACCACTGAGCCGTCTCTCCAGGCTCCATATGCTGTGTTTTTGAGGCCCTTCTCATTTCCACCGTGGTCACACTAGATCCCACTCCCACCACTTGAGGAATCATAACTGTGTCTCTTTCTGCGCCTTTTTATGAGGTCTGAGTTTTCATGTCAGATTCCTTTCCCCCTTACACTTGGTCTTGAATCCACTCTTGGGCTTTCTGACAGCCAGTTTGATGATGGCAACTGTAGTGTAGAGTGTGCTCTGAATTCAGTAGATGGCTTAGATCCCATGGGTGTGTTATGGGTTAAATCCTGTAGGCTTGTTACTTGTTGAAAGCAATTTTTTTTTTCTCTAAATTACTTCAGATGACTCTCAAATGTCTCTCTGCAGAGTAACTGCTTATTTTTAACTCTCTCATAACTTGGTTTTGTCTAGCGGTGTTTCAGTCATTTGTTTATTTGAAATTAGGAAAGACGCTTGTACCTAAGGTATCTGCCCTTTTTAAAATCACCTATGAACCTGTTCCACCGGGAAGACATCATGCACATTTTAGGAGTCAGGTTCCTGTTCTCATGAATGTGGATCTGCAACCATGGTTTAATTCCATGTGCTCTTTTGTGGCTCTTAAGTTTTGAAGGGCAAATGCAGTATTTAATTTTATAAAGTAAATGTCAGTTTTGAAGGAAGACTGCCCCATGAGCATCATAGGAGGTGATATCAGGTATAATCCTTCCAGATGGTGCCCTACAGGTGAGGCAGCAGCCTGTGAAATTGTACTCTGAATTGCACTGCAGATGAGCGGGGCGTGAGAAGCCCAGCTTTCCGCTATCAGTAATAAACGACTTGGTTCAGAACCAAGGACAACTCCCAGGACGTTAAAGGCTGTTTAGTCACATGGGAAGCCTTTAGTAGACTGAGGTTCAGCAAACTGGAAAGTTAGGAGGAAGGACGCTGCTGCTAACAGTTCATACACCATCTTCATCCACTCACTTTTAATGAGCTGAGTGACTGTTCTCGGTGCCGTCTGTGTATTACTTCTGCATACAATCTGCAAGTCACATAATCCTCCACACCAGTGTTTCAGACCTTACCAAGGTGCCACTCTGAAGTATTCTGACTCACACACTTTAAATTCCAACCCCACTTACTGTGTTCTCTGGGAAGTTTTTTATTTTAAAATATCTTCACCCTCAGTACTCATGTCATCTTGATATAAATACGTAACCATCCAGTCAGGCCATTCAAACCTTGGCTTCTGTCATCAGTCCCGGTTCACCCTCTGCTTTAGTCTATTCACTGTTGACATGACTGGGCTCTGTGTGTGTGTGTGTGTGATGGTGACGTCTCCTTATGTAGCCCTGGCTGTCCTGGAACTCACTGTGTCTACCAGGCTGACCTCCAATTCACAGAGATCCTCCTAAGTGCTGGAATTAAAGGTACACCCCATCACACCCAGCTAACTCCCCTGTACTTTCGCTTAGGGGTGTACCAATGTTGTTGACATAATAGAAGCTCATATGGGAGCAGACTTTTGCATTAGAATGGAAAACAGGTTAGAGAGAGCCATGGAGAGAGGAAGGTGAGGTGGAGATGGGACGAAGTGACTTGTAGCTGTTTGCATCTGTCCCTTAGCACTGCCTCTGTGAAAGATATGTTGGTCTCCATGGATGCCAGTGCTGTCTGTGCCTGGGCCTGCATATGAGTCACTGGCTTCTTTGCTGTTGTAAGTCTCCGACTATTAACTGAATAGAAACGGGATTCCAAGTCTATGAAGGGTATTTGTGCCTGAGTAGTTGCATCCCTTGTTTATTCTAGAAGAGATCCTCAGAGTTGGAAGTGGAACTGATTCTGATAGTTTGAGCAGATTACTATTATTGTGTTCAAAATAGTATTTCTTAGTCATAAATTATAAAGATGCTTTGACAGATTTTATATTTCTATCTAGCTTGATTGAATAATTCAAGAAACATGTATTCTGAGGTTTGTAGTAGCTAATTTGTCAACTTGACAGTAGTTAGGGTCCTTTTAAAAGAAGGCACCTAAATTGAGAAAACTACCCCACCAGATTGGCCTATGCACAAGAGGTATTTCTTCTCTTTTCTTTAACTTTTAAGATTGATTTTTATTTTATGCATGTATGTCTGTATGAGGGTGTCAGATCTCCTGGAACTGAAGTTACAGACAGGTATGAGCTGCCATGTGGGTGCTAGGAATTGAATCCAGGATCTCAGGAAGAGCCATCTCTCCATCTTCAGTGAGGCTTTTTGAATTGATGATTGATTTGGGAGGACCCAGTCTATTGTGAGTAGTGTACCCATAGGCAGGTGGTCTGGGGTTATGTAAGAGCAGGTTTTGTGTATGACCTTTGTGTATGTATATATGTGCTTTATCTGCATATATGTCTGTGTATCACATGTGTTGCTGGTGCCAGACGAAGTGGGTTTCCTGACACTGGAGTGATGAGCCATCATCTCAGGGCCGAGACCTGAGCTCAGTCCTCGGGAAGAGCAGCCAGTGCTCTAGCCATTGAGCCATCTCTCCAGAATTTCAACTCTTCCTTCCTTCCTTCCTTCCTTCCTTCCTTCCTTCCTTCCTTTCTTTCTTCCTTCCTTCCTTCCTTCCTTCCTTCCTTCCTTTCTTTCTTCCTTCCTTCCTTCCTTCCTTTCTTTCTTTCTTCCTTTCTTTCTTTCTTTCTTCCTTTCTTTCTTCCTTTCTTTCTTTCTTCCTTTCTTTCTTCCTTTCTTTCTTTCTTCCTTTCTTCCTTCCTTTCTTCCTTTCTTTCTTTCTTTCTTTCTTTCTTTCTTCCTTCCTTCCTTCCTTCCTTCCTTCCTTCCTTTTTTCCTTTCTTTCTTTCTTCCTTCCTTCCTTCCTTCCTTCCTTTCTTTCTTTCTTTCTTCCTTTCTTTCTTCCTTCCTTTCTTTCTTTCTTTCTTTCTTCCTTTCTTTCTTTCTTTCTTTCTTTCTTTCTTCCTTCCTTCCTTCCTTCCTTTCTTCCTTCCTTCCTTCCTTCCTTCCTTCCTTCCTTCCTTCCTTCCTTCCTTTCTTTCTTTCGACATGAGTTCTCTGAGTAGCCCTGGCTGTCCTGGAACATATCTGTAGACCAGGTTGGCCTTGAATTTAGAGATCCACCTGCCTCTGCTTTCCAAGTACTGGGATTAAAGGTATGCACCACCCATGCCCAACTTTAGACAGTCTTTCTATATTTTGGGTAAACAGATGTCTCACTTTTAAGATTCACCTTCGCCAGTGCAAAGGTGTTTATTTATAATCATTCTTGTGTGTAGATCTATATAAATGTGTAAGTATCATTGGTGAAATTTCACACATCCCACGTTCCCTGCACATACAGAGCATATTAACAGGCACTAGTGCACTTGTTCAGGAGGTTCCATCTGAGCCTTGTTTCTGTGGTGTGAGCACATCTGCAGCTCAGCATGGCTGCCTGGACATTTTTCCTATCTGAGAGTTTGTGCAGAGGAAGTTGACCCAAGGCAGAGGCAGTCATCAGACCCGCTTCTGGGTCACTCACCTGTAGGGATGGTTTTAGGGATGATGTTTGTTTCTGTGGTTAAAGAATAGAGTGTTTATCCCACCAGAAAATAATGTACATAGAGCCAGGGTGCAGATGAGAAACAGCTTCTGTTGGAGGGCTGGTGTGAGGTGCAGCTGTGCTGAGGGATGTGGCCCTGGAGGAGGGAGAGTGGCTGCAGCATGTGACTATCTGACAGTACCTAGTGTGTGCTACACCGATAGAATGTTAGGACCCCAAGAGTGTCTCCTTCCCCTGTGTACTCCATTACCCTTTCCCTGGGAACGGCTCACTGGTGTTTCTTGAAATCTGGTTGTACTGGGATCCTGTTCCTTGAGCTGAATTTCATACAGTACCATTTCTTGATGCTGATGTGTGGCAAGTAGAAGACAAACTGTAGTAGGAAGTGTAACACTTACTTAGATTATGGGCAGCCACCCTGTTGTATTAAGAGCTCCTAGTGTGCCCTGTGAGCCTCTGTGATGAATGAATGCTCATCCTGCTCCCTGAGTTGAGGTAGTACTGTCTGTGTGCACACCAATGAAAGCTCTCTAGACAGTGCATGCGTCAGGGAGTGGTACTTTGAGGTGGGCTGTCATGTGCATACCAGGATGTGTGGCAACATCTCGTGGCTCTGCCCAGAGGATGCCAGTAGTGTTTCCACCATCACCTCCACCGTGAGACTGAGAGAGAAAAAGTCTGTCAGGACCAGGACTCCCATTTAGACGTGTGACGTTCCAGGGAGCTGCAGGGCTGATGAAGAAAGTTACTGAAAAGTGGGATGTAGTGCAGAGTCTGTACTTGCTGCCATGAGAGCCAACTGGATCCTTTTCACACCCAAACCTGGTTTCCAATGCTCACCCTATATAGAGCACACGTGCGTGTGTGTGCACACACTATGACAGAGTTATGCAGCAGAAGAAGGTGCTTGCTGAATGATCTGTCAGCTGCTCCGATTGGTCTCTTGTGGCAGTGCCCATTCCTGTCACTCATCTTCTCATCTTTTCCTTTCTGTGCAGGGCTATTTTCTTCTTTTTGAGTCGATGTTGGATTCTGTCCTTTATGCAAAGAGTAAATACTTGGCAAAAGGGGGATCGGGTAAGTACGGCATTTCAATGTTAATCAGATCTTAAGATGGCACCACCAAATGAAGCTTTGAACATCAAGCACCCTGTATATGGCTGAGTCTGAGTCGAGATAAAAGATGTTTCTATTGGAAGGAGACTTTGCCACTTAAGATACAAGGAGTCCAAGGTCATAGTGTCTTAGGACATCTTCTATTAAAAGTTTTTTGTTTGTTTGTTTAATAAAAGCAAGGACTATGTTTTAATAATAATGGGAAGTTTTTAATATTCAAATTAAAATGTATCAGAAGCATCTTTTCAGTTTTTAACCTTTTGTCATTTACCGTTTTCCTTGATTAATTTTAGCCAAAGGCCAATAGCATGTTTCATACTGAGTTAGAGACTATTTGCTTTAATGGCAGATTTTCCCTACTTCACTAACTTATGAGCGAATCTCTACTGTGTGATTAGTTTAGTGTTTAGAAAGGTTTTAAGTACCCCCTACCTGCAGGGACCTGTTATACTGGAAGAGTCTGGGTTTAGTCCAGCCTCCTGCCCTTAGTACCCTGCAGTTACATAGGCAGTTACTGTCTGGTTAAAAGCCTCAGAGCAAATCAGGAGAGTTAGGGCGGGTCCTCCAGACAGTGGAACACTAGTAGCACTGTGTTCCCTCCTCTCAAGGTGCATTGCTATCTGTTCCCTGCACCTACGTTAACTAGTTCTTGATCTCTGCTGTGAGCCTGGCTAGAGAGAGTTTATTTACCCTGAAACAGTTACACGTATGTGTGATTATTGTGGTCTTTTCACGACTGAAGGAAATAATACCACTTAATGATTCTCTAGTGGCCATTACTGTCACCCTTGCTTATGCTATACACAATCCTCACCAAAACCCTTTGAGGGTTGGGGAACAGTCTCAAAAGCTGTCCAGGAAGATGATGCCATTGAGCGGCTAAGTCTGCATTTCATTTTCCTTTCTGGTTTTTAAGCTCATATCTGCCTGACCTAATCAATATTCATGTTTTTTTTTTCACTAAACCTTGTTTCCTTTATTAAAATACGTTTAAAACATCTGACTCTTGCTGTGGGGTTCTAGGGACGCCCCCTCCACACCTCCCCAGTGGTGCCCATTGATCTCACTGAAGACCTGACAGCAGCTAATGCATTTAAATCGAGTGCTCAGTAAGATTCATTAGGCCCCCACAGCCACGGGACCACGGCAGCTGGAGGGATAAAGGGAGGCTAATGATTCTAGTTTAGTCCGTATTTTTATATAACTGATGAACATTAGGATCATCTGACGGTGTCATCAGAAGAATTGGCATTTAGCTGCCTGAGCAGTGCTGTGGAATGCTATTTGTTAATATAATTAGGAGAAAAAGAAATAAAGTGTGAGCAATGTGAAACGAGCCATTATTGCCACCAGATGCTCCTATGTATTGTAAAGTTTTACTCTATGTTTTTCAGAAGGAATCCTTACCAAGCAATTGGTAATGCAAAAAGTTTAGAAAGAATGATTGTTTTATGGAAGAGGGCATGGGCATTGTAGGCTCACATGAGCATAATTGGTTCATGATGTAAATCCGAGTTTATTTTTCTCCTCTCTCCCACAAGGAAAATTTAAATCACTGTAAAGAAATACTAAGTTTTTGGGTAAAGAGAATTAATGCTGGAAGGTGTCAGCTCACCCAAACTTACTGTTAAATATGGTGAAATTCCAAACTACTAGTTGTTAAAGGTAGATGAGAATTTGTGTGTTTCCCTTTTTTTAATGTTAAAAATTATACAGTAGAGTTTTAAGTGCTGATGTCTGCACCAGTTTGTCTCCAATTGGAAAAGTACTCAAAAAATGGCAAGAAACAGTCAAAGTAGCAAGGCCCTGGGGTGGCAGAGACAGGAAGAAGAGTCCTGCCATGTATTAAGTGCATCCCGAGGTCTGGGTAATAAAACCAGACGTTACTGGTTCCTGTGTGGGAGACTAGTTGAAGAAAATAGGAAATCTTGTATAGCCACAGATGTAACTGGAACATTTTCCAATATAGGAAACTTTTTAATAGCAAAGTAAAAAATAATTATTTAAAAACTAAACAAAGCCAAGTATGGTGGCTTACAATTGCAATCCCAGACTTGGGAGTTGGAAGCAGGAAGATTAGGAGTTCAAGTCCAGCCTCAGCTATCCACTGAGTTCAGGCCTTGACAATATAAGACCTTTCATTAAAGGGAGAAAGAAAGGGATAAAAAGAAGTAAGGTTCAGCTAGGCTCAGTATATTCTTATAGTCCCAGCACTTAGACTGAAGCAAGAAGAATACCTAGGCCTTGAAGTTCAGGGCTAGCCTAGGCAAGAGACTAAAACGTTTAAACAACCCTTCCCCAAACAGTTTACTCTGGACAAGAAATTGTAATTTGGTCAGTGAATCAGATAGATTACAAACACATTAGACTTGAGAGAAGTGGGGTTTTCCAAGAACTTAAGCTTGGAGCCAGAAAGAATGATTTACACAGTTGAGATCATTTAACAGACTGTACACAAGCAAAGTCAATAAAGCAGGGAACTCATCCAGCTCCTACCGTCAGCTTAATTTCTAACGTATCAGTGGATGAATGACAGCTCCCAGAAAAGGATCAGGACAAGGAAAGATGGAGGGCACAGGATCTTCACACGTCCTTTTGGAAGTGTCGGTGCATTCTCTGAGGTTGAAGGACTCACTTCAAGATCATAGCACCTTTATTGCGCTCAGAGAAAAGGCGGCGAGAGGGAGAGGACGAGAGAGAATGAGAACACGAAGATTAGTTATAGATGTGTCTTCCTCAAGTTCTCTCCACTTCTTGAGATAGGGTCTCTCACTGGGCCTTTGGCCTCCACCTTACTTTAAAAAGACTTGGAAAATTGATGGGATCTGGTAAATAGGACGGATAGACAGTAATGAGCCTTTGTGTTGAGCCCGTGTTTACAGCTCTGTCCTTGCAGGTGCTGAGCTCTGTGTTGTTTCTCAGCTGCCTGCTTGCTAGTGGTAGAGAACATCCAATTCCTTTTATGTCCTGCAGTTTTGCTGAGCTTGGTGGTTATATCTAAAAGGATTTTCTGTGTAAACAATTAGTCATCTGCAAAATTTTAATACTGCCCTTCTGGTTTCTTACCTGTAACCCTTTGATAAAAACAAGAAATGGACCATCCTTTCAAATACAGATGACTAAATGAGTAATTAGAACCTGACTAAGAATGAGAAGATCATAGGTAAATAGCTGCTGATTACACCAGGGCAAAGCGAGTCAGTTCAGGGAGCCCAGCCACCCACTGTGGGAAATCAAAACTGACATGCCTGGGAGCAGAAGAGATTGGAATTACGTTCTGTTAATAGCACATAGAAGTAATTCTTATGGAATCTGCTCAAAATCAGCAGTAGACTCTAAAATCATTTCTAGCAGAAGAGCAGCATCTTTCTCATTACCAGAAAGGAATTTTTTTCCACTTGTCATTGCACGGCCCAGGACTAGGAAAGTAGGTCCCCCTCCTACTGAGAATCCCAGTGCATTTCGGGCTCTTTCAGGCTTTTATCCAGTACTGAGCAGGTTGGCTAGCAGCCTGTACCAGCTTCCTGCTTCTGATTTGCTTTACAGGGACAGTCACAAGGGGCTTTTGAAATATGGATGCTCAGTCTTCATGCAAGAGGCCTTTGAACACAGTCCAGAGACAGAGTCCTGCTTCTAACAATTTGTTTTTAATGCTTCCCTTTATATATAGTATTGGGGTAAGAGGACTTGTAGGAAACTGGAAAAGGACGTATTAAAGGTCAGGAATGCTACAAACTGAAAAGTGGAAGTGACACAGCCAGAAGGGCTGCAGAGCGGAGGCTGCTGCCTGTGGCTGACACGGTGCACTGTGTAGATGACACTGTGGGCAGACTTCAAGACTTCCTTCGCTCTCTGGCTGTCGTCTTAGGTGCTGTTGACATTACTTTACCTCCCTACCTTCAGTCTCCTTTGTACAATGCAGATTATACTATTATATTATTGATTAGAGCTGAACTGTAGAAAATCATCTCAGAGTCTTGAAGAGGTTCTTGGTATGACGTGGTCTTTCAATATGTATTAAGTCTCCTGTGTTCTTGCTGGAAACAGGGTCAGCGCTGGCCTGTGCCTTAAACAGTGGTGAAAGGGGCTTGAGCATGCCACCTTCGTCCAGCAGCACATCGAGTGTCAGCCACATTTGCACATGGATGACAGCACACAAGAAGCCATGGAGGCTGATTCTGGGGCTTAGCATTCCCTAGACTGTCTTTATACTTAACTATCTACTTGGTCTTCCCAACTTTACACCACACTTGTTATTTTGGTGGGTTTCTTTCTTTTTTTTTTTTTAATCCCTCAAAATATCCTGATGATGGTATTTACTTTTTTCTGCACATAGTTTTTCAAAATATATTCCAATTACATATTAAGTTTACCTAAACTAATGGAGCCGATCACTGTTTTTAAGGTAATGTGGAGGAGTAAGTCCAGTTTCTAAGTTACTCTTGCTCTATAAATTGGCAAGTGTTTACAATGATTTAACTCCTGTGTGTTTGTGTTTTGTGGGAACTGTGTTCTTGCACACCTCCTTTTGGGCCCAGACGGTTGTAAGGCCTTCCCCAGGGAGAAAGGAGCCCCGTCTTACACTGCTCACCTCATGAGCCGTTCTAGTGACAGATGAATTCTGGGCACTGAATCGAGAAGGACACAGATGTCAAAGCCATGGATTTATAAATGGTCTGCTAACTGGCTGCTTTTGTCCAGTCAGCACTTGGGCGATTTCACCTATAAGCAGGCATAATTATTCAATTATAGCTTCTATCTGACAAAAAAAAGAAAAAACCCAAAAAACCAAAAACAAGTGACAAATGTGTGAAAATGTGAAGGTAAAGTTCGTGGGGTTCTGGCACTGGCCCAAGGATCAGGCAGCTGTGCCGAGGTGGATGCCGAACCCCACTGACCTCTAGCACTGATTACAGATCTTTTATAAATATCCACGTCTTTCTGATAGATGAGAAAATCATATTTTTAAGTTAAAAAATAGAAAAACAGGTTTTTATACCTTTGAAATATAATTAGCTTGAAAATTGTGCCTCAGCACTTGAAACAACATTCTGCTCTAGACTTTTTCTGTAGTTGTAGCTTGAATTTCATTACAGTTTTCCTTATGAAGGCTCCATCTTTGTTCTCCACGGTGTCGCTGTCACAACACACGGCTTGAGGGGGTGGCAGGTCGGCGGCTTTTGGTAAACGTCCAGGTTGTGTTTTCAGTGTGACAGGCCACATCCCTGCCCTCTCTCTAGCTCTGGCACTGAAGCACACTGCAGCTGTAGGTGATTGGTAAACTCACTAGAGCAGTGGTCTTACAGTGAGTTCACAAGCCCAGCAGCAGCAGGCTAGGTTGATGTATGAGCTGTGGTTTGCCAAACCCGATGATGTCATAAAAAATAATAATAAAATAAAATAAAACCACAAAGCAGTGAGGCTTTTTGATCATGGTCTGAGACAGAGCCTCCTGAACTATACTAAATCCTGTGACTATCCACGTCATGTCAAGGAGTACTGCAATATGTTTAGTTCCCATGACCTATAGAACAATGGTACTCTAGTAGTGACAACCAACAACCCTGAAATCTCACCTCTTCTCGCTGGCAGGATCTCTGGGTCTGACCCACTGCCTGTCTTGTGGACAAGGCTTTATTTATTGAACACAGACAGTCACCCTGCTTTCATAATAACCACAGAAAGTGGTCATTTCAACAACAGCAACAACAAAAAATGGCTTCCAAAACCTAAAGTGGTGGCTTTACCAAAAGTGTTTGCTGACCTGACTACACCTTACTGTGTTTTTTTGGGCATAGAGCAGGAAGCTGCAGCTTGGCACAAAGCTCTGTAAAGGGTATGAGAAGCTAGCCAGATACCCAGCACTGCCTCAGTATCCATTTTTGTCTTCACTGCTTCACATGTTAGAATGTGGCTCAGATGATGGGTTTGTCTTTGGTCAGACCCTAGCAACAAAGCAGGTTTTTTGAGAAATTTACTTTCTTCAGAATGGAACTAGCCAGAGAGCTTGAAGGAGGAGGAGAGCTCTCTGTGCAGCCAGCCAAACTGGGGCAGCATTAGGGCCTGTGTCCTGCTTTGATGCAGATCTCATGCTGGCCTTTATTTTAAAGATCACTTAGAGCTGTTGTCTTTGGATATACAGTTTGTATGGGTGAAGTACAGGGTGGTCTCTAAGTCTGAAGATTAGCTGGTGATATGTACCTGACTTTCTTTTTCTGGATTCATGAATTCCCTACAAGTTGATGCTCAAGCTATTCACAAGAAGAGTTAATTTCCATGTAAGTCACAGGAAAGAGAAGCTCTGTGCCCTGTTCGTCATATGAGTAGACTACATGTATTTACTGTTCCGTAGAATTTATCCTAGTTCTAAATCATTCTCTGGTGCCTTATCTGCTCAGCCCCCTTAGCCGTTTCTCATGTGCCCTAAGTTCTGGCACTGGTGACACATATGGTGCTGGGTCTCAGAGGCTTCTGCTGTGTTTGCATTTGCATATTCATGGTCTTCAGTTTTATGTCTCAGACCCAAATAATTTCACCTCTTAAGTTTCATCTTCTTGTTGGCATTTTCACTGGTGCCCAGAGCAATGCACTTGCTCTCTCTGCGTCTGCCCATATTGGTGCCCTGTAAAAGCTGACAGTCTGCTCAACTGCTAAAGCCAGGCTCTGTTCCTGAGTGCCACCTCCCAGCTGTTTCTCAGCTCCATTTCCTCTTCCTGCCGTAGCCTGACCTGGTTTTCACCACCCAGTCATCACATGCTTCTGAACTTGTCTGTTTGCCTCCCAATTATTCTTCACATAGCACTTCAATGATTGTTCTAAAACCGGAATCTGATCACAGTGCTGACTTGGTAAAATTTTCCCTGAGTTACCCTTTTTAAAATAAAGTCCAGCTCACTACAGAGGTTTGCAGAGCCCTTCAAGTCTGTGTCTCTGTTGTCTAGGTAGAATGCAAGTGCCAGCCCATAATGGTGACTGCTGCACTTTCTCACTGTTAGACGACTCTTCCCATCCTCACTCTCCAGCTGGGTTCCATTCTTACATGGTAGCCAGCTTCTCCTGCTAAAGCCTGTCTGACTTGGTTGGTTTTGCTGGGTGATGATGGGCAGTGCCTTGTACTTTCTCTTCTGAGGCCAGTCTGGGCAACATGAGATCCTGTCGAAAAATAGATAAGTACAATTTTCTTGAGAGTAGGGATTTGTATCCACAGTGTTTAATTTAGATTGGAGCATACTTAATGATCAGTTTGTAGTAAATTTAAGTATAATATGAGCTGCTCTTCTACCTGCCCATAAAGCTCCAAGGTGATTGTCCCCCTGTGGCACTACATATGTTCCTGGATAGTTTTTCCTCTTTCTATGTACTTTAGGGGAATATGTAAAATAGCAATTTAGAGGGCTGTCTTTAAGTTGTTGCATTTCGGCTTCAATATTAGTAGTTTTAGTAGAGCCTTTTGTTGGGGTGCCGACTTTACTGTCATGATTATGGCACTGGTGTAACTCGGTTTTCTCTCTGTCTCTGACCTTATTGATCTCTCCCTGCTAAGTAGTCCATGCAGATAGGTTTGATATTTACATTTAGCCATTTAAAGCCATCCTCTCATTGAAAAGAAGTTGCAACATATGTGGGCATGTTCTTTATTCTAGTCTACCCTGACATTTGCACCATCAGCCTTGTGGCCGTGAGTGACGTGACCAAGCACACTGATAGAATTGCCTTCTGGGATGACGTCTATGGCTTTAACATGTCCTGCATGAAGAAAGCAGTTATACCAGAAGCTGTTGTGGAAGTTGTAGATCACAAGACTCTTATTTCAGACCCGTTCAATATCAAGGTAGGTGTGAGAGCATTCCCTCTGTGTCTGTGGGGCTTGATTCGAGGACTCCCTGCATAAAGATGTACAGAAAACCTTTATGCAAGATGAGGGAATGTCTGCATACAGCCTGCATGCATATATGTTACTTACAGTTCACAGTTCCTTTGATCCAAGGACCCAGGTCACAGTAGAGGATGTATTCTTGCTGACTTTCCATGTGGGCTTCCTCTGGTTTTAATTTACTCTAAAACAGGATCAGGCTTGTTTCTAGGCCATCATTGCTTAGAACCACTTCTCTTTACTCCATTTATCAGCCTTCAGACCCAAGTCGAGGAGCTGGTTGAGTCACTTATACGTAGTTTAGCCTCCAGGGCCAGGCCTGTATCTGCAGTGCTGGCATCTGCCTCACGGCCGCCTGGCACCAAGCTACCTTCTCACAGATCACTATTCCATCCCATATCCACTGCCCAGTTCTTACTCAGAGCTCTTCCAGCCTCATTAGATTAACTAGCATGAATTTACCCAAAACCCCATAGCTATGTTGAAATATCCTCATTAAGTTCTTCTGTGTTTTATTTTTGTCGTGTTAACCTGTGGACTTACTGGGACTATTGATTTTTTACATGGCCTCCCCAGAGCTTGGCAGGAGGTGTCACACATAATGACGTGTGTGAAGATTGCAGCTGTGAGTTTAGGGCAGTCTCCTTCCTTTTGTAAGATAGAGCTATTCTCTGTGTAGAGGAGCCTCCTCAACAAGCAAGTCTGGTCAGCTGTGGAGCTGCTGGGTGCCCTGGTGCACTGATCGCCACTGTGGGCTGCTTCATGCTCTGGTAGGAAGAGGCGCGTGGAGCAGAGGGGACCAGTTACTGCCACCTTGGCTCTACTGCCGAGCAGGAGGAAGTAGGGGGAGGGAGTGCTGACTTCGCCTGATCCCTTAAACTACTGTGAGTAGTTGAGGTAGCTGGTTTAGGACTGAAACTCCAACGTGTTTAGTGAATGCTCTGTGATATTGAACCTGCCTGTTCAGCATTGCTTATTCCCATTCTTCCTACACCTAAAACCCTACACTATCACTTTAAAATGTTTCTTCAACTATCATAATGACGGCAATGTCCCAGGCTGTGGCTATAAATGCTATCAATTGCCACCCCTTCACAAAGTGACTTGGAGAACTTGAGCCAGGACAGAATACAAAGAAATGGGCTGTTTCTCTCCTAGATAAGTTCTCAGTTCTGCTGTTTGGTTTGAATTATTGTGGCTTTTCCTTCCATCTAAGAAACCCCTTTAAATATTGAGAGAGGAATTTTTCCTTACAGCATGTGTTTTCAAGTTACTATTTCCTCTAAGAAGATTAATGTCAGAACCAGAAACACAGCAGATGTGAGTGATGTGTCCTGATAGTGTGTAAGATGATTGTGGGTCAAGCACAGAACACTAGGTTTTAAATTTGGAAGTCTTTAATTTGTCAGCAAAATGGCAGACAGATCAAAGTGTGATTTCATAGATATCATTGCTTCCAGGAAATCAGAGTAGAGGTTACCAGCTTGATTTAGAGAAACGCCAACTGACTGTTACTATTCCTCTAGCTTGGAGAGAACCTCAGCGTCGCACCGTAGGGTTAGAAGTTAGGAAGCACTGGTTTGCAGCTGTCTGTGTTAGCCAGGCTTTGCTGTTCCTGCTTACCGATCCTTTGCTTTCTCCTTTCTGATGGAAGCATATAGATTGCCACACCACATCTATCTCAGACTTGGAGTTTGCTTCAGATTTTACCCTGAGAACCACGAAGACGGCCATGTGCACGGTAAGCCGACCCTTCCCGCTTCCATAGGTTTCCGTGGCGGTGCAGTTGATCGGCAGAGTGATGAGTTAATTTCCAGGCTTGTGATAAATGAAAAGAACGATTGTCATTGACAGTCTGCCTTTGCTGTCACTGGGCAGATCTGCGTCATGGATGAGTGGAACTCAGAAAAGCCACTGCAGCGCCGGAGATCTCAGCCACAGCTACAAGGCCCTGTCTCCTACAGTTAGTCACTTAGACAGATGTGGGCAATCTTGGTTTTTTTCTTTTTCTTTTTTTTTTTTTGGTTATTATTTATCATACTCAGTGGAGAACTTTCTATTTTATCTTCAAAAGCAAAAAGTTCTTCCAGTATGCCTCCCAGTAGGTCCCCAAACCTAATCTAGATACAAAATGACAGGCACATCCAAATACACATTTTTTCCCGGGATATAGGTCTGTTTGTTTATGGAGAGAGTCTCACTGTGTAGACTAGTTCTATCTCTGTAGGGACAGCACGCTTGTGTGGAGGAATCCAGGCCATGGACGCCCAAGCTGTCAGGGAATTGTGAGACGTGTCAACAGAGAGGCAGGTGTTCCTAATGTAGTACTGAAAGTTAATCACAGAATTTATGATAAAATCATCTTCCTGTGATGACAGGAGTGTGTCACCCCTTGAGCACGTGTGCTCGGAACATTCTGACACTCAGTTGTCGTGGTCATTTAGGTTGGCTTGACCTGGGATGCTGCATTGTACTGAGGAGGAAACTGCTGTAGTGTTTTATACTCACACAATGCTCTACCTTTTCCCTGACCCCTAAAAAGCCTTGTCCCTTAGTGGGACATGAGGAAACCTTAACAAATAGGACGGTGCAGGTGCTCAGGAAGCCATACTACAATTGGATCTGAAACAGTCAAAAAGAATTGCACTCCAGACATGGTGAGCCAGCCGTCCAGCAGCTGTTGAATGGAGAATCGCTGTGCAGTCAAACCAAGACAGAGCTAGGTTTAGCTGAGGGAGTAGGCCATCTCCTTTGCAGCAAATACAAAGGAAATCCTGGGCTAGAGTCATGGCTTCAATGGTAAGGGTTCAATTCTCAGGATTCCTATAAAAGTAAAAGGTGAGATTGATTTCTCAAGTTGCTTGCCCTCATAAAATAATAAGAATTAAAGGGCTGGAGAGATGACACAGTGGTTAAGAGCACTGACTGCTCTTACAGAGGTCCAGAGTTCAAATCCCAGCAACCACATGGTGGCTCACAACCATCTATAATGGGATCTGATGCCCTTTTCTGGTGTGTCTAAAGTCAGCAACAGTGTACTCATATAAATAAAAATTAATTAAAAAATTTAAAAAAATCTTTAAACAAATAGATCTTTGAGATTTTTAAATCCTATCTTTTGGAGAACACCGAGATGTTTGGTTAAGATCTGCATTTCTAACAAACCTGGTTCTTCATAACATGCTCACATGATCTGGAGCCTGACATGAGTAGAGTATCTCTACCTAATACTCCTAGTGAGCTTTGCCATTTACAGCCTGGCTCAGCCTCTGTGTCTGCGTTATCCCTCTGTAGTCTGGAGCTATTGTGCTGACTTAGTTTCTGAGGCAGCCCCTGTGCAGACGTGTCAGAGGATGGGCATCTGATTAGAATTGATCCCTTTGGTTTGGGCTGTGCTGGTGATGGGCAGAGCCGGTGACAGACAGTGCTGGTGACCAGTGATGGTGGAGGGATGAGGAGCAGCCTAGGGAGTGAGAGCGGGAGTTTGTAGAGGGAACAAAGTCTGTGGATTTCTCATTCTGAAACCAGCATACACAGTGACAAGACAGACAGTTTCTAAGAAGTTAAGCACGTTTAAATATATTCACAACCATTTGTCTGCTAACTAGATTCCAAATTTGTGTCCTAATTAAAAAACTAGAGAAAATTGGATTTTTCAAAATAACAAGAATACCTCGTAGATTTAATTTCCACAGCATGCATGCTGCAGGCTGATAGGGCTCAAGGTGGTTAGAACCTTCCATGAGCGGACACCTTTCTTTGCACCACCCCCTCTCTTGTCCACATACACGCACAGAACAAATGAACATTTCTAAGTAATTTTAATTTACTAAAGTTTGTTGAGTATAAAACTAAAACAAATAGCTTTATTTTGTAAATTCTAGTTTTTTGCTGCTTTTAATTCTCTATATATGGTGTGTGTGTGTGTGTGTGTGCTCGTGCGCACTCGTGTGAGAGAGACAGACAGACAGACAGACAGACTGACAGACAGACATTGGTTATCTTCCTCAGTCACCTGCCTTCATGTTACCTTGAGACAAAGTCTCGTTATAGCAGAAACGAGAGATCCACCTGCCTCTACCTCCCAGAGCTACCGTCAAAGGTACGCAGCAGTGCTCGGGTCTCTTCGTAACGCTAGTGCCTCAGCTCAGGTCTCTGCTCGTGAAGTGCTGATTCCTGCTGAGCATCTCCCCAGCCTCATCTGTGTACTTGTACCTGCGTGCTTTCTTACTGTGCCATTCGAGTTTACAATTCAGTTTCTGCAAACCCCTCACTAGTATAAAAGAGCATCTCAGCTGGGCATGGTGTTTGTGCCTCTAATCTCAGCACTTAGGTGACAGGCAGGAGTATCACAGCAAGATTGAGCCTTGCCTAACCCGGTATGAGATCTGCCTCAAACAAATCCAATTTTTTTTAAGCACTGGTTTTAATTTTTTTCTTTTTAATCAAGATACATATGAATGCTCGCTCTGCTTTTGTGCACACCAGAAGAGGACATCAGGTTCCATTACAGATGGTTGTAAGCCACCATGTGGTAGTTGGGACTTGAACTCGGGATCTCTAGAATAGCAGTCAGTGCTCTTCACTGGTGATGCTGTTCTTAGCATCTCTCCAGTTCCTCTTCCACCATGTTTACAGCCATGTTTAAGTGCTATAGTTACTGCCTCTCTAAGCCAGCCCTAACTGTTCCCTTGCTTTTCTTCTGCTTATGAGTTTCCCAATTCTACTTCATACTCACTACAATTATTAAGGACCTCAGTGGCTAAGAGTACCTACCACTATTGCAGAAGACCTGCGTTCTGTTCCCAGCACTTACATGGAAGCTCACAATTATCTGTAACTCCAGCTCCAAGAGCTCTAACACCTTCTTCTGGCATCTTTGGGCACCCACTCACACTTGACATACTCATATATGTACAAATGCGAAACACAGATACACACACATAAATAAAAACAAATTTTAAGTGAAAAAAGTATGGTAGTTACTATATAGTAGAATAAGACCAGGTTGGCAGTTTGCTGTCCTGACAGTCTGACCAGCATCTGTGGAAGGGACACCGAGGCAGAGTGTGCAGGGGGGGTGTGTGTCACTAGGGTGAGGTTACATCCAGAGAGAAGTCCCCACCAGGATTGGACTGTTGAAGAGTTGGTAGGCAGGGCAAGTGGGGAAGCTTTAAAGTGCTCCCTGAAGGCTGTGCTCGACTTGACTTCCCTGTTTCTCCCTCTTGCTCTCTCTTTTTCGCTTGAGTCAGGGTCTTACTAAGAGCCCAGGCTGGCTGTGAACTTACAGTGGTCCTGTGTTACCTCTCAAGTACCAGAGTGCAGGAGTGTGGAGCAAGTTTTCACTGAGCAGGTAATAAGCCTGTTACTTATAAATAGGCTCTAAAAGACCTAAACAAAGGTCTGTCGCTAACATCTGTCTTGGAAGAGCTTGTGAGATGTGGAGAACGGAATGGTGAAGATCTTTCCTTGTGGCAGTGAGATGTGGTTTGGGCCCTGGGGTCTGAGTACCGCTAGGAAGCACACAATTCCATCCGGTGCCCGACAGCGACAGTGAGCTTTTCCAGATTTCCCAAGAGACCCAGGTCTGCGTCCTCAGCTCAGAAGCCACTGTTGGTCTGTTCCTATGTGATACAGAAAAAAACCACTCTGAAAATAGTTTGTACTTAGCATCTAGGGTTCCTTTTTAGTTTTTCATTAGTTATTTCAGACATATATAATATGTCATTCATATATTAATTCATTTTCTGAAGAGGTTGTCCTTTTAAGACATACTTAGTGTTTATTAAATGTCCAAACAAAACCATTCTTGTTTCTTATTCAGTTGGTTTCTTACTCCAGGATCCAGAGTTAAGTTCAAGGTCATCGTTACTGGCATCACCCTCTGCTTCCCATAAATGACTAGTTCTTTTCCTTCTCTTAGTAGCAGTGCTGAGGGGTTCACAGCTGTAGCCTCAGAGGTGGGGCCCAGCAGGTGGGCGAGGCTGACCTGAGGAAGTGTTAACTGGATTCTCCTCAGCTGTGGTCTTAAAGAACCTGATTGGTCAGTTTGTCTAGGCAGAAGTGAAGGTCTTCCGAAGGTCATCAGAAAGTGTCTGCTAGAAATCCACCTCCATATCTAGGGTTTTAATTAAATGGTTAAAAGCAATCAGAGTGCCTGAAGCAGGATAAGCGGAGCTAAAGATCCTGTTGCCGCCTAGTTTAGTTCTCCACGGAGAGCCTATGAAGTAGCTGGAAGCTATTTTCAGAGTACGAGCTTTGACCTTGGCACGGAGTCAAGACAAGCCTTCAAGCTGCTTTGCCTTTTAAAGCAAATAACACTGCTAAGAGACTAAACTTTAAAATATTTACAATCAAACCTCAGTGATTCCATACTCAGAGTACTTTATTTTGTTTTATTTTTTAATCAAGCTTTACATTTTTCTAATGGCTTAAGGAAGGAGCCCTTTTCTTTTCCCTTGTTCTTCACATCTTCTTTCAGGGCACTTGACAAATCTGATGGTGGTAACCAGCTGATTTCAAACTTCTTCCTCAGTAGTAAATCAGCACTTGGCACTCCATAGTATAGGATGACCTAAGTTTGACCTTGCAAAGCTAATCAGCAAAACAAACTAATTATTAAAACACATCTGTGCTGCTTAGAAATGGTCAGATTTGTCTTAAACTTGCGTCACAGATTTCAGTGAGACAGCTGGTAGATGGTGTAATGTGCTGCCTTAAGGAATGCTTATGTTGTAAGAAGAGGTTCTCACGGACTCCTTTGCTGCAGTTAGGTCTCCTTGTCAGGATGACCATGCCGTCCATCTAGACTGAGCCTGATACTGGTTTCTGCTCCTCCTGTGTTCCTGTCATCTGTTCCCAGCATCATTCTGAGGTACTGACCTGTACTAAGAGCTGGAGGCATCGGGTGTGTAGTGAGCTGGACAGGTAGTTCTATGCTCACAGGACTGGAAGAGCCAGATAGGGAATTTACACCATGAGTATTAGAAAACACCAAAGAATTACTGAGAATTTGGTAGAATGTGGTAAGGGCAACTGTCATTACCAGACATGTCCTGTTTAGAGAGGCATGTTGTGAGGCACTTGCTTCAAAATAGTTAAGCACAGAATGGAAAAGGGTGTATATAGAAGTAACTTGACAAATGCTAGTTGATGTTGGGTGCCAGTTGCCAGAAGGTTCTATAGTGGTACTTGTATTTGAAAATGTCTATAGCAGAGTGTTCTCAAGTGTCCCATTGTGTCGTGCTGGGTAGCATTCTAAGAAGCGTGGATGACAAAACAAAGGCAGGGAGAAAGCTGTTTGTGTTTTCACTTGTCTTATGATGTTTATCTACTTTCCCATGACATCAGAGAACAACTGTAAAAGTCGACTTTCTCCTTCACCATGAGGTTTATGACTCGTCATCAGTTCTAACCGAAAACACCTTTACCCACTGAGCTATCTCACCATATAGTGGTAGAAAGGCCTATTTCTATAAAGTCATCAACGTCTGCAGCTGTAAAAGTTGCCTAAGTCACAGCAGTAGTGCGTTCCTATGCATGTGTAAGAATATTTATTGCAGCCTTGTTGCCTCAGACTGGAGACAGCCCAGGCACTTGAGAACTCAGGGTAAATAAGTGTAATGAGAACTTAATGAGGAGAATAGGTGTGCCCAAAGCACGAATGAGTCTGGTGAGGGTGGAGTTCACTTCAGAACGGGGAACACCAAGGAGAAAGCCTCATTCTGTATGTTTTTGGTTAAATTAACATGGTTTTTAACACCAAGGGACTGGTGGAAGGAAGATGGGAGAGAAGTTCCCCATCAGGGGTAGGTCTGTGTCTCCAGTGTACATTATACACATGTATGGAAATGCCCAACCCCATTAATGTGTTAATTATTTTTTATTCACTTTACATTCCCGAACACTTTCCTGCTTCCTGGTCCACCCTTTTCACAATCCCTCTCCCCCATCTTCCCTTTCCTTCTCTGAGAGAGTGGAAGTCCCACTTGCATTTCCCACACCCTGGCATATTAAGTCTCTGCAGGGCTATTTGACACCAGACAAGACAGCCAGGTTAGAGGAGTGGATTCCACAACAGCTTTAGGGATAGTTCCTGCCTCAGTTGTTCAGGACCCACATAAAGTCCAAGCTGAACATCTGCTATCTATGTGCAGGGGGACCTAGCTCCACCCTGTGTATATGTTCTTTGGCTGGAAGTTTGGTCTCTGAGAGCCCCAGTGTTCCAGATTAGGGAACATTGACCCTGTTGATCTTCCTATGGAGTTCCAATCTCCTTCAGGGTCTCAATCCTGCCCCCAACTCTTCCCTAAAAAATCCTCAAGCTCCACCCACTGTTTGGCTGTGGATCTCTGCATCTGTCTGAGTCAGCTACTAGGTGGAGCCTCTCAGAGAACAGCCATACTAGGCTCCTGTCTGCAAGCATAACAGAGTATCAGTAATGTCAGGAGCTGGTTATTGGTTGGCCTCAGTCTCTGCTCCATACCCAGTCACTGCATTTCCTGTAGGCAGGATAAATTTTGGGTCCAAAGTTTTGTGGGTAGGTTGATGTTCCTATGGCTTTACTGGGGTTCCTGCCTGGCTACAGGAAGTGACATCTTCAGGTTCCATATCCACCCTCACTCCCTGCTTCAAGTCACAGCTAAGGCTACTCCCATTGATTCTTGGGAGTCTCCTCTACCCCATGTATCTGGTATGTCCTCAAGATGACCCCCACCTCCCACACCCCCACGAGCTGCAGATTTCCTCTCATTCTCATAACCATCTAGTCATCTCCTCTGTCTGTCCCCACACCTGATCCTGAAATGTCCCCCATTCCCCTCCCTATTTCCCTCTCCCTCCATCTGCCTCCTAAGACTATTTTATTCCCACCTCCAAAGTGAGATTCAAGCGTCCTTGTCTAGGCCTTCCTTGTTTAGCTTCTTTGGGGTCTGTAGAATGTAGCGTGGGTCTCCTGTATTTCATGGCTAATATCCACTTATAAGTTTTATGAGTACATACCATGCATGTCCTTTGGGGACTGTGTTACCTCACTCAGGATGATATTCTTAAGTTCCATCCATCTGCCTGAAATTTCATGATGCCTTTGTTCTTAGTAGCTGAATACTATTCCATTGTGTAGGTGTACTGCATTTTCTTCATTCATTCTTCAGTTGAGGGACATTTGTTTGTTCCTAGTTTTGGGCTATTAGGAATGAAGCTGCTATGAACATAGTTGAACAAGTGTCTCTGTGGTGTAGTGGAGCATCTTTTGGGTATATGCCCAGGTGTGGTGGTATAGCTGGGTCTAGAGGTAAAGCTATTCCCAGTTTTCTGAGAATTGGTTTCCAAGGTAGTTGTACGAGTTTGTACTCTCACCAGCAATGGAGGAGTGTTCTTCTTGCTCCACATCCTCACCAGCATCTGCTGTCACCTGAGTTTTTGATCTTAGTCATTTTGGCAGGTGTAATGTGGAATCTCAGAGTTCTTTTGATTTGAATTTCTCTAATGACTAAGTATTTTGAACTTTTAAGTTTTCCTTGGGCTGTATGGTTTCAGATCATAGGTTTGGTGAAGGTAGGCTGAAAGCTGATAGGAGAATGGAAGTCCAGTGGGATAGCAGGCTGCTCAGGGAAGCTGGGGGTGCCCCAGAGGATTCAGTGGGCAGGGAAGATGAGTGTGTTTTTCACCTATGCTGCTTCCTAAGGTTTGGGGGCTCTGAAAAGTTCTTATTGGAAGTCTATTTAGGCAGCTCTGTGTGTAAATATAATGCAATCACTGAACATTCAAGTAAGCAGAGTCCCCAGGGACAGGAACTACCGAAGTGTAGATGGTTTCTCTGCCCCAAGCAAGTCTAGCCAGTGACCATTTTACCATTCCTTCCCCCACATGCTTCTGTATCACAGGGTCTTGCTAAACTGTACTTACTGTCTTCATAAGGAGCCAGGAGTGTGGTGCCTGACTCTGACACTCCAGCACCCAGCATGGTGTTAGAGTTCCTCACTCCATCTGCAGTTCCCACTGTTCAAGCCACTCAGTGCATCTCTGCCTTACAGTTTCTCCTGTAATAAACAGATCTTCATTTTCCTGCATGTGTTAACTCTGACGTGTGTCCTCTTTGACTAGAATGATGAAGGAATAGCCCATAGCATTCAAGTCACTGTTTACATATCAGCAGAGAGAATGCAAAGGTCCACAAGACAGGCAGAGGTCTTCTGAAGGTCACATTTGCAGACTGAGGAACTGTACTATTAGAGACATCACAGCCTTGTTTGCTCTAAACAGCCTGCATGTTGAAAGCTGCTACTTTGACTCTAGGTGACAGTGTCAGAGTATTCAGAGTCCAAACACAGCCTAAGGGTGGAGTATTTACTAAACAGTCAATAGTCGCAGGCTCCATCTTAATATGTCAGAAAGGCCTCTGCCCTGCCTCATCCCCCGACACCTGTGAGCAGTGCTAGATTGTGAGTTTGGGCAGGTGTTTTCCTCTTTGATAGAGGCTCTTATCCCTGGAGTGATGACCTATGGGAAAATCATCTTACCCATTCAGATCTTCCAGACAGAAACGGTTGTGAATATCGGCCCTCAAATCTGCCAGTGCTATAGCAAGCCTGCTGTTGTCAGGCTTCACATATGAATGAGGGTCTTAGTCTTCATGGAAAGGTGAGTCAAGAATCGAAAACTACATTTCTGTTGAGGAAACCAGATAAGTCACAGTGTAGTTTATAATGCTTACAGAAGTGAGTCAGTCCATCTTTCTCACAAAGGAGCTAGAGTAACACTGTGATTCTGAGCAGACCTTAGCTTTACCTATTTTTGGCCCATTTTCTCTGAGCTTCCATTTTGGACATGGTCATGATATCACTAACCCCCTCCCAAGGCACTGTTGATATAACACATGCACACATTCTGCTGTGTCTGGCACATGATAATGCTCAGTTTGTCACCCAGTTGTTCCCTTACACTCTCCTGTGGGCTGTATTTACTGGTCTTTAACAGGCTCTCGCTGATGCCCAAGCAACTGCAGTTCACTAAGACTAGTCTCTAACCCATGACTCTCTTGCCTCAACCCTGCAGGTGCTGAGCTTATGGTTCTGTGCCATCTCATGCAGCTATACTGTGTTTGCAGAGAAGGATTTTTGATGTTTATTTCATTTTTAACACATCAATTTGCTTATAGGGATTTAGGCCTTTGTGACCTTATGGATGGCATTTATAATAGTCCATCTGGATTAAAAGTCATAAAAAATTTGCCCTTAAGTACAAGAGACTGGTCTTTGTAGGCAAAGGTATATAATGAAAATCCTAAACCCAGAATGAATGGTGAGGAGGCAAAGGCGGATGGATCTCTGTGGGTTCAAGGCCAGCCTGGTCTACATAGTAAGACCTCTCTAAAAGGAGATGGGGTGGGGAGGGAGGGGAAAGAAAGCAAGTCCTGTGCCTGTCATCTGTCTGGATATCTTTGGAACTTGATCATCTGCCCCCAGGAGCTTTAGTGGAGTCTCTTTGAAGACCTGTGACAATCCATATCCACCTCCTTTCTGTAATGCTTTAGATGTTGGATATGGTGGTGGCGCTCATCCAGAGTTTGGCTGTGAGGTACAGGATGGCCTGCAAACTGGCCTCATGCAATCTCCTTGCCTCCGCCTCCTGGACAGGAACCACAGGCAGGTACCATGATACTTGGCTTGCTTTGGTTCTAAGCTCAACCTTCTGCTTGGTAAGTTATGTTGTTCCAACAAAATATTCCCTACCATGATCATATTTTTTTCCATTTGAGAAGCTAAATATGGAATGTGGGTTCTCACATGGATAGTGTTTGGACCACATTGAAGAGCAACATGAAAAATGTAAGTCACAAAAAACTGCTGCTGTAGAAGGAGCAGGAGATGGAGGCCTAGAGTAGCCGTGAGCTGCAAGACTGAACAGAAACACAGGCAGAGCATTCATTCAGGGCAGCTCCCTTCAAACAGCGTGTGCTGAGTACTGACACTCCATATTGGGACTTGTGCTGCAAGGGAAAACGCAGCCTCTGTCCCCAAGATGTTCCTTCAGGAGATGCCACACACATTGTGTTCTATAATGCAAATTAATAATGGGCTCATAAAAATAATGTGCCACTGGTGGCTGGCACATGCATGCTAATTGTCCTTATGTAAGACCTTGGTAATTCTGCAGGCATGATGTTTGTTGTGGTGACCATGCACAATGAGTCTTTGGTCCGAACATCAGAGATTATTCTATGAATTAGTTTGTATTCACATTGGTTTTAAGTTCAGAGATACAAAGTTATATGAAACACAAAGCTGTTTTTTTTTTCTTCCCACATGCTGGGAAGACCTGAGCATACCTGTTCATTAGTGATGGCTAGGCTACAGTTAATGAGCCACAACGAAACTGCCGTGGCCCCTGAGCATGCCAGGCTGTAGCACATCATAACGTCTTATCTGCACAGTTACTCAGCATTTCCCAGTGGTAGAGTTTAGGCAGCTCAGGGTACAGCTGAGCACAGGAGTCTCTGCTGTCCCTACAATTGAACAAAACAGCACGTGAGTATGGTGAGTGCCTCTGCAGGGACCAGGGACAGTCAGTGTGGACCACTGTCTACACTGAGAGAAGGCTATGCAGGCAGAGACAATAACATATGAGGACTTAGTGTAGAGACGGGATACAAGTAGAAGCCTTAAGTGGGGAAAAGCAGTGCAGTGAGGAATCTCTCTCTTGTGCAGGGACTATAAACAGAAGGCCCACTTTCTGAGAACTGCACGAAAGGGGGGAGTCTGAAATGTGTATATTGCAGGATTTTATATATGTATTAGTGTTTCACTAGACTATTCAAGATGTACAACGAAAAAGTCCGCAGAGGGACCGGGGATGTGGCTCAGTTGGTAGAGTGCCTGCCTAGCACACAAGGAGGCCAGGTTCCATCCCCACTGCACTGCATAAACCAAGCTGTAACTCTGACACTGGGAGGTGGAGACAGAAGAATCAGAAATGCAGAGTCATCCTCGACTACACAGTGAGTCTGAAGACAGCCTACAGTAGGTGGGATGAAAACAGGGGTGATGGGGAGAAGAGAAGACTCGAAAAAGTCAGACTGAGCTGTTTCTGCCCTGCAGCCGAGCAGCTTCATGTTGCCCTTTGGTAGCCGTGGTGCTTGTCTTCCTAAGGCTTTGTGATGGGGATGCTGAAAGACTGACAGAACAGAGCAGAGCAGAGACCAGAGACTGCGACTGCAGCCAGCGTCTGACCCTGACTGATCCAGGGGATCTGGATCCCCAGAGTACACAACAACAGCGCTGAGTCGCTAGTCCCCCCACCTCGCACATCTGAGATGAACGTAAAGACCTTTCTAGAACATTGCTCTTAGACACCTAAAATGATTTCTACTGGCATTTTTTTTTTTAATTCAGTGTATAGAACATAATCTAAAGTAGTCAGCAATTTAAAAACATAGAAGACAGTGTGGGCCAAGAATCAGATGACACAGCAGGGGCTAAGCTCTGTCTGCCACAGGTACTAGTTTGTCCACATAGACATGAAATCAGCTAGACTTGGCATGTTAAGGAGAAAAGGGTTTGAAACATGTTTAAGAATAAGGTACCCAATGTGAAAAAGAACCAAGCATCCTACAGCTCAGTAGAGTGCAAGTTAGCAGACCTGCATACAGCAGTGTTAAAGGATCTGTGAGCTGGGCTTTACGCCAGAAGAAAATAACCCGAGATACAAGGACAAGACATGTCCTTGCTACATTCCCTTTTATTCTCCTTACAACTTTATTTTAAAAAAGGAGATAAATGTACAGATTTTTAAAGGCATTTTGGCATAAAACTATATGAATATATTTTTTGTCGGTACTTTATTTTTTTAAAGGTTTGATAGTATGCATTGAAATCTTCCTAGTTACAGTAAGCATAAAGTACATGTAAAACAAAACGTAACATGGAAATAGTCAAAGTTTTCTTGGTGTGTATACATTAAACATATGATTTTTAAATACCAAAAGTTTCCACCAGGCTGTCTTCTTAGCTCTTGAGTTATTAATGATTTAAGGTGTAGGTGTACCCCACTCTGAGAGGGTGCTATACACTTATTGGTTTTTTTATTTTGTTTTCTAAGAAGGACTGAGGCTTCCACTTTTTGGCCTTTTTTTTTTTTTTTTTTGAGCTTCATATGGTCAATGTGTTGTTTCTTGGGTATTCAGATCTTTCTGGGGCTAGTATCCAAATATCAGTGACTGCATATTATGTCTGTTCTTTTGTGACTGGGTTATCTCACTCAGGATGATATTCTCTAGATGCAGCCATTTTCTTAAGAATTTCATAAAGTCATTCTTTCTGATAGCTGAGTAGTACTCCATTGTGTAAATATACTACAATTTCTGTATCTTTTCATCTACTGAAGGACATCTGGGTTCTTTCCAGCTTCTGGCTATTATAAATAAGGCTGCTATGAACATGGTGGAGCATGTGTCCTTATTGTTTGTTGGAGCATCTTTGGGGTATATGCCCAGAAGTGGAATAACTGAGTCTTCAGATAACTATGTCCAATTTTCTGAGGAACCGCCAGACTGATTTCCAGAGTGGTTGTACCAGCTTTCAACCCCACCAACAGTGGAGGAGTGTTCCTCTTTCTCCACATCCTCTCCAGCATCTGCTAGCATCTGAGTTTTTGATCTTAGCCATTCTGACTGGTGTGAGGTGGAATCTTAGGGTTATTTTGATTTGCATTTCCCTGATGACTAGGGATGTCAAGCATTTCCTTAGGTGCTTCTCAGCCATTCTATATTCCTCAATTGAGAATTCTTTGTTTAGCTCTCTATCCCATTTTTTAATAGGATTGTTTGATTCTCTGGGGTCTAACTTATATATATTGTATATATATTGTATATTGTATATATACTGTATATATTGGATATTAGACCTCTATCAGATGTGGGATTGGTAAAGACTTGCTGCCATTCCTATTGTTATGATGAAAGAACCCTGGAAACGCCCAAGGGAAGAAGGGGTTATTGTGTCTCACAGTTGATGGTACCACCATGCTAACTGTGCAGTGAGCTTTCAAGCCAACTACAGCTGTGAAATTCATTTTCACATTAAGAAACAGAAAACAGCAGGGTGTGGTGGCACACGCCTTTAATCCTGCACCTGGAAAGCAGAGGCAGGTGGGTCTCTAGGTTAGAGGCCAGGCTATTCCACAGAGTGAATTCCAGGTCAACCACAGCTATGAGTGAGCATTAAAATGCAGGAAGAATGAGTAACAAACAGATAAATCCAGGGAATGATGGAGAAAGCCAGGGGCAGTGCATACCTGTAACCTCAGAGGATCCAAAGTTCTTGGCTATCCTGAGCTACAGGGGATTCTGTCTCAGAGAATGGAGAAATGGTACAGTGCAGATAAAACCTACAGGCAGTGATGAGGATGAAGGAAGCAGCAGGGATGCCCACCCAGAGTGTGCCAGCCTCCGGTGTCGGTGTAAATAAGGTGCTGCATTACCGAGAAACCTCACAGCTTTCAGAGGGTCTGCTGGCACAGGCTGAGGAAATTCCTTACACTAGTCCCCATCTGACGTCTTTCCGTCTAAGGTTTCGGTCAACATAGGAGTAACAGAAAATGAGTACAGCACAGAAGCCATTCTGAGAAGCCATGTCACGTGCATTTTATAATAGCAGCACAGACAAGCTCAGGGAAAAGTAGACACAAAAGACCAAATGATTTATGGTCCTATTTCTGTAAAGTGTGTGCTAGAGAAGCCAGCCTGCACTTGGAAAGTAGGGTAGTGGTTTCTTTTGGCGCAGGGATGCCTAGGGCTGGCTCCATGTGCAAGGACATCTACCAGGATGCTGACATTTTGGGTTGTTTTTTTTTTTTTTTTTTTTTTTTTTGAGACAGTCTCATTTGTTGCCTTAGCTGGTCTGGTACCCACTATACAGAACAGGCAACCCAGTAACTTACAGAGACCCACCTGCCTAGGCTTCCCAGGTGCAGGATTAAAGGCGTGTGCCACCACACACGGTTGTTTTCTGTTTCTTAATTTGAAAATGAATTTCACAACTGTAGTTGGCTTGAAAGCTCGCTGCATTGTGCACTTAAGTTCGTTTTTCTGCAAACACATACTACTGGGCATGGGTGACACAATCCTAAAACCTGTAAGATGGAGGTAGCAGGATCAGGAAGTTAGTGATCTCAGTCTGTGCTGAGATCCTGTTTCCAAAGAACCAAATAGCAATAGTATTTTTAAAGGTAAGTAATAATTTTAAAGGTAAAGATGGCTCTATAAAACAATAGTTTTTGTTTAGAGGCCAAAAGACTGTCTCCAATTAGGTGTGTTTAGGTTACAGATTACAGGTATTGTGTTTAGGTTAGCTAGTTATATGTGCCTTTAGATCTGCTCGGGAGACTGGAACAGGAGGACTGGAGCCCACATAGCCAGAGGGTTTTCCCCACAAAGCAACTCTAGACTGTGAAGAGATGATTCGATTTCCTAAAGTCATGTTAATAAGCAGTTTGAAATCAGAAGGATATGATCTAACCCTGAAAAGGCCTTCTAGCCATTGTCTGAAGATAAGTTAGTATTGTAGTGCGTTTTTGCACAAAGGGTCTTGTAGGCTTTCTGTGTGCTTTGCTGCCTTCCATGTTGTTCCGTCCATTTCTAAACACCGCTCAGTCTGGCACTGCCCCTCGGGAGCTGCACGGCATTTAGCATGCATTGTCCCCTAGAGGGACCACTACAGCAAACAGAGATGCAAATCCACTCTTGGGATAAAATAGAAATTAATTGAAGAAGAAGGAGTCTATAATTTAAAGCATAGTTAGCTTGGGGAGGAAACTGTAGCTCTCACATTCGCTGGTCTCTGTGCCAGCCGCCACAGCTCCAGTGCCTGCTCAGCCACCGTGTCACCGAGTTTGTGTTCTCGTGTGTTTATGTATTACAATATAAGCTCTGACACCTCCCCCTGCATCATCTGCTGCTGGCTTCAGACCCTTCATCTGTTGGCGTTTAAATTCAGTGTTGAGATTTCGAAGGAAATACTCCACGGCAGATGAATTGTGCTTTTGCTGCAGAGATCCTGCTGCATGGATTACAAGCTCTGCTCCTCTGTGCTTGAATAAACTCCATCAAAAGCACATTATCCCCCCACGTCTGTGGCCAGCTGCCTAATTGTATCTGCTGTAACCACACGCTGGTGGAACATGATACCAAAGAGGAACAGAAATGATGAATTACCCCCTGCAGGTGATAGTGATCATGATGATTTTTAATTTCCTTTTTTCTCATACAGTCTAGACTGACTTCATTTCATTGGCTGCTGTCTTCTTCCCTGAGCACATGGGTATACCTTTGTAAAAAGACCCACCGCACTGACACACATGAAAAAGTCATTTGTTTAATTCTAAGTCATTATTCTTCAAATGTATGAGTGTAAAAAGAACGGTTTACTCTTATGCATATAAAGTAAGCAAAAAAAAATGTGGCTTAAAACGTTTTTTCATTTTTTTTTTGTTTTTTTTTTTTTGTTTTTTTTTTTTTTTAATGAGTCTGTTTATAACTCTCTGACACCCATGAGGAGCTCCCTCTGAAACATTGTTCTAGTGCTCAGGAACATGCTGCACTATAAGGCCACACACTGGCTTTACTTCCCCACATGCCTCAAATGTCAGACTCAAGAGTCTGGTCATGTCAAGAGTAGTCACCTGTCCTAGAATCACTGTTGGTCGGTCTTTCCTCTTGTGCTGTCACCCTTCCCATCTCACTTCTCACTGTGGTAGGTATTGGTGGCTACCCGTTCTCCCTCAGCCTCACAGCTTAAAGTTTTCAGACTGATAGAACACAGAGGCAGCACATGATTTAATTACGACCCTGACTTTGTAGAATAGTCAGCTGCCTTTGATGCTTGATTTTCACAGCTCTTCCTCCCGGGCTGTCCGCAGTGCTGCTGCTGACAAAATATCTGTGTGCCTGCCTTCTGAGCCACCATGTGCTTGCGAAGCCTGCCCAAGTCATTTACTACTGTTACCTAAAAGTCATGTTTCCAGTGCTCTGTGGTGGTGGTGGATTCTTGTGTTTGAGTGACTTCCAAGGGAAGAATATAGTTCATTGATTTAGCGCCCGGAGCCAGGTGTACTGATGGGTGCCTTTAACTCCAGCACTTCAGCAGCAAAGGCTGGTGGACCTCTGACTTTGAGGCCAACCTGGTCTACAGAGAGTGTTCCAGACAAGCCAGGGCTACACAGAGAATCCCTATCTGAGAGAGATAGAGAGAGGGGAGGGAGGGATTAGCACTTGAGGCCCTAAGACATGCCATGGTGATGGCAAGAGGATGGTGGGACTGTAATCGAAAAGCAGGTTCTAGACAGAACAGGTTTGTTCTCAGACCAGCTGGCATTTGATTGAAAGCAGCAATCTGCCCAAATGGCTCTGCAGAAATACAAGGTCCAGCCATAGTTCAGCTGGCTTCCACAACTGCACTTTAGGTTGAGTCTTTTCTGCCTCTAGAATCACATCTTTAGTAATCCCGCTCAGTGCCTGAAACCCTGGACAGTACCCAAACCGACATATCCCATGCACTGCCGTAAAGTAACGCACATCCAAAGCATAATGAAAGGGCAACAGCAATGGCGAGGACCACGGTAATGCTATAGGAGGTTACTTTACGTTCGCGTATTTCTACCTTGTTTTATTGTTTTTAGACTACAGCTGACCTTGAGTAACTGAAAACAAACAGATAAATTAATAAAATATGATAAGGACAGATTACTAAATAGCCAATAAGAAGGGAGACTAATGGCATTCTAGATCTTGCTGTATTTAAGAACAAAATACAGTCCCAGCTCTTGGACTGAGTTATGAGGAACATATATTCAGGGCCACCCTGTGCTGCATAATGAGACCCCGTCTCAAACTAGAGCCCAGAAACTCCCCCTCTGGCTTTCCACAGCCTGTGTGTTCTGTATTTACAGTCCTGGGAAAGCGCACTGCAGAGCAGGCTGTCTGCAGATACTGTTCATCTTTTTCTAAGTCCTCTCGCGTCTTTGTGGTCTCAGCATCCAGCTGCTACTGAGAAACAAGTCTGACTGGGGAAGCAGAGACAGATGTAGTTTCCAGAAAGCAGAGCAGGTCAAGAGGCTTCCAAATGCTGGTTAGCAAAACAACATAAATACTTCTTTCTTCTTTGTTTTTATTATCCAGACTCATCAGTATTTCCTTTACTGTTTATGGTGGGGTAGGCGGATTAGCTTCATCTTTATTATTATTATTATTATTATTATCATTATTATTATCATTATTATTATCATTATCATTATCATTATTTTAGCTAAAATTCATAGACAGCTGTCTGGGGTTATGGACAGTTCTAAGGTACCTTTGTACTTTCAGATCCCTCCCTAGATGAGCATTCTGACATTACTGCAGCTGTCCTGCCAGGTGATTGATTGGCAGTCTGATTTTCTCAGAAGCAGAGTTAGAGAAATGGTTTTCTTTGTGATCTTCCTCCTCCTCCTTCCCTCTACCTCCTTTCCCTTCCCTCTTTCTGCTCTCTCTCTTTGTTGGAAAATGTTATTGTGGTGGTGCGAATTGGGGGAGGACCCTCTGAGAGTACTCCCTGGGTCAGTCCATTTTCCCCTCAGCCTTTGGGGAGAGCTGAGAAACAAAGAAGGTGGTTGAAGTGTAGGTCTGTGCAGTGCTACAGGTAAAAGGAATGGTACTCACATTTACCTATTTCCTATGGCTGGTGTTTCTTTTAGAAATGTCAATGCAGCAAACATGAATAATGTAAAGTTGTCACCTGTCAGCCCTGGTGAACATCTTCACAGGTGCATTGTGGTCACACATTGGCTGTGTCTGCCACCTAGTAGTGTGTTCTGATTGTTTCTCTGGTCAGTAGTTAACTAAGGAAAACATTTCCTCTGCCCACACACTGAACACCAATCTTCCCCGCACCTAGATGTCCTGTGATTTAATTTCTGAACCATTTGGCTTAGTGCAGATTCCACATGTTAAGGTCTCAGTCTGAGTAGCCTCGCATTTCAGAGATCATGGACCAGTGGTAGCTTCCCACATCCCCTGTGCCTGTGCAGCTAGACTACAGAGCTCTGCCTTTCTCGGCAGAAAGAGTAAATAGAAAGGCCACAGCCCCAGAGCTGCCTTTGTCACACAAGCATTGTGAGTTATTCTGGTACATGGATGTATCCACCAGCCTCCTACTTAAGGGTTTTTAATGAAGATTCTATTGTTGATTAGTCTCTAGCTATCAGTACTGGACTCGGCCCTTGGTTCCTCTCTCCCTTCGCAGAAGATTGTACCTGGTCTTTTTTCCTTTTCTAAATAAGCCAGCCTTAAAAACAAATAACAATAAATCATTTGATTTTTTTTTTATCAGTTTCTGTATAAGGCTAGCTGTGTTTAAGAGACAGGGGACTAAAAATGTTTGAGAACTATATAAAATGGAGCTGTGTGAGAGTTCTAGAAATCCTAGCTATGTCTCAGCCATTGTCTTAAACAGAGTGCAGGCAGCCTGATAGGGCAGAATGTGGTCAGCAAGGTAAGTGGTGGACTCAGGTTGTATCTGCTCATCACCACCCAGAAGACCTTTATTGGACTCCGTGGACCAGGCACCAGGAATATAGTCGTGAACAAGGCAAGCATCCAGGAAGACACTTAGAAAAGCAGCTAGCTACATTCATGAAGGTACCATAGGTATTTGAGACATGGATTTGCCATAGAAGCCCACTGTAGCCTCGTGACTCTCTAGGATAGTCTGCGTCTGAGAACCTCTGCTCTGTGATTCTGTTTGGCAGAAGTATCAGCAGCATTCCCATCCCCTCTTAGTGTCTAAAATGTAATGAACTTGAAGGTTAAGTATTGGATTTGCTTTGGACTCCGTGTGAATTAGCCCTCAAAGATCAATAAAATTCCACATTCTTTGCAAAAGCAACAGAGCACACAAATTGGCCTGGTGGCGATTTTTTTCAATAATCAATGTCTTGTTTTTAGAACTTTGTAAGTTTAATTTAATGCTAGTTTTGAAAACAGATTAAGTCCACCTAATTCATTATGAAGGAAAATGGAATAGCAGCATTTAAGTCTTAAAGAGACAGAGGTGGAATTACAGAGATGTCTTGGTGGTTAATAGAATGTGCTGGTCTTGCCAAGGATCCAGGTTTGGTTCCCAGCAGTAGCATACCCCTGTAACTCCAGCTGAGGGGATCTGTGCCCTCTTCTGGTTGCCACAGACGTCAGGCACAGGTACTGAGATGACCGAGGTAAGGCCATCCTGGTCTGCCTCCATTTTGTGTTTGCTTAGACAGTTCTTAGTCCTCCACCTCCTGCCCTAGCAGCACATTTGAGGTTTCCATGGCCTTGAGTGTGGTCCAGATGTATTAACCAAAGTAATTGGCAAGGTGTGTCTAAAACCACTACTATCCTGTGCAGAAATGAATATTTCTGTTACTCTTACCCTCACTGAACTTTGATGTATCTGGGTAGCTTTTTCCTTTAGAGATGCTATAGTCCTGAGTTTAGGCACCAAGAGACTTTTCATAGGCTCAAGCCCACCTTGGCCTGACCATCCATAAAAAACACTAAAACTTTTATTTGGCTTAATCGGCATGATTGTCAGTAATTATCTCATGTAAATCATTACCATATGGTCCCCATACATACGTGCAACCCTACATACATATAAAACAAACATAAATCTTTTTTCAAAGGTGAAATATATATTTACCCAAATGTGTTAGTGTTTTTCTAGAGACTTTCTTGTATTGTCCCAGTAAGCCTTCGAGTTAATTTTAATGCTTTTTGTCATATATATCAAGATATTTTCATAACATGGTTTTATTTGAGTAATGTGATTTATGCTCATTATAGTTTTGAAAATAGCATTTAAAAAATTGTACTTACTATCCCATCACAAAACTATTGTAATTTGCTTTAAAGTTGGGTGAATTAAATGAGAAAAGTAAAAATGAGTTGCATAAAAGAACACTTCTGCCGTAAACCAAGCCAAAGTGTAGCCATGTTCGTGTAGATCCAGGTTTCTGTGAGTCACGGCGTGAACTCTGACTGGTACTTCTGGCCTTTCCCAGCTCGCCTGCCCTGCTGCTATCTGATGTCTGAGAAAAGCTGGAGGCGCAACATGGCTGCCCTGGGGTCCAGTAGTATTCCGTGCTGGCCAGGCCTCTGCTCCTAGCCTCTCACCTTGAGCAGTTGGCATGAGCATTTCTCTAATAAACCATCTATTGATTGTTTGATTAGCCTTATTGCGCTGTTCTGTGGGGAAAACCCAATTATATTCTTCATTTTACTTACAACATCTTTTTCTGGAAAACTAGTGACAAGTAAGTTTGTGCGGTGTCTGCTCTGAGATAGTTTCTAGTTTGTCAAGTCTTAGGAGACTGAGTAGTTAATGACTACGTCAGGGAATTACTGCAATGGTCAATTATACTGACTTTTTTCATTACAGGCAGTTGCTGGGTACTTTGATATATATTTTGAGAAGAATTGCCACAACAGGGTAAGTATCATGAGTTATTCATAAAGATTAATTATACAGAATACTGTGTTTGATTTGTGCCTCGAGGTGTTTGATCAGAAGCATTTTGCTGTTGTAAGCAATTGCAGCTTGTATTTGATGTCGTAGATTAATGTACCATGACATTAAAGCCCATGTATTTCATCACATACTTCTGAACTTCACCAATGCAGGTTGTGTTCTCTACTGGCCCCCAGAGCACCAAAACACACTGGAAACAGACAGTATTTCTGCTGGAAAAGCCTTTTCCGGTTAAAGCAGGTAAGAAAGCAAGCACAGGCAAAACATTGCCTTCATTCTGGGGTGACCACACGTGTGTCGGTTTACTTAGAAGAACATAGCAGATGCTGAGGTTAGAGGACTCAGAGCTACCCGCTGCATGTGTTTAAAGTGTCGTAGTATTTGATTCCAAACATATTTTAAGAAAGAGCTCAGCTGCCAATAGCTGATCTTTAAGTGGACCCAATTTTATATTCTAGCATCCATATCTGGTGGCTCACAAGCATCTATAACTCCAACACCAACATTCTCTTCTGATCTTTGCAGACACCCTAAAGTCTAATTTTTACCTTCTAAAATAAATAAAGAGTATTTATATTCTTTAAACTGTATCTAATATGAACAAATAATTCATAAAGATAAGATTTATTTTGTTGTTTTATGTGTGTGTGATATTTTGTGTGGATATATGTATGTGTGCTGTGTACATACATGCCAGTGGAGATGGGAAGATGCTGTCAGAACCCCTGGAAATGGAGTTACAGGTATGGGTGCTGGGCCCAGGTCCTCTGAAGGAACATCAAGTGCACTTAGCTGCCGAGCTATCTTTTCAGCCTTCAGAACATGTCTCCCTAGTCGATAACTAGCAAGTGTAACATGCAGGTATGACTAAGAGATGTTTTCTCTCCTTAGTGACTAAACCACTGTCAGCAGTTAGCGTATGGGACTCAGTCAGTGCTTACTGTACTTCAGGCAACTTCATATAGAGTTAGAGGAAAGGAAAGGAAGCATCTGTGCAGAAGCTGGTGGCTGTCCTCTATGTGCTGTGACTTCTTCAGCTTTTCTACGTATTTTTGTGTAACTACTCACACCTGTAAGCCTCACATAATGTGTTAGTATTGGAGGATCTTTTACATACTCAGTTTCTCTCATTTTTTAATGCTTATATGCACATTACTTACCTGGCACACATTTGTTACTGTTTTTGAGACAAGGTCTCACTCTGCAACCCAGGCTGACCTCAGGCTCAGAACAATCCTTCTGTCTCAGCTTTCTGCATGCTGGGTGCACTAGCTCTTCTTGCACGTAGCTGCCATATTTACTACCCTCTTCTCTGTCATCATTCGCCTTGGTTTTCTGTTGAGAACATGTCCAGGAAAGGTTGGGAAGGGGGATCCAGACTTGAGTGTCCAGCAGGAATACAAGTTCTGTTGTGGTGGATAGGAAGTGGCTTGGGACCGTTGTTCAGACTTCGGGTTAGCAGGCTGCAAAGGGTTTGGTGTCAGAGATACTTAATGCTGCTTTTAAAACTGAGGAATCTGTGTTCCAGCGTTAGGATTCAGTGAAGCCGATGCGGCTGCATATTACCATTATGCTGATGCTAACTCTGCGTTCTTCCGCCTCCTGACACAGATGTCTTGAGTTCACTGCTGCTGCATAATGGGATGGGGTACGAATGAGGCTGCTGGGCAAAGCTGCACTTGCCAACCTCTGATTCCAGGTTTCAGTGCTATCTGTGAGAATGAGACTTTGATGGTGTCGTTTTCTCTGAAGAAAGCTGAAGCAGAGCTCTACTGACCCGAGACTAACACAAACCAGGCTCTGGAAGCAGCTTAGCTTTCATTTTTGTAGCTCCTGTTAGCCTTGCATGGGAACTTGAAGGAATTGTAGCCAACCTGACATCTTAGCACAGGACTTGTCATATGTTTTAGACTTGCAGGAGGTCGAAGCAGCCTTTAAGCTTGCTCCTTCAGATCCTCTCTTCTACTTGCAACACAACACTTGATAGCTGATAAGGATTTGAAAGTCTACTCCATTAATATTTAAAAAAAGAAAGAAAGTCTGCCTCCTCTTCCAATAATTCCAAGATGACTGCCCCATGCTTTACCTCTGGGCTTTTTCTGATGTCATGAAGCTGGAATGTAAATGTAAATAACGGTGTCTTGTAAACCCCACCAATTCAATACTTTATTGTCCCCTGCTATGGTAATAAATAGAGGGTAGGACTTAGTAGGGTAGAGGTCTACAAGGACTAGCAGATGAAACAAGAACTCTGTTCTGCATAGAAGGCTATGGGAGAGCACATAGAGTGGATGCACAAGGGGAGACAGACAGATAGACAGACAGAACTGCAGAAAGCACCATGAGTACATGGGGATGATGAAACCCGACATTTTGCATGAAGTCCTCAATCGCTGCTGTTTGCTCAGACAACAAATGCAGAGAAAGATGAACTTATAAAGACCCTCAAGTGACAGAATTAAGCAGAGATGCATATTGAGATAGGTCTGTTTTCTCTAAGAAGGCACCTCACTGTGGAGGTGAGACAGCGATGGAAGACTGTGGGGTTAGTAGAAGGACAAGTCATTAAACTTGACAGCCATGAAAGTGCTCTAAAGGTGAGCTGAGGGAGAGGCTTGGGCATTTAAGGTCATCCTTTGCTTCATAGTAAGTTCAAAGCCAGCCTGAGCCACATGAGACCCTGCCTTCAAAAAGTCTCTCTCAGAGAGACAAGTGGATGGGTGATACATAGACTGATAGATCTATGTGAATGATAATGCCAAAACAAGGGGAAGATTTAACAAACATTGAGTTTCTCACCGTGTCAGGAAATTCTGAGTGCCCGTCCTCAGTGCTGTAACAGGGGACGAGAGAAGCACTGAAAAGTAGGGCAGAAAATAGTCTTTACACCTCATAATAACCAGAACCCAGAGACAGAAGGTGGAAGACTATTAAAACTCAGATAAACATGGACATAAAACAAACAAACCTTCCAAGCATAGAGGGAATGAAGAAAGAAAAGCCTCAGGTTCAGGTTCCCAACAGAAAGCTGACAAGATGGCTCGGCAGGGACAGGCGTTGGCTCCCAAGCTTGACAGTCTGAGTTCAGTCCCTGAGACCCACATGGTAGAAGGAATCAACTCACAGTTCTTGATCTGCACTTGTGCACAAACACACATGTGAGTGCACACACATAGTGATAAACGTGTGCCTATACATACACACATTAGATAGATAGATAGATAGATAGATAGATAGATAGATAGATAGATAGATAGATAGATGTGTGCCTATATACACACATTAGATAGATGATAGATAGATAGATAGATTGATAGATATAGATAGATAGATATAGATAGATAGATAGATAGATAGATAGATAGATAGATAGATAGATATAGATAGATGTGTGCCTATACACACATTAGATAGATAGATAGATAGATAGATAGATAGATAGATAGATAGATAGATAGATAGATAGATAAATGTGTGCCTATATATACACATTAGATAGGTTGGTGGATAGATGGAGGGAATGTAGTTTTAAAAAGAAAAAAAAGTGTGAGACCTGTATATTTAGAACTACAGAACACTACTGAGAGAAATCAAATCCTAAATGATGAAGAGATGCTCTGTGTGGTTGGTACACTCTCTGCACTATACATAAGACTGACACACTCTGTATTGTAGATGCAATACAGACTGGTGTTCCGTTTTATTTACTGTGTGTATTGATGCACACATGGCCCAGTGCTTGTGTCACAGTCAGAGGACTAGGGAGTTGGCTCTCTCAGTTCACAGTGTAGGTCCCAGGGTTGAATTCACGTCCTCAGGCCTGGTAGCAATGCCTTTACCTGCTGAACCACAGCCAGTTGTAGAGATGTGAGTGTAAATCTTGAACAGTAGAACCCAAGGTCAGCAGATCATCTTGTGAGACTTGTGGAGTGGCGGGCTTATAAAGGGAATGTTAGCAAGAATAAAATGTATACACCATCAAAATTTTAAACTCCTCGTTGGTCAGGTTCATCCAGATAAAATTCAGACTTCTCCCCAAAGCCATTTATAAAGAAATCATGTCCTTTCCTGCACCACTTTCAGGGCCTCCAGATTAACTCATGTTCCAGCTACAGTTTCTGGTTCTGGGGCCTGTGGTCCTTGAGAGACAAACCCAGCACTTGACAGATGCCATTCGAAAATGCTCTACTGCTGAGCTTTGTCTCTGCAGCTCTCGGATTAGTCATTTCTTAGCTCACTGCCCTGTTTTCTTAAGGACTTTCTTGGATGATTTAAGATCGTCTCCTACATAGGCAGCTCCTGTGGCTTCCTTCCCTGTGAGCTCCGCTTCAGCCCTGCTCACTTTTGAGTCTAATGGCTCCTGCCCTGTTCTCCAGGTCAGCTTGTGCATAGATCTGCTGCCACACCCCTCACGCTATGCTGATGGCACGTTTGTGTCACGGGTTGCTGTACTGAGTTCTGATGGTGTGAGTTCTTAGCCTCTTGTTTTTACGTTAGCGTTTGTCATGTCAGTACTTCTGTGCTGAGGGAGTACAGTAAGAACTCTTCAGTCACTTAGGGTGAAGGGTGGCACAATGTCAAGGTGCTTGACTCCATGTCGTGCGGCCATCTTGCCAGCTCCAGTGTGCATGGGGTTCTTACTGTGTTGCTAAAATTGAGCAGGTTGTTTGGATTTTATCTGTGCGGCTGAAAATGATTTTCTGTGGGTCTATTTAGGAAAATTTAAAATATATGAATTTTGGTATCCATGATATAAAAAGCAAGATATTTGTTTGTTTGAAGCAGGGACTCACGTAGCCCAGTCCAGCTTTAGACTACCTGAGGGTGACTTTAAATTTCTGACCTTTTGTCTCCTGAGTGCTGAGATTGCAGGTGACATGCTGTAAACATAGCCATGCAGTTATATGTCTAGACTGTGTGTATGCCTGTGAGTCTGTGCTTCTATCTTCAACAGTAGCCAGTGATGTTTGGCAAGCTAGAATTATTCCGTGGAAGGATAGGCTGAATACTTAGAAAGCAGGAAGATGGCTGACCTGGTGGTTTACAGTAGGGAGGCAGGGGCAGGTGGATCTCTGAATTCAAAGCCAGGCTGCTCTACATAGAGAGATCCAGGCCAGTCGGAGCTATACAGTCCCTGCATTCAATTTTAAAAGAAAAATGAGAAAGAAAAAATGGGGAAAATTTGGATAAAGAATTTCTCCAACTGAGAATGTGTGAAATAAGAATTCATCCAGAATCAATTTGACTAAAAAACAAAAATCCACCAGGTTTTCATTTATTTTACTTACAAACTCGCTTTAAAAATAATTACAAATGGCTTGGGGGGAGGCCTGCCTCCCGGTGGAGGGTTTAGATGCAGAAGACTTTCAATGTTTAGTGTTTCTTTACCTCTGAAAATAGTGCAGTTTTGTTAACACAGCTTACACAACAATTTTGTGTTAAAAATTCTGATCTGTTTCATGTTTAAATTTGAAAATATGCTTGTGACCAGGCTGTTTCTTTACATACACAGTGAGCTTACTTAAGCTGTTACACACACAGTGACCTTGCTCAGGCTCTTACACACACAGTTTGCTTAGGCTCTTACACACACAGTGACCTTGCTCAGGCTCTTACACACACAGTGACCTTGCTCGGGCTCTTACACACACAGTGACCTTGCTCGGGCTCTTACACACAGTGACCTTGCTCAGGCTCTTACACACACAGCTTGCCTGGGCTGTTTCTCACTATCCCCCAAGAGCTTGCTTTGCAGCCCTGGCAGCATCTGTTATTTATGTCTGCCTGACACTGACTAATTACTCTTATCTAGCCCACTGGGCCAGCCACTGCTTTGGCACTTTAGTTAGGCTGGGACAATTGAAGGGGGCTGAGCAGTATGAATTATGTGTTTACCACTGTGACCCTTCACACTATTTAATTAACTTCAGTGTGTGCATACTGCACCCTGATCTTTGAAATTACTGCTATGGAAGAGAGATCTTTTGTTTTACATTCAAACATGAGAATAACAGCCATGTCTGCTTCTTATCTAAGGCACTTCATGTTTAGTGTTTCTACCAGTGTTGTGAGTCCTTGTTGTTATCTGAAACGGTTTGTTTTCAATAAATTCTGTTATTTTAACAATTCCATTGGGTGAGTAATTTTGTCTGTACTTTTTTTTTTTTTTTTTTTTTTTGGCTTTATATGTCTTTTAGACAATCTCAATCTCTATGGTCCAGTATCTCCTGCCTGAGCCTTCTGAGTGCCCGGATTATGGCTGGGTCATTGTCCAGCTTTGAGCTTATATATGTAATCTGCATTTGTCTGATTAATAATGGCATTTTCATCTCTTACTAGAATTTGTATCTTTTGTGAGAATTTGGATTTTTGAGATGGTGTCGCGATGTATCCCTGCCTGGCTGGAGCAGGCTGGCTTTGAACTTGCCATCCTCCTGCCCCTGCCTTTGCCCCTTAAGTTCTTGGCAATTGGCAGGTGCTACCATATCCCGCCCTTTTGCTTGGTTTTTGGGTGAATTATCTATTGTAAGAATTGTTTATGTAAATGAAAACAAGTTCTTTATTGGATTGTTAATGTTTTCATTCCAGTTCCTGCCTTGTCTTATTTTAATGAGTTTTTAGCATGTCAGTCCTTGATAGCATGTGCTTTGTGTAACAATCTTAAAACCTGAGCTGACTCCAACAAGGATGTGTGTTTCTTCTGGAACATTCACTCTTGCTCTCCACACTTAGGTCTGTAATCTATTTAGCGTTCATTTAGGAGTTAGTAACTCATCTTTCAGTTGTTCCATCTTCATTTCTTGACAGAACTGTCCGTCTCCCATTTAATTACCTTGGCTCCTTTGTCAAAAATTAATGGGCCATATGCATACAGGCGTCTTTCCGAGCACACACTTTGTTCTTTTGATCTATGTGTCTGTCCTTAAGCTGGGAGGACAGCATCTTTATAGAGTGTTCAGTCTTCTCACTTATACAGATTCTCTTTACAGATAGATCTTAAAGGCATCTGAGCTTCTGCTCTTAAACTCTACTGGGTGTTGGCAGGATGTATTGATTCCATACATAGATCACTGGGGAGAATTCTGTCCACACAGTGCTGAGTCCATCGCCTGAGCATGGTTTCATGGTTTTACATAAATACATAGCATAAGTTCCATAACATAAGTTTCCAGGTAACAAAACAAGCCTGTTTAATTTACCATGAAGTGGTGTCAACTTCCCAGCTTCAGAATCAAAGGATAAATTCAGACCAGTTTTATTGGTATTTAAAAAGAAGAAAAAGTTTAAAACTACAAAAGTAGTTTTTTAGTTGGTAAGAGAGTCTGCCCTGCAAGCTTGAGGATCAGAGTTCAAATCCCCAGTACCTATGTAAAAAGCCAAGTATGGCAGCACATATACCCACAGTTCTGCTGCTGATGAGGCAGAAATAATGAAGTTTCGCCAGAAACCATGGCGAGTTCATTCTTTTATTCCCCACACAGGATAGAGTTGGGGGCAGAAGCAGGTGGACCTTTTTGGCTTCAAGGCCAACCTAGAGCTACATAGTAGGACTCTGTCTCAGAAAACAAAAGCAAAAATAAATGGGCTTGGCAACTGATAGCTTCTGGGAGCAGGGCAGCCAGTTTTCTTTGTAACCCCCAGTAAGTAGGTCATACTCCATAAGGTCACACACGCACACACATCTAGAGATATATACGCTGCACACATTGGTGGACTTGACGGTGGTGTTTTGTTTTTGATGAAAAGAAAGAATAAGAAAAAAGAAAATCTGGGCATTGTAAAGCCTTTAGTCCCAACACTGAGGAGGCAAAACAAGTGGATCTCTTGGAGTTCAGATCCAACCCAGTTTATATAATGAGTTCCAGGAGCCTGTCTCAGAAATAACAATAATAATACCAAAAAGTCACACAGTTGGGTGGGGAAGGGAGGGAGAATGGATCCGGAGGAGTTGGGAGTAGGGATGAATATGATCAAAGCATAGAGTAGGAAACTCCCAAGGAACTAATAAAATTTTAAATAAAAAATTAAATGAGGAGCAGTCAAGGAAGGCACTCAACATTGACCTCTGGTCTCCTTGCACACGAATACATTTTCAAGAGATACATATAAAATTGTTGGTACCAACAGCACTATTATATATTTTAAATTGCAAATTCTCTTAGATTTAGTGAGGATAGGAATGCCTTTGTTTCTTCTCTAGGTTAATGTCATGACAGGTGAGTGTATCATAATGTAAAATAATTATGCAGCTGTGTAATGTAGATATTAATGCCATTGCAGAAAGCTGTAGCTGGGTAGAGGAACTGAGGGCATTTCGTGTCCACATTGGTATATTTAGCCATAGCCCCTGTTTTGAGATAGATGTGAGGCATTGCTGTGAGGCATTGCTGTACAGCAGAGGAGCACAGGCTTGAGAAGTGAATGACCTCATTTACTAACCCCAGCTCTTGGGCCTGAGGAGGAGCTCAGTGGGAGAGCACCAGCCTAGCAGTGCAAAGCTGCAGGGTTAGGGTTAGCACCAGAAAAAAAAAAAAAACAACAAATAGTATTGTCCCACTGACTAGAGTGACCCTGGGGACAGGACTGACCTCTCCAAATGTCATCTGCAAAGGAGGGACAGTGTGCTTACTCCACAGCTGTTTTGTAGCCATTAAGGGAGGAGAACCTGTGAACATCTGATAGCCTAGTGCAAAGCACAAGCAAGGTGGATTTTCCTGCCCATTATGTACCAGTGGTCAGCCTGTGCTTGGTGGAGTGTCTGCAGACATCTGAATATAAACTCCGAATCATGGTTATTCCTGTAACTCTTGAGCATGCCAACTTAGGTAATTGCATAGTGAGTTCCACGTCAGCCCTAGGCCATAGAGTGAGACTCTGTCTCAAATAATAACAATCACAACATAGAGGAATATATTAGGTTTCAGAGCCACAGGTACACATTAACTTACATATCAACATGTAAGTCTCTTAGGTTTTGCAGAATGGTTTGAGCCCTGGCCACACTGTTCCTTTTGTTGGTCTATGAGTCCTGTCTAACTGCAAAGACACATGGGGTATATGAGTAGTGAAGCCATCATATCCCAAGAAGTGCTCTGTTTATTTTAATCTTGTATTGCAATGGGGAAGTAGACTGGTACAGGGCTTTCAGTGTTCAGACAGTTACACACACACACACACACAGAGGGAGAGAACAGGGGGGCAGAGAGTCATTCTTCCCTGTGTCAGTCCATGTTGGGAAGCTATGCATGGGGCTGTGGTATGATCTTGTTAAAGCAGGGATGCTGAGACTGTCACTGTCAGCCTAACTTTGTTGCTTTAAAACCTGTCACATTAGAAAGGCATGTAGACATTCCCTTGAGCCTCCAGGAAAGCTTAGCTTTGCCCTGCTGCAGGTGTTGGTGGTCAGAACTGTTGTGTATTCACCGTTGCACCTCTATAGGTTCTTCCTACTTACAGTGGCAGGACACTGAAGGCCAGCGGCTGTGTCCTGTGCCTCTGTGATCACAGAAAAGGAGACCCACTGGGTGTTGTGTTCCACTAGCCTGTTTTCATCAAATGCTGTGCCTTTCTTTGTAGGTGAAGCCTTGAAAGGAAAGATCACAGTTCACAAGAATAAGAAGGATCCTCGTTCCCTCATTGTGACCCTGACCTTGAACAGTTCAACCCAGACTTACAGTCTCCAGTGACAGTCACGGTCTCCAGCTGCCAGAGTCTGAAGCACACCCACCTGTCTGTCTGTCTTTAAAGTGGGATAGGGCAGTCAGCGGGAGGGGCGGGCTCCATGGGGGCTGTAGCATGGCTGGCCCTGGCCCTGCAGCTACTGGGTAGTAATCCTAGATAAAGCCAAGAGCTCAGTAGAGGATTGTGCCCCCCTCCCTCCTACTGCTTCTGCTCCTAGAGATCCTAGTCTCAGAAGCTTGCTTGACCAGATCAACTGAAGAGACTTCCTCTCCTGCTAGAATGAGGGTCACCTGAATTGTCTTACTTTTGGAACAGTAATAGCTGGTTTTTTTTATGTTTCTTACTATAAATTTTGTTTATATAATAAGCAACACAAAGCAGTGTTTTACTGTAGATTTCCTTTCTGGAGGAACAATTTTTAGTTATACTCTTTGCTGCAATATCAGGATATCTCAAGACTAGGGAGCCAGTGGACAGGACAAATCAGCGGCTCTTACACATCCTGTGTGCAGAGGCTGTGCTGCGCTCCTCTCCACCACCTGCTCTCAACTGTACCTCCTCAGCGTTCTCCAACCACAGCCTCACATTGTGGGGAAGTCTGACTTCCATACCTAGCCTGGGTGTGACAGACGGCTCTTCAGGATGGGATAGATGTGGGACTAAAACGCTGCCCTTTCAGATCAGGTTTGTGCCAACCAAGGTCGTGTATCCCTCTGCAAACACTATAAAATCATGATATTTAGGTTGAAAGAACGAAAGACATCCAATAAAACCTGTAACTATTGAAAGCTTCTTCATCACACTGAGTGTTTTCATGAAGTTGTAACATTAACAAGTCAAGGAAGGAGTTGATTTCAGAAAAAAATAGTGGCTTCAGCAGGCCAGCCAGACATCATTTTGCCCAAACTAGACATCAGTAGATCAGGCTAGCTCTGAAGTAGGTCAGTTCCCATTCAGCTGCAGATCTCAGTGTGGGCTTAGTCTCTTTCCCAGCCCTTCATGGAGATGCAGGTTTATGTTAATGCAGGTGTTCAGGTCAGTGCCTCAGTAAGTGGATGCCTGGCGGTGACAGTATTGGCTCCTACCAACACAAAGAGGGGAACGAAGATGACAAAGGAAAGAACTGTACTTTCATTGGAGGGGAGATAACCCCCCAGATTTTGTATTTAGTTTTGCAGTATTGGAATTTATTCCTGGGCCGCACACATATGCCCCAGCCTTTCTTTCCTTTCCTTTTATCCCCCCTTTCAGTGAACAAACATTTTCTACTATTTAAAAAAGTATTTCTCAAAAACTTTCCCTCTTGCCAAGCATGGTGGTGCACACCTCTCATCCCAACACTTAGGAGGCAGAGGCAGGTGGTTCTCAGTGATTTGATGCCAGCCTGTTACGTTGTAAGACATTGGCTTCAGGCTGGGGTTTTTGTGGCAAAAGATAGGGAAGGGGAAAGGGATTTTATTAGGGGCAGAATTGAGTTTACAATTTCCCTTAGACAAACTTGTTTTGAAACTGGAGGGTTTATTGTCTCTTCTTGCAGCCACTGGGTGTCTGGGATTGGCCAGCCACTTTTCTTCAAGTTCCAAATAGCTAGTTTCTTAGAGCTTTGAGCTCAGTTTAGGCCCCTGGCTTGGGGGTAGGGGGTGGGTTGTTTGTGTTTTTTTGTTTGTTTTTGGTGGTAGTGGTTTGGGGTTTTGTTTGTTTTTGAGTCATGTAGACCAAGCCTACTTTCAAGTTTCCCTGTAGCCAAGGATGACATTAAGCTTCTGATCCACTTGCATTCCCCTTCCAAGTAGCCTGTTTTCTTATCAGTTTCTTGGAATTGACCTGTGTGCCCCACTTGTCCCTTGGGGTGGGAGATCCAGGGTCTCAAGTGCAGTCACGTGTGTAAGATGAGTCTCAGGGCTCTGTTGCCCTCTTTCTGCTGGAAGAAGTGGAACAGAGCTGTTAAGAGCTTTTAGCCAGAGAAACAGCAAGATATGGCGGTCATCCAGCACTGCCATGGAGCCCAGCCTACATGATTTGCAAAGGCTGAAGCCGTAGCTCGCAGATTTCATCTATACTAGCTGTCTTGTAAGGAGACCAGTTTGGGGTGAGAAGCACGGTCAAAGACCAGTGCATACTCAGTGCAGCCTTGTTTTGATTCCCAGGCTTTGGACTGCTAAATTCCTTATTTGAAGTGCTCTTGCACCCCCATATCTGAGTTTGGTAATTGCTCACAGAGCTGATGGTACTTTCCACCCCCATCTACAGACGGCTTCCAGGTTTATGAGAATAACAGGTTAACTCAGTGATAGTACTCAGGGACCATGTTTTCTCAGTTGAGACTGAGGTAAAATCTGGGTGAAGTAAATTGAGGTAAGGTTTATAATCTGTGTAGAAAAGCTACTTAGGAAAGGAATAAATGTATTTTTAGTGGCAGCCATGAGAGAACAGCTCCCTCCTAGGACTCATGACTGGTCACGGCAGAGAAGGCAGGCACAGCAAGACAGAGGTTACAAGGACTTTGCTTTTTAAAATCGAAAACATGGAGCGAATGAAGCGACTGGAGGTCCATCTGTGCAGTCAGAGGATTGACTAGAAGGTAATTTTTAAATTTGTCTACCTTAACCATGGCTAAACATTTACTGACCTGCTTAAGGGGATTTAGGAAACTGCAACTTTGTAGCTGATTGTCTTAGTTTAGAAAGTTCCAAGAGAATCAGCAGACAAGAATCAAACATAGTAACACACACCTGTGATCCTAGTGATCAAAAACTGGAGGAAGATTGCAAGTTTACGGCCAGCCTGGGCCAGGTGATGGTACCACCTGACACATTCACAAGGCTGGTGTTGATCTTTGGTACCAGCTGGTAATGCTATTTTGCGAAACTGTAGAAACTACAGGTGGGACTGGTTCTGGAAATAGAACTCTAAAGCCAGGACCTTGTCCTGGGATCTTCTCCAGGGCCCCTTCATTGGGAGCAAGTCCTTGCAGAGGCTCCCCATAGGGCCCAAAGACTATTTGTGGAACCTTTGAAACATGAACCAAAAAACGATTCTCAGGCTAAGCTTGGTGGTACATGCCTTTAATTGCAGTAGGCAGATCTCCATGAATTGCAAGCCAGCCTATTTGCCATAGCAAGTTCAAGGCCAGCCAGGGCTACAGAGAGAGACCCTGTGTCAAGAGAGAAAAACAACAGCAAACATAAATTCTTCCCTCGTTTTGATCAAAACAATGAGAAAAGTTACCACAGGTAGTAAAACCTCCTCAACAAACCTAACAAATGTGTCAACAGGAGTATTAAAATCTGGGGGTGTCACGGTTCTACCATGATCTACAAAATGGCTCAGCCAGCAAATGACTTCAGAGCCTTAAGGAGTTTCTGGAGTTTCGCTGACCTCCAGAGCTCAGGGAACTTATTGCAGGTCAGCAGTATTGCCATTCAGGGACTCTGCCTATCTTGTTCTGCTGTTTACAGACACTGAGGCAGGATATTTAGTGCGTCCTTGCCCACCCATCAGCACTGCTATTGTTGGCTTGAAAGCTCGTCTGGTTTTTAACCTCATCATGATTTTGAGTGTCTCCTTGCTTTAAGTGAAACTCTCCAAGTAGAATGATAAATAAGTGGTTTCAAAATATCTTCACAATTCATTTGACCTTCCTAATACATTTTTCATGTATTGTCTGAGCTTCTTGGCTGATAGGAAGCAATTCATATTCCTTGGAGCTGAATAATAAATAAATGTTCTGTCACTGAATTCATGTGATCATTGAAGTTAACAGGAAAGAAGAAAAGGCAACTAAGTTACAGTGTATTCTCTGCATGGAATATGCAATTCAGTAAAAAATATCAACATAGGACCCTTGCCATGTTAAATCACAGTGTTAACTTGGGATGAGCCCAACCTACTTAATCACTTAAGATTTTCATTTATCCACTGTATGTGTGTGGATATTTTTCCTGATTGGATGTGTGTACCGCTTGTATGCCTGGTACCTAAGGGACCAGAAAGAGGGCATCAGATTCCCTGAAAATGAAGATCTGAGTGTTTATGGTCTACCATGTCTGTGCTAGGAATGAAACCCAGTTCTTTGGAAGACTTCTGAACTGTTGGGTCAACCTTCCATCCCCTTGCCCAGATTTTTAAAAGGCTACTTATGCCACAATATTAAAAAGTAAAATAAAATAAAACAATTACTTGTTCAAGTGTTTGGATCATTTAGTATTTTTTTTTAAGATTTATTTATTTATTATATATAAGTACACTGTAGCTGTCTTCAGACACACCAGAAGAGGGCATTGGATCCCATTACAGATGGTTGTGAGACACCCTGTGGTTGCTGGGATTTGAACTCAGGACCTCTGGAAGAGCAGTCAGTGCTCTTAACCACTGAGCCATCTCTCCAGCCCATCATTTAGTATTTCTTATTAGCCTCACTTTCTGTGGGATGATATAAATTTGATCCATTTTTAAAATTTTTCAAAATAAGCTGAGAAGCTGGGGCAGAAGAGAAACATTTACTCACCCCGGCTTGGGCTCCAACAGCAGACCAGAGAGAAAGTCCATCACGACAAGATGGGTGAAACAGTGGGCTTCCTACAGGGAGCATAGGCAGCTTACCTAACGAAATCTCCCTCAGCAACCAATAACCACCTCAATATCCTGGGGACAGGAGGCCCCATGATGACCTGCTGGTGGGTCCAGACTGTGCAAGCAATCACTGAAGCAGAGAGCGCTCATGGGGGCAGAATTCCAAAATAGTAGGACTTGAAGTAGTTTTACATAGAGTTGACAGTTGAAATGACCCCAGTCACCCGTAAGCTGGAATGTGGAGGCCCAGAAACTCGCCTGGAAAAGCAAGTTGTTTCTCCAAGTATAGTGAACACACTCCTGATGATGCCCCCAAACCTTGCAGAAGAACAAAACTATTGCTGACTGAGGATTATTTGCCTTCTATGCTGTTCGAAGCTGCTTTAATGGTACAGAGCAACCGTAGGGAAGTCACGGGTTTCCAAAGAGAGGCTTATTTACATTTACGTTAAGAATCGGCATCTTTTTTATTACGTGTATTTTGCTTTGTGTGGTTGGGGAGGGGGAGGCATGTGTCCCAGCACACATGTAGAGATCAGAGGTCAGTTACTACACGGTTTAATATATATTCCGAGCTGGGCATGGTGGCACATGCCTGTCATTCTAGGACTTGGAAAGATCTTGGAGAGTTCAATCCTGCTACAGAGTTCCAGGACAACCAGCACTACCCATTTGAGACCTTGTCTCAAAAAATAAAATAAAATAAAACAACCAAACCTACACAGGAATTGTGCGTGCTATTAACACAGTGCCTTTGCCACATGCTACAATGCAGTATTCATCTCCAGGGAACACACCTGCGCTGCAGATCGTGAATCCATCCGCCTTTTTGATTGCATCATCATTTTTACTGAGAGAATGACTCACAAACCACAAGCAATGCAGGAGGAAAGGTCTGTACTGGAGAATGGTCAGACTCAGAAATTAGAGTCCTGGAAAACAAGACCATGCCGTGAGCTCCAGGCTTCCCAGTTTTTCTTCTGTACGGGAACCGAAGCTGCCCTGACCCGAGTGCAGTGGTCAGAGGATAGTGTTAGCACTCGGGTTTCCCTGGTGCCATCTGAAGGCTGAGGTGCCACTTTCCAGGCCTCCAGACCACCCATGGGTCTATTAGCTATTTTTTGTTTTCTTGCTCCAATAGGACAAGAGCCTCAGGAAGGTGGAGGATTGTCTATTTTGAGATTAATGGTAATACTGAGATAGTTTTAATACTGGATGATAAAATATTATTCTGGAAGGTCTACATAGCTCAGTGAACTACTAACACACACACATGTTTCACCTGCCCATTTAAAGAGCACAGTAACACCTTGAGGTTTCATGTTGTAAACCTACACTAACACATTTGTTGGTGTAGGTTAAGATTCCACATTGCAACTGACTTATAAGAAATTATTCTGTGTTAGGTTTTGATGAGGCCATTTTTCATAGTCTTCAACCAGAACGGCTTGCCTTAACTGACTGAATGCAGATGTCACTAGGAGCCCTGAGCTGTGTTCTGATACTTGTAACAAAGACACTGCTGCTCTTACTAGATGTGGGGTTTGAAAAATAAAGCTATTTTTTATAACTGCTATTTCTCTTACTGTCTGTGTGCCTATTGTTTTAATTAGTAAGCACAAAATTTCCTACAAACAAAGAAAAGGCCCAAGCTTGTGTGTTAAGCTGCTGGGTCCTGTGCATATACAATATGGAACTGGCTGGATCTTTCAAAATGTAGACAATGTACATTTTAGAACTGGCAACAGTGGATGTCACATTAAACTAGTTGCCCAAATACAAAGCTTCCCTTAAAAGAGTTGATTATTTCTAATTAAAACGTATAAGCCGCTGAACATGGTGGTCAGTGCCTGTAACCAAACACTCGGAGGGCTGAAGAGGACAGATGGAGAATTTGCAGCCGGCCATGCTCTATAGCAAGACCCTGGCTCCAAACAATAGGAGTTTGTTCACTTGTGAGTTAGTAGGTAAATAAAATGGCGAAATCGTGAATGACTCAGCAAAATCTCAACGTACTGTATAGACAGTTCTAATAATTAAAAATATGTTTAAGTCCTGAGCAGGAGCTGTTTAAAGTGGTTATCTTCCCCCTGTCTACGTTAAGATTTTCAAAAGAGCAAAGGCTCCTGTGGGCTGGGGAGTGTGTTAAACGTGGGTGCTGAGGCCTTCATTAGCATGCATCTCCATGTAACCCTGCTGGGATCCCTAATAGGATTCTTGCATTTTGGGCTTTTCTGCAGTTCTATAGGCTGTAGCTTAATGATCCTGCCTTTTCCTTAAATAGACAAAGGTGCGGCTGAGGCAATTTAAACCGCTGCTGTGCGTCCTGCCATTGTGTTAGATTTTGATGGCATCTGCAATATGCTGAGCCAGGACGATTACAGCAGCCACCTAGCCTGGGAAATGCAAGCAGGGCTGGTCCGTTCTCACCGCCTGGAAGTCCATTTGGCTCAGTAAAGTTGAAAGGGTGAGAACATTCTGGAAGAAAGTAGGAAACCCAAACTGCTTGTGAAGTGAGACCTGGAGATGATCAAATGCTTAGGAACAAAAGATTCGATTCAATTTTGTGTGTATTTACTTTTTCATTTTATTGATTAAAGCAGGGGCTTGCTAGGTAGCCCAGCCTGGCTTCAACTCAAATCAGGCCTCCAATTTTGATCTAACCTCTGGATTTCTCTCTCTCTCTCTCTCTCTCTCTCTCTCTCTCTCTCTCTCTCTCTCTCTCTCTCTCTCTCAAGATTTATTTTATATATGTAAGTACACTGTCACTGTCTTCAGACACACCAGAAGAGGGCATCGAATCTCATTACAGTTGGTTGTGAGCCACCATGTGGTTGCTGGGAATTGAACTCAGGACCTCCAGAGGAGCACTCAGTGCTCTTAACCACTGAGCCATCCTTCCAGCCCTTTTTTTGGTGGTTTATTTTGAGACAGGGTCTCACTCTGTAGCCCGGGCTAGATTTGCAGTGGTCCTCCTGCTTTTCGGCCTACCGAGTGCTAGGATTATATAAGCCACCATTCTGGATACATAAGATGCTTTAGCCAACAGTTTAGGCATACCAACTTTGACACCCCACCACCCAAGTGCCATAAAGTAATCAGTTATGGAAATAAGAATAGTAATGGAAACTAGAAAGGGCAGGGTAGAAAAGGTCAATTCAATTCTCTTCTATCATTAGAAAAATAATCATGGGTCACATTTAAAAATGGTGTGAGGGAGAGGCAGAGACACCATTTAGGGGTATAAGAAATGAGCACAGAAAGGTTATTTTACAAGCAAGCCTAGTTCTCAGAGAAAAATGGGGTTGAAGAGGATTGAGGCACAGGCATCTTTGACTAAGATAAAGGCTTCAGTCTATGACCCAGACTGTAGCCTGGAATGCATGGTGTATAGCCCAGGCTAGTGACAAACTCACAGTTGTCCTCCCTCAGCCTCTGGATTACAGATGTGAGCCACTGTACCCCACTAGGTGTATCTATGCATGACAAGCAGTTTTTGTTTTATGGGAATTTTTGTTGTTGTTGTTGTGTGTTTTTGTTTTGTTTGCAGATTAGATCCAGCCTGTGAACAGTGTAGGTAATAAAAGCAAAGCCTTTCAAACTGAGCCATAGCCAGCTAGACCTGACCTGTCTGCTGGTGGAGCTACGCTGGATGGACAAGTAGAATTGATCTGACACATGTGACTCTGGTCAGGTAGGGTTCCAGCTTTGGCTGTTGGCCTTGTTGATGCAAGAATGATGGTGGGGAGCTGGGAGTGCAGAACTGGCAGCCAGCATTATAGAGCGAGGCTTTGTAGCTGAGATTTCTCCATCCTCTGGGTGGCCTGGGAAATGTCCCTGTTCTGTCTGAGTTACCTGGAGAGGATTATAGTCACAAAACAGCTCTGGTCCTGGGGCGGGAGAGGAGGGGCTGTCTCTGCTGGAGCCCTGTGCTTCTGAGCACTGGTTGGCTATCTGTAATAGTACATCCTGAATGGTTGCTTCTGTTTGTTTTTCAGGATCTCACTTGGTAGCCGAGCTGGTCTGGTACTCATTTCATTGATCATGCTGACCTTGAACTTGTGGCAATCCTCATCCTCCTGAGTACTGGGAATAAAGATTTTATGTGTAGATTTGTAGCAAGTGTGCATCGGTTCTTCGTGGGTCCGCTAACAACTGGAGCAGGGGGGGGGGGGAGGTGGGAGCTGACTCTTACTCTGTTGCCTGCCATTGGATCCCCTTCCCCTAGCTGGACTGCCTGGTTGGACCTTAGAGGGATGTGCTCATTCCTGCTGGGACCAGATGTCCCAGGGTGGAGTGGCACCCAAGGGGGGATTTGCATTTTCTGAGAAGGGAGAGGAGTTTTGTAAGAGCAGGACTGGAACAGGAGGAGGGAGGGAAGATTTTACCTGTGGGTTTTGATTTGTTCTGAAATTACAAGAGTGCTATTACACCCAGCTTCTAAGTCATTTAAAAAAAAAAAAAAACAAAAAACAGAGTTTAGACCCTTCCTAAGAAATGCTGAGTAAAGATACAGTCCTCTCATCTCTTGTTTCTGTTGCATTCAGCATCTTGCAGATTCCTTAGGATCCAGTCAGGGAAGCACTGCATTTGGAGAGCAATGAAGTGGTTAAAAATGCCTCTCCAAAGTTAAACCAGCTTAGTCTCATCCTGGCCACACATTTCGCCACTTGTGGCTCCTTCCTGCCAGTTTTCTCTGAGCTAGATGTAGGAAGAGTCTGTCCATGCAAGGTGAACCCTGTGTGTGTGTAAGGTGCAATGCAGGGCATCAGGAAAATGCTGTGAACACAGAGACCATTGATGCTTCCCCACCTCCAGCCTCCAGCATGGCCACTCTGGTCTCTCCAACTCTGTCTCCTATCAGACTGCATCAGGAAGGTGATGGGAGGCAAAGAGTTCCTGATGTCCCTTCTGAGATCAAGTATGCCCAGCCACAGAAGCAAGGCTGAGAATTCGCTATTTCCTTTCCAGAACCTGCCAGCAGGGGAACTGGTTTCTGACGTGTGTGCATTTAAATTAAAGTTCCTTAAATAGAACCGTTTAGCTGTCCCATGGCAATAGAGGACTTCCTTGTGGCATCAGGAATGACAGAGCTTTTGAGGCCAGCCTCTTATCCCTGCGTCAGCATCATCAGGAGCAGGATTTGTCACCCTTCACAGAAGACTGGCCCGGGTTCCAACCTGCCCCAATCACCTCTTAGCCCTGGCTCTCCCTAGTCCAGTGAAACCTTCAATGCTTTACTTCTTGCTGACCTAGTCACCTTGTAGCAGAGATGAGGCTGTGGCACGTAGAACTCCAGAGGGGTTAGAGATGAAAAACCAAATACATCCTACTTTGTGAAAGTTGGGTTTTATCAGGGAAAACAAGGGTGAGTCAGAAGGTAAGAATGAAGAAAAGAATCAGTCACTCATAAGAAGTACAAAAGGAAGTGTTGGGCTGGACTACAAGAGACTGACTAAAAATTTTACTAGACATTCAAGACACTTAACAAACACCAAAGCATGTTTAACATGTCAGGATGAGCAAAGATGATGTTAAGCCATAGAATCTAATGTTGGCAGAAATGTGAGGAACCAATCCAGCAAGGTCTGTCAGCTCTACCATCTTCTTAGAGCAGTTAGACAGGGTGTGTCACTGCTTGAAATGCATATGCTGTTTGATGTGGATGCTTGACTTGGGAAATATCCTGAGAAGGTGATCAGCCAACTTACCCAAGGTGTGTATCCAAAGAGCTTCAGATTTGCTGATAATTATAAAAATTTGGGATAGAACTCAGTAGTAGAGTCAAAATTAATCCCAATAATAAAATCCTAAAGCAAAATCTAAACTAATTGTCTGTCTGTCAGAATGAGGTGGAGTTTTGCTATGTTGCTAAGGCTTGTCTCAAAACCCCTCAGCTACAGGATCCTTCATCTCACCCTCGGAAGTAGCTGGAGCCCCAGAGGTACCTAGCTTGCGGCTTGGTCTCAGTACCTCATCCAAGTCTTCTAACATGTGTCCCTTATAAGCAAAGTTAGCTCCTACATCCCTTGACCTTGGACTTGACATGTGATGTCCTTTGGCCTGCTATGGAAGTCTGGCCAGTAGGTAACTAACATCCCTTTGAAAAGGTAGGGTAGGAGTTGTTAGACCCTCACCTGAGACGCCAGCCACCCCATTCACCTGCCTCCTTCCCTGCATGTGGCTATATCGATGCTGGAGTGTTTAAGGTGGTGGGGGGTTCTATTGGTGCTGCCTTTAGGCACCACCACCTGCGCTGGAGTAGGCTGGTGGGCAGGCTGGTGGGCAGCTACCCTGATCCACCACCAGCGCTGGAGTAGGCTGGTGGGCAGCTACCCTGATCCATCACCAGCGCTGGAGTAGGCTGGTGGGGCGGCTACCCTGATCCATCAGCAGCACTGGAGTAGGCTGGTGGGCAGCTACCCTGATCCATCAGCAGTGCTGGAGTAGGCTGGTGGGCAGCTACCCTGATCCACCACCAGCGCTGGAGTAGGCTGGTGAGCAGCTACCCTGATCCACCACCAGTGCTGGAGTAGGCTGGTGGGGCGGCTACCCTGATCCATCACCAGCGCTGGAGTAGGCTGGTGGGCAGCTACCCTGATCAGACCTTCCGTGTTCCAGTAAGTAAGCAGTGACCCAATTGGTTGGTTCATCGACTGGGCTTGGTTATTTGGCTCAGTCTTTAATACCACCTTATATCTGTGGTGAAAATGTGTCTGTTCACCTCATCCCAGAAGATGCCCCATGATACAAACCATGTTAGACAGACATGGCACAAACCATCAGAAACCTTAACTGCTTTTTCGGCCCTACTGTATTTCCTGTAAGAAAGGCATATCCCTGTGCTTCCTTGGTCCCAGGCAAGACTCAAGCTTACTGCACTACTGTCGAGCAGCTATTAACTGAGGACATGCTCAGATGAGGCTATCCCAGCTCAACTGAACCCCAGCCAGCTCACACGCATGGTACTGGTAGTGTATGTACCGTCTGAGCTTTGGGGCTAGTGGATATGCAGCTGTAGTTAATGATACAATCCACCAGCTGAAAATGCCTTAATACCACACTAAGCTACTGCTTAAGTGGTCAAAATGGCTTCAGAACACAAGCTGTCTAGGTAGAATTGCACACAGCAGCACGGGCATTCAGACAGATGGAGAGGTAAACTGCTGAGGGCACCTATGCAAAATTAGGACCAGGGAAAATTTTGTGCTGTCCTTTCAGGTCTCGTTTTGTTTCGGTTTTCAAAGAGCGTGGGTCTGCCTCATTCACATGTACTAAAAAAAAAAAAAAAAAAAAAGCAGATTAGCCTGTCTGGAATAAAGAGCTGTTCACAGCTAGAGAATAGAGGAGCCTAGAGGACAGGCTCAGGAAGTGCAGGTCTAGTGTGGAAAGAGGTTGCGGATGACCAGTGACGGGTAGGAACGAGTGCTTTCTGAGGGAGCCATGCACTAGCTCTAGGTCCTCTCAGCACATATACACTACCGTGTGATTTTAACGGGCCTCATCTTGAAGGGAAGGAAGTCCCTGAGGTTCAGAGGGTACAACTGGCTGTGGCGTGACTGACTTCAAAGGGCACCTTCTTGCCGGTGCGCACATCCATTCCCATTGCGTAGCTTTGAGAGGAGGCGTGTGGGGCTGACAGGAAGCACAAGGGATAGACTGCAGAGTCAGTCAGAAACGGAGGTCGGTCACGTGCTTGATCAGCTTTGGTAGCTGAGTCACTGTTCCAACAGCTAGACATTTCCAGCCCGGCTTTGTCCTGCCGTGAAAGTGAATAGCGACCTGCTTCACTGTCTAGAGAGTCCCTTCAGCACCTGGTGCCATAAGTCGGTGACCGCTAGCATTTAGTGCACGTGAGCTCACTGTGAAAATCAAACGCTAGTTCGTACTGAGAACAGAAACCTGGGCTTTGGTTGGGGAAGTTGGGGGGAAGCTGTAATCTTAAATCACACATCCTAAGCCCACCCTTGAAAGCATTAAGGGATCAGCAGGTCAAGGGACACTCTAGAGGACAGTGACAGGCTGGTGACTAGAGAGGACTGGACGGGAAACAGTTCAGAAGGTGACCAGTGCTCCAAACCAGGAGAAATGCCGACGGTGATGGAGACCACTTTGTCGGGAATTCATCAGAAATGTGTTGATACGTCAGAGGGGCAAAAACCTGCTTCTCACCAGTGTTTTCCAGGCTGCTCACAGAAACCTTCCAGGCTTTGTGTGAAATGCTTTTATGCCCAGGTCGGTGTTAGTGGCGCATGTGTAACCTTCCTCTGTATTCAAGAAATAGAAGTGACAAGCAGAAGCTCTCTGCAGTCTGGGCCTGGCACTGCAGTCAGCTTTGTGCACGCCAATGTCACGGCAGTGGCAGCAGTGAGGACGGAGTCAGGCTGAGCATCCTAGACTCTAGAGAACAGAGCCTATCAGAACACTAGACCTGGATGCTCCTGTAGGAGTTTCTGCTCCTCGTGGGCTGGGGAAGGTGGAAGCTGCCATCTGTTACTTGCTAGCATATTTCACACATGTAAAATGTACCTTTTAGGTGATGCTGAGACGGCGCTGCAGTTAAGAGCGTTCGGCTGCTCGTGCAGAGGAACTGGTTTGTTACCCAGCACCCACATGGTGGTTTGTAAGCATCCATAACTCCAGTTCCAGGGGATCTGATGCCTTCTTCTAACCTCTGAGGACACCAAACACCCACGAGATACACACACATACATGCAAGGAAAACACGCAGAATTAAAATGAACCGATACATTTCTATTAAAAACTTACCTTTTATTTACTTGGCTTTAAGTTTTAGTGTATCATTGTATGTACATGCGTGTGCACTCATAATGTAGGGGCTCATGCACTGTGGCACGTGTGTAGAGAGGAGAGCAGAAGGTCACAGAGGCCATTTCTCTTCTCCCACCATTACATGGGTGCTGCGGGTTAAACGCGGGTGACTCCAGGTTTGTACAGCACCTTTACCCATTCAGCCACCTTGCTAGTCCTCTTTACTCACTTCCTGTCCCAGATCATCTCTAACTCCTAAGAACCTATTGGAGTTATAGGGCAGTTGACACCCTAGGGACCATAGTTGACAGATGGGAAACCTGGCTGTTGGCTTCCATAGTATTTCTTGGGAACCTTGGGCCTGCTCACCAGCCACATCAGCCTGTATGCTTGTTAGCCTTTATGTACTTTTCTCTGACATATTCCTGGTTGCTACTGTCATTCCAGATCCTTCCAGAGCCCACATTTCTCCCTCCCCAACTCTCCCAAGCACAGTCTTCTGTGGAATCCTAGAGCACCCAGAAGAGCCACACTAGGGCATAGAGGGTATCACCCCAGCTCATGTCCTCTTTAGTCTTCTTGAAGCAGGCTGTTCATGCTCCCAAGGACTCACATACCCCCACACCCCATGAAACCACTCCACCAATGCCCGAAGGTTCAGACACAAGTCTGAAACCAAGGCTGGGGACAAAGAGTGGAGCAGACATCTCTGTAACAGCCAAAAGACACTTTTCATTAATATGATGACCAACTGAATTCAAATGCCACACACATCTCAATTCTTCCTGGACCTTTCAGTAGCTGAGTCCCCTGAGGGTGATAAAGGGTCCCATAACTGTTATAGAAACTCGTGTCTTTTCAGAAAGAATTCCCAGTGGCCTGAGCTGGCTATTTCCATTCATTCTTCAGAACTGAAACCTACAACTCTTGAGGATCCCCAGGCAGATTGGGAACCTGTACTGGCTAGTTTTGTGTCAACTTGACACAAGCTGGAGTTATCACAGAGAAAGGAGCCTCAGTTGAGGAAATGCCTCCATAAGATCCAGCTGTAAGGCATTTTATCAACTAGTGATCAAGGGGGAGGGTCCAGTCCATTGTGAGTGGTGCCATCCCTGACCCAGCCCATTGTGGGTGGAGCCATTCCTGGGCTAGTAGACCAGGTTCTATAAGAAAGCAGGCTGAGCAATCCAGGGGAAGCAAGCCAGTAAGTGACATCCCTCCAAGGTCTCTACATCAGCTCCTGCTTCCTGACCTGCCTGAGTTCCAGTCCTGACTTCCTTTGATGATAAACAGCAATGTGGAAGTGTAAGCCGGAATAAACCCTTTGCTCCCCAACTTGCTTCTTGGTCATGATGTTTTGTGCAGGAATAGAAGCCCTTTTGGTATTCTGAAGATGCCAGTGTAGGACAATTACTCCTTTCCTCCTATGCCTTAACCGTTCACAGTACTGGCACTCTCATGAGACCAGTTAAATGTGGAGAACAAGCTGCTTGTCTTGTCTTTAAATTCCCAACTCATAGCCTGGCCCGTCTAGGCAGTCAGAAGATGTCTCCCACGGGAATAAATGGAGGAATTAGACATTGTGATCTTCCCTGCAGTGGAACCGTCAGTGCTGGATGGATTCATATCCAACTGTGAGTGGCACCTTTAGACACAGGCTGATCTCACTCAAAGGAGGCTTTGAGCCAGGTATGGAAGTGAAGAGGGAGAGAGTTACCAGATACTAGGAAGGTCTGGGCAGTTGGGGAGTATACTAGTATACTTCTCTGTCGCTCTGATAAAACACTCTGACCGAAAGCAATTCAGGGAGGGAAAGGGTTTGGCTTATAGACATCTTTCGCTGAGGACAGGGACTCCAGTGGAAAACCAAAGCAGAGATCGTAGGGGAAGGCTGCATTCTAGCTTCTTTCACGGCTTGCTCAGCTTGCTTTCTTGTCCCACTCAGGCCCACCTACCTAGGGACAGTACCACCCACAGTCAACTGGGCCCAGCACACTCAATCACTAATTAGAAAATGCCCCACAGGTTTGCCTACACACCAGTCCAAAGGAGGCACATTTCCAATCCCGGCTCCCTCTTCCAATGTGACTCCAGTTTGTGTCTGGTTAACAGAAATCTAACCGACACAGGGAGAAACCCAGAATGTGTCCCAAGGGACAAGAGTAACAAGGTCTGGATATTAGGACAGCACACAGAATAATGGAGCACTCAAAATAGCTAGAAGATAGGACTTTTCATATCTACCACAAAGAGTAAGTTTGTACTTAAGTTGACATGATGTGCTATTTTCACATTGTAGAATATCCCAGCACACCCCATAAGTTCCTATCCATATGAAACTGTAAATAAGTTTCAGCGGGACATTATCCTTCCCACTTGAACAGACACTTCATGAAAACAATCTGGTTCACCTCTGTGTCTTCCTCTAGAGCAGTAGGGTCTCAGTGTTTCTAATGCTGTGCCCTTTAATACAGTTCCTCATATCGTGGTAATCCCCAACTTTTACAATAGTCATTTGGCCCCCCAGAGGGGTCGTAATCCACAGGTTGAGAACCACCCCTCTAGAGCATCAGGTGGGCAGTAGCTTTTCATCAGTGTCTGGGGAATAAGTGAATGAGATACATGTGTATCCATGGGTCACCCCCCCAGACACTAACTGGCTTGATTTTCCCCCATGACAGAGAGATCTCCAGCTCCCCTCCCAACAGAGAACAGGGGCTGTATTGTTACAGACACAAGCTTACATCTGCATGGAAGCACACCACAGGTGGGTAAGTGGCCTCCCAGGGTGACATGTGACCACGGACTGGAGAATGCCAGGCGGAAGCAAAGGGATTTATTTGTGTTTTGATCGATTGCATTTGTAAAAGGTGGGTCTGTGATCCCCAAGAAGGATGAAAGGCGAAATCCACGGCAAACCCCAAAGCCGTGAACCACAGCTGCTTGCAGGCTCTTCTGCACACTGTGCTGGCTTCGGTTATATCCGGCTGCAGGTGATAGTAACCATGGCAGAGCTTGTTTCTCTCCATAAGAGCCAGGTGGCAAGCTCACTCCGTCTGACACGCTGTTAGCCCTGACCTCACCTACATGGTCCTCAGGACAGCATCTGCCTGTTCCTGGAAACAGAGGAGAGAACAGAATGAACGTGCGAGGAGGTATGGTGAGCTCAAGGAAGCCTCCATCTGCTGTTTCCTCTGGTGCTGCATTGACCTAAACCAGGTGACATGCTCATGTGCAATGTCCTTGATCTGGCAGCTCTGTGCCCAGATAAAGGCCCTGTTGTCTTGAAAGAAGGGGCGAATGGCTAGTTAAATAGTGGAAGCCTCTGTCACACTGTTAATGTAACATTGTGTAACGGACGCACAGATACCCTGTGGTAAAAGGAGGATGGAGACCGGGGCTCTGGAGGTGTCTGTGGTAGGATTCTGCCTAGCACTTGCCCGTTGGTGTCTGTGAGCCAAGCTCAGAACAGAGCAAGCTGCCTCACAGGATTCCTTCAGGACCCTGCGCGCTGATGTGTGTGAAGGGGTCAGAATGATGGCTAACAGCAGGTGTTAAGGCCTCTGGAGAGTGAGCTGGGACATTTGCAGCTTCCCTATACTTTGTATGATATGTGTGTGTACGTATACATACCTATTTCATACGCACTTCACATATGCTATACATGTATAATCTTAAGGAAGAATTTGGGAGACAGAATTTCAGAATTTGAATGTCAGCTTAAAAATAAAATAAAATTTTCAGCCTTTTAGAAAAAGTACATTTATTTATTTGGGGGGCGTTTATATATGCCATGACACACAGAGACAACTTGCACTCTGGGTGCCAGGGATCCAGTTTGGGCCCTTGGGGTTAGCAACAAGCACCTTCACTTGCTGAGCCAGATCAGAGGCCCCAAATTTCAGTCTCCCTTTCCTTTCATACATCCATCAGTTTGGTATGTTCAGGGTCCCACGTTATCATCTGTAGCCTTGCAGACCTTTCTGTGTGTGCCTGTGCGATGTTGTGAATCTAAAGCAGATGCTCTGCCACTGCGCTACAACCCCAGCCCTCCTTATATTTCATTTTGAGATAGTCCCTTACTCAGCTGACCATGCTGGCCTTGAACTCATACATAACTTAAGCAAGGCCAATGTGCTGACTTCCCAAGAAGCTGGACTTATAAGGCTTGTGCACCGTGCTGGGATACACACACCAGTGGGCTTTTCTATTCCAGGACTTCCCCATAGAATGGTGCTGCACAATTAGGGTGGGTCTTTCCATCTCAACCCAGCCTAGAAATTCCCTCACAAACACACCCATATCTTGTGTGATTCTAGACCCAATCAGCTTACCAGTCAGTATTCTCACCTTAGCTTCTACCGTCCAGTACTCTGAGGTGAACATTCTAGATAACAAGGAGACAGAGATTCCAAGAGCTCAGCTACCAAAATGGTCAGGCCTCTGAGCCCAGAGGCCTTTTCTTTTACTCGGTGTTACTTGGGCCACTGGAAAGTCCTGGATCTTGCACTTGGATCCTTGAGACTTGCTCTCCTGTGCAGGAATGCCATTTCAAGCAGCAGATGAGTGAAAACTGTAGAAACATCACTTCAGCCAAGTGTGGAGATCGTTGAGCTGCAGGGAGCTCTTAGTATCTTCCGTAGTTCACATCAGCTCTGAGCTTCCCAATATAGTGAGCACCAGCACACACCCTTTAAAAGGTGAATGAAATCACTAGCTCACACTGAGCCTTAGTATCTTCGCCCTTGCCTTTAATCCCTCCTCTTCTCCACTTACACCACTGCTAGTGGGATGATTAACAAAACCATGGTAATGTCAGTGGCTGTGAATTAAATGGGAATAAAGGGAGCTCCGTTTGTGTTCAGTTCCCTAACTGCATCCTTTAGCTTCCTACTGGGATTTCCACGTGGAAATGAATGTGCCTGGCCGAAAGCTGAACATGTATGTGGCGAGCACTGCGGTCCAAGGATGAGGTCACTTCCCCATCCCAGGCTGAATTACCAAGGCTGGTATCATTGAAAGACGGTTGTCTCCTGTCAGGCGTTCTGACGGGTGATGTAAATAGAGGCAGACATCTTCCAGGACTGACTTCTGCCACAGATGATGACATTCCCTCTCCTAGACAAACCAAGTGGAAAATTGGATTTGCAGAATGGGGCTCCCATCACTACTAGACGCTTTGTGGTGTCTCGATACCAACTACCACAGATCAGCACAGGCCCCCACGGGATATCGTCAACCCACGTGACAAGCAGTGGGTAAGGCAGCCAGGATCCAGTTTATGCCATGAGCTGGTTCTTACTACTCCAGGAGCCCTTTATAGGATTTCCGGGACATTCCTTGCTTTTTCTAAGAGGACACCGGACAAGAAGCATGAGATTTCTTTTAAATCCAGCATTGCCTGTGATTGTCGGGGATTTCCAATTATCTGGGGTTCTAGGCATGTTATTTTAAAAAGCTCACTGAGTGCCAGTTTCCTCTCTTTTCCAATAACAATATGTATTGTTATATTGATAATGTCAGTGTTCCTAAGGTAACTGGGAGTGGGGAAGGGAATCATGAACGCTGCCAGGCTGATCACTCGGAAAATGGGAACTGTGCTTGTTACTGGACACAAATTAAAGTTGATTCTGTTTCAGGGTAATTATAAATTAGGTGCTCTAATTCTAAAAAGATGCTGGAATCCAATGTGTGTGTGTATGTATGTGTGTGTATATGTGTGTGTATGTGTGTCTGTATGTGTGTGTGTGCCTATCTGTGTGTGTATGTGTGTGTCTATCTGTGTGTGTATGTCTGTGTGTGTGTATGTATGTGTATGTGTGTATGTTTGTATATATGTGTGTATGTGTGTGTATGTGTGCGTGTATGTGTGTGTGTGTGTGTGTGTGTGTGTACAGAAACCCATGAAGAGCCTTTGTACTAAAGAGATGAGCTTAAATCCTAGCAAAAAAATGAAGAGAGAGACTAGTGTGGTATTACACACCTGCGCTGTGCCTAGGGGGCCTCTGCATCGGATCAGAAAACTACAACTCATTGTTTTCTCTTTTCCATTAATTAAAGTTGCTTTAGATGATTATAACACCACTCGCTTTCACCTCTACTTCCCCTCCACCTTTGTCTACCTTCCCGTCCCCCCACCAATCTCTCCTGCCTGTCCTTCTCCTATGACCCACAATGTTGATGGGGTGGGGAGCTCAGCAGAGGGTGCACAACTAAAGAGACTGATACCCCCCTTCTCAGGAGATACTAATAGCCAGTGTTTCAAAAGGAAAGGAAAAGGTCTGTGAACTCTCTGCCTTCCTTGACTGACTGCTGAGTGGACCAGTCTTGTGTGGGCTCAGTAACTGCCAACACTGAGTTAAGGAGTCCTGTAATTATATGAATCTAGAGAATGGCATTCCCCAGACTTCCAGCTAACCTTCTCTCACATACTTCCTACCCTCTCCTCCCAGTGTACCCTGAGCCTACGGCAAGTGATAACACCTTATTTTTAGAGACAGGGTCTTTCTGCCAAACCTGAAGCCAGAGTTGTTGCCAAAGCTAGCTAGCAAGTGATCTGCCTGTCTCAGATCCTTCAGTGCTGCAGTTCTGGGCATACATGTGATGGGTTATATATGCTCGGTCCAGGGAGTGGCAGGATTAGAAGGGGTAGAGTATTGGAGTACGTGTGTCACAGTGGGTGTGGGTTATAAGACTCTCATTCTAGCTGCCTAGAAGCCACTATTCTGCTAGCAGCCTTCAAATGAAGATGTAGAACTCTTAACTCCTCTGCCTGGATGCTGCCATGCTCCCATCTTGATGATAATAGACTGAACCTCTGAACCTGTAAGCCAGCCCGATTAAATGTCCTTATAAGACTTGCCTTGGTCATGGTGTCTATTCACAGCAGTAAAACCCTAAGACAATGCACAACCCTGCCTGGCTTTCTACAAGTCAGAATTCAAACCCACGTCCTCATTTGTACAAGAGCTCTTAGCCACTGAGCTGTCTCCTTAGCCCCTGGACTCTTGTTTGTTTTGTTTAAAAACAAATGAAAACTGGACTTGATACTTGCTTTGGTTCTGAAATAATATTGATTTTTTTTTTTTAGGTTATACAGAGTCATTTGTCTTTAGAAATTGCTTATCTGCTATTCATTGGTGATATGGTGGGATTCAGTTCTTCACCAGGTTTCAGTTTTCTTGCTGTTTTCTGAAAGAGTGTGACTAAGTGTGTGCTAAGTGTAACTCTAGAACACTCACAAGAAGGATAGAAGCAGAGGTTTTCTGGTCGTGACTTAGGCAGTGTGCTCTTGACACACAAACTGATGTGCAAGGAAAAAAAAGCGAAGGTGGGCATGTTGGGCTTGACCAGAACTTAAACTTGATGCTATAAAGGTCACCATCAAGAAAGGTAAAGGGGACCTGGAGAGATGGCTCAGGAATTAAGTACACATGTTCTTGCAGAGGACCTGGGCTTGATTCCGTGGTGGTTTACATCCATCATAACTCCCGTTCCAGGGGATCTGATGCTCTCTTCCGACTCCTCGTGGTGCATGCATATACAGGCAGGACACACATAAAATACAATGGATAATGCATCTAATTAATAGAGCTATAAAAGAAAGTTAAATGGCAGCTGAGTGTGGAGGCACGTGTCTGTGATCCCAGCACCAAGGAGGCTGGGGCCAGAAAGTTTTGACAAGTCCAACCTGGCCCATATAGTGAGACTCCCTGTATCAGAAAAACAAAACAACAGCAACAAAAACACCCAACTCAAATAGATAAAAGGTATGACAATGCATTCCAATAACCCCAGAACTTGGGTGATAGAGAAAGAAAGATGAGGAGTCCAGGATTGCCCTTGACTACACAGTGAATTCAAAGCCAATCCAGGATCTAAGAGAACTTGTTAAAGGACAACCTCCAAAATGATGTGAAATACTTACAAATTCAGACAGGTCATAAGGGACCTGAACTTAGACTAAATAACACCGACGCTTTAGAGCAAAAAGACAACCCTAAACAGAGACAAAATATTGGACAAGCTGTTTGTCTGGAGAAGATTCATGCATGGCCCGTAAGATTGTAGGTGTCATGAGCCGGCACTGGCAGACCCACTGTCCCAGAATGACTGTAACTTGTGGAGGCTGAGGAGGAACTTGGTACTCCCACATGTTGCTAGGGCATGTGTGAACATGCCACGGTGAAGTATATTTCTTCATATTGTAAACAGAACTTGAAAAAAATCAATAAAGTAATAAAAGATAAAAGGGAGTCTGGATTGGTGTGGCATCCCCTCCCCACTCCCCTCTCTAACCTCAGTGGAGCTAGCAGCCACCACCCATCTGCTTCCAGCTTTGTGCCCATGCTTGATCGGCACACCAGGGGGAGGACCTTTAAACCCAGTTTGTTGTAATGTATCTTCTTTTTTCAACAGTAACAAGACCTCACCAGTTAAAGCATTTGATTCACAGATCAGCTCCAGTGTACACAAGTGGGGAGCTGAGTGCTTTGTAACCTCTGAGGCTCGATGAAGCCCTGTTTGTGTGCACTTCCAGAGAGAATTCAGTTTAATCCTCATTGAAAACCTAGTAGGTTTCCTGGGAGAAAGTGTGGCTCGGAGCATTGCAGAGACAGAGTGGGTGGCCTCTGTGGTTGTCAGCAGTCGGACTAGAAGGCTTGTCCACACATCCCTGGGTGCAAGAGGGTAAGCTTGGTCAGCTGGGAGCAAATAGCAGTGGGAGAAATAAACACATCATTTCTTCTTCTGTTTTTAAGAGCAGGGATGGGTGTGATCACTTCTTTTTTTCCAAAGCTTTTCCTGATGCCCAGGCAAGCACTGCCATTTACTTGCAAGGCACATATCCTGGCTTCCAGGGGTAAGATGCTTTCCTCTTATCTAAGGGAGGCCGGCTGGGCTTTTTCTCTTTTTGTAACAGTCTGACATGCAGCCTTCTCCCAGCGGGCTGTTAGAGGGCTGTGGGGTTCTACACCTGAGCTGTTTGCTGCAAGAAGCCCATTAGCCAAATGCCTAAGGCTTGTTGCTTGTTTCCCCTGCTTGCTTTGTTTTTCTTTGGACATAATGCTTTGTTTGCAACACAGTAATTGTTCCACGGCCCTCGATTCCTCCATCATAAACAGGAATGGGAATCGGAGTGTGCAGGCAGGGGGTAGATGACAAATGTCTGCAGGCTGATCCTGACGTCAGAGCCGCACTGCAGCACTGCAACACCTCCTCTGCAGCCGGTCCACATCCGCCCACGCTGTCTTGCCTGCCCAGCTGCTACTCCAAACTAGGGGGAGGGGGGCAGGTACAAACCTGAACCCAATGGAGGCTGATAATCCCAAACCTGTGCTTTCAGTGTGGGACCTCAGTCTAGCCATGAAACTTACCACGAGGGCACAGCAGGTCAGTACCTAGCTCTGAGCAAGCGCTGTCCAGTTTCACAGGGGACTTGAGTCTCTGGGTGAATGCTCAGCCTGCCACAGGAACCTTGTGAGTTATTTGGTCACCTGGACCCCAAGCAGGTAATCAGGCTTTGGTATAGAAACACAATTCCCTAGGTGTGTACAAAAGCCTCTCAGAGCATATAGCCAAACCTGATCTGCAGGCCTCTCCAGATAAGGACTGGCAACTCGTCCACCAACAGGAAGACAGTGACCCAGTGTAGGCCCCATGATGGCCCAGAGGCAACCCTGGCACTGAGAAGATGAGCCTTGAGCAGGCAAAGCCACTTTCATAGGTATATAGCTTTGTAGGCTGAGTGCTTGCCCAGCAGGCACATACAAAGGCCTTGGTTTGGTCCCCAGCACCACCCAGTCTGCAGTCCCGCCCTGGCAGGGGGAGAGGCAGGAAGAACAGAGCTTCCTTTATTCAAGGTTACCAGTGAGTTCTAGGTCAGTCTGGGCTCCCTGAGACCCTGACTGAAAATAACAAAAACCAGGAAGAAAAAAGGTGAGCTTTCCGCAGAAATACCCTATGCCTCACCTTGCCTTCTGAATCACATTCTTCCTGCTTCTCAGCCTACTTCCCCTGTGCTGTTATTTCCTCTGCCTTTCCCCTTCCTTTCCCCACCCCCCTTCTCTTTCCTTCCCTGTATTGCCTCTCTCTCTGTTGTTTGGGTTTTGCCTTCCATCTTGTATATTTTTATTTTCCTCTGTGGGTGCACTCTCTCCTTCTCAGTTCCCCTCTCAGCTGAAGCACCTCTTGGGCTACCTCACCCTGGGCTCCTTTGAAGGGCATGTTGCATGAATTTGGTCTGAGAGAAAAGTTAAACCAAACAAAGCCAGAGGGGAAGCAAGTTCAGACTGTAGATAACCATTCCTGTAGTGAACCTTCCTGTCAGCTTTGGTCCATACCCTTCCAGCACAAACTCCCCATCTGGTGGGGGTTCTGCAAAGATGTCAAGTATGGCCTCAGGGTTCACTGCTCATGTATAAATTCACAGGCGTGGACAGAGGGTCTCAGGGTCATACCACCATCTTTCTGCATGGCTGGACCTCCCAGAATTCCTCATACTGCGCGGATGAGCATGCTTCTCATCAGTGGACCAGGCAGCCTGACAGGAAGACATTTGTGTAGACCCCAGACAAGGGGCAAACAGCTGTCCCCAGTCCCTTTAGGAAAGGTAAAGAACAAATGCATGAATCAGAATGGGGAGATGACTTCCTGCCCAGGGCTCCATGAGGTGACAGAACCACCTAGAGTGGATACAGGCAGTGAGGCCTCCCAATCCAGCAGCTGAGTGCTTCCTCTCACAGATCAAAGAGCTGATGGCTCTGGAAAAGCAGGTGAAAAGGGGATCTCCGCCCCTTTCTGCTCTCCAAAGACTTCAGGATACCTGTGTGAAGAGGCATCTAAAAGCTAGGCCTCCCAGCCCCCCCACCCCACCCCGTCCCCAGCCACAACTATAAGGTTGCTTTGGTTTCCTGGCACTTTATGTGGAGATTGTGGGGCTGGACCCCACGAGTTTCCCAAGGCCTCACCTCACTAGTCTAGTCAGACTGCACAATAGATTTTGAGACTCGTGTGTGTTTTCATAATGGCTGCCTGGAGTTTGCTCACCCACTCCAACCCCTGTCTCTCTAGCTCTGGCCACAGCCTGACAAGCAGCTGTCATAAGACCCCACTTTGATGTGCTGTGGCTTCACATCTGGATTACCCAGTACTTTTAAGTGAGTAACCCTCTTTGAGCATAGCCTCCAAAATGCAGCTGTCGGGGTCTAAAGTCAAAGTCTTTCGAATGTGCACCAAGGTATTTCTTCCTTCTTTTCTAGGTAAGGACTGATTTATTCTGTGTGTGTATGCGCATGCCTGAGGGTATATCTATGCATCACATACATGCAGGTTCCTGAGGAGGAGAGAAGAGTTTTAGATCCCTCCGAAGGAGGATTACAAGCACGTGTGAACCGCCTAATGGAGGTGGTGCGGACAACCTCTGCAAGACTGGCAAGAGCTCTAACAGCTAAGCCACTCCTCCAACTTTAGCTTATGCCATCAAGAAAGGAAATGTGTAATGAGAAGCCATCTTTACACACAATAGTATCACAATGTCCTTGTTATGTGACATAAGAAAAAGAATATTCATTTAAAAGACATATTTCAACGGGGAAATGTTTGGGGACTTACATATGTTCTTAGAGAATCATAACATGAAATCACACTCGTGTGCACGCGAGAGTGCACACACACACATACACACACACACACAGCTCTTCCTGTGGCTGTGGGTCTGACAGTTCTAAGAGCGTAGACACACCAGGATGCCACTCTGGTATCCTGGGTACCAGGGGCTTTGCTGCTTTAACAAAGATGAATTCCGAGAGTAAAAACACTTAATTAGAAAGAAGAGGAAGAGGAAAAAAGAGAAGGAGACAAAGCAACCCTGCATTCCCACCCCTAAGGGTTTGTCCAAGAGAAACTGAAGCTCACACAGCCCACACCAACACTCTGTTGGAGCTCTGAAGCAGCACTAGTCCCCCAGCTAGAACCTGTCCAGCCACTTAATAGGAAGACAAAAAGGCATCATCCCACTGTGGAAAACTATGAACCAATGGGAAATGAGAAATGATACCTGTAGGTGATGGGTTAGCCTGAAAATCGGTGTGTTAAGTGAAAGAAGGGATTTTGTCATTCTGTTTAAGTAAAACTTCCTGTTTAAGACAAACCCAGGGGCCAGAAAGACGGCTCAGCAGTTAAGAGCACTGGATGCCCATGGTTCCATTCTCAGCACTGAACATGGAAGCTCACAGCAATCCGTCATAACTGCAGTTTCAAAGGATCCAGCGTCGTCCTCTGGCCTCTGTGAGAACAGCACACACATAATGTACAAAACACTCCTAAAAGTAAAGTTTTTTTAAGATGTGGTGTGTGTGTGTGTGTGTGTGTGTGTGTGTGTGTGAGAGAGAGAGAGAGAGAGAGAGAGAGATTAAATTGGGGATAGGTCAGGGGTTTGGCTCAGTTGTGGGGGAGGGAATCAGTCACTCCCTCCAGTAGAGATGGGAGGAGCAGTTGGTGGCAAACAAGCACAGAGGAGCTTCCTACGGAACTGGAGGAGAGTTTGGAACCACGATGAGTGACAGTTCCCAGTGTTACCACAGTCACCAAGCCTCAGAACTGGTTAAGAACTTAGATGGATTGATGAGCCTTTGTTTTGGAGATTAGACTCATGTTAACCGTGGTCACTTCTGACTGCACAAATGACTGATTTGCACCGTCATTTTATTGGTGTCTCAGATGTGTCACCAGTGAGACAGGAATGAGTAACCATGCCTAGCCAGCTGGGGTTGAGGGTGATTCACACAGTTACACTTGTTAAGGCTGAATATGTGGCACATGGTAGGAACAAAATTCAAAAACGCTAATATCCGCTTTCCTGGGTACCAGAGAAGCAAGATGAAATCATAGCCCTGGGGTGGGGGGAGGGATTCGGCATGGGGTGCAGCCTGGAGCTAGTCTTCAGGGGACAAAAGCCACTAACTTCCTGGGAGATGCTGGTTCAGGAAGGAACATGCATGGGAAAGAGATGAAGTAGCTCAGACAGATGTGATGGTGCATTGCCTGGAACTCCAGGACTTAAGATGCTCAGACAAGAGTGTAGAAGTGCAAATCATCTTCAGCTGAATAGAGAATCTGAGGCCAGCCCAGGCCAAGGGAAAAAAAGAGGGAGCTGGGATGAAGGAGGAAGGGAGGGACATAGAAACATGTTTTTGAAAGAAAGAAGGAAGGAAGAAAGGAAGGAAAGAAGGAAGGGAGAAAGGAAGGAAAGGAAGGGAGAAAGGAAGGAAAGAAGGAAGGAATGAAGGGAAGAAGGAAGAATTAAAGGAAAGGAGGGGAAGAAGGAGGGAAGAAAGGAGAAAAGCTACTTTCCAGAGCTAAGAAATTATGAACAAGCTTTTCCCCCTCTATAGGTGTCTATGAGGCCTTGTGAAAGTTGCAGTGTGGCTGGTTTGTTAATTAAGGATTGTCCTGTGCCCTTAAGACACCTAACCACCCCACCCCCAAGCCCACTGAATCCCAGAAGTCACAGAGTAATGAAAGTGACCCTGTGGAGTTCGAATCACCCATAGCAAGTGACTTCTTCCACTCCAAGGTCTTTCCTGTAGTCTGACATCACATTGAGGAGACCAGACCATCCAGGGGCTGAGACCTGTCCAGAGAAGTACTGGGTGCTTAACTAGTTTGAGTTCAGACATCCTAAGTCATGGGAGCATGGCCCAGAGAGGACTTTCTACTCTTGGCTTTCCTTTTTCTAGACTTCCCCATCGTTCTGAGCCCAAGCATGTACCCCATGCCATTCAAAGTTCTGGGGAAGTCTGCTGGTGTTGGAAACTGAGGCAGCAGGGAATGACTGCTGATATGAGTCTCAATTTTGAAGTTAGCATGCCCAGAGATGTCAAATATCCACTGTTTAGGGCACCGTTTCAGCCTCTCTTTCCACAAGGTATGCAAGGAATCAGTAGTTCAAACCTACCATTGGCCACACAGTAATAAAAAGTCAGCCAGGGCTACAAGAGACCCTATCTCAAAGAAAGTCAGATATAAATAAGTAATACTGAAGTCAACAATAATGGTCTACCTTGCTTTAATAACAGCTATCTAGATGTCTACAGTATGGATGGATTTCTTAATTTTTTAAAAAATAACACTTATGTATTGATATATATAAGTGCACACAGGGCTAAGTGGCAACCTGCAGTGGTCAGTTGTTCTACTGTGTGGATCTTGGGGATCTGACTTACGCCCCCAGGCTTGGTGGCAAATGGCTTTACTTGTTTAACCATCTGTTGATTGTTGAATGTTGACCCATTCTTCTAAACATACCGCTCTCAGCTCCGTCCTTCTGTCTTTCCTCCCAAGTTGTATCCTGGGTAGCCAGCACACTCAATGATGACCTCTGCTTTGGGTAGAGACCCTCACCAACCAGAATGAGGCAGCTTTTCTCTCTGCTTTTCAAGATGTCCAGGTACCAAATACCTTACTTGAGGTGACCCTCGAGTGTCTTTGTTTGAACGGTAGTCTTTTTCTGGAGGGAAAGGAAGAAAAGGAGACGCACAGACCAGATGGATCTAAATTGAACACATTCTCAGTGCTTAATTTCCCTAATGTAGAGCACAAACAGCCTTCTGGGAATACTTCCCCAGCAGTGTCTGCTGTCTTAACCACTCACAGCCATTAGCCATATTGAGTCTCAAGGGGCTCCACTCCCCAGCACCTCCCAAGAACCCAGCCAGAGCCACCATTTACCCTGGTAAGTGTCCTGTAAGTAGCACTAACCCATCTTCCTAATACAGGCCGACCATAACACTTGATGTGTAGATTCTGGTGAGAAAAAGAGAGCACCAAATCAGCCCTTCAGAGGCATGTACTCCCTTTCCAATTAAGATGTCTATTCTTTGGTGTCCCTTTCTGTTAGTGGTCCTATCCATTAGCAATCATGGGGTCAAAAAAGATCAATATGAAGGTGGAATTCTCAGGCATCATCTCTGTTCTCAACCTACATCCACTCAAGTCTCCTCTGTGATTTTGTCTCTTGTTTTGTTTGTGACAGGGTCTTAGCGTATGCTTGAGGCTGGTCTTGAGCTGGTGATCCTTCAGCCTCAGACTCCCAAGGTCTGGATCATAGGCCTGTACTACCATACCTGATCATGATATATCTTGTACAAGTCCTGAAATTGGCATATAGGCAAAATACACATAAAATGAATAAACCTAACTTAAAAGAAAGTTTAGAAAGAATAGAAATATCAGAGCAAGGGCTGAGGATATAGCTCAGTTGGTTAAGTGTTTGCCTACTGGCTTCAACTCCCCCCGCCCAACACACACACACACACACACACACACACAGCAGCTAAACAAAACTGGGTATGGTAGCATATACATACAATCCCAGGATTCAGGACTTGAAGGAAAAACAATCAGAAATTCAAGGTCATCCTTGGATACTTATTGAATTTTTTGCTATCCTGGGCTTAAGATCCCTGCCAGAGAGAAAGATGACAATGAAGTAGGAAGAGGAGCAGAAGGAAAAGGGAAATGAAAAGAGAGAGAGAGAGAGAGAGAGAGAGAGAGAGAGAGAGAAGAAGAAGAAGAAGAAGAAGAAGAAGAAGAGGAGGAGGAGGAGGAGGAGGAGGAGGAGGAGGAGGAGGAGGAGGAGGAGGAGGAAGAGGAGGAAGAGGAGGAGGAGGAAGAAGAGGAAGAGGAAGAGGAGGAAGAAGAAGAAGAGGAGGAGGATGAGGAAAGAGAGGAGAGAGAGACACAGACAGGCCAGGATGAGAATTAAATACACCCTCATACTCTGATCTGGCAAGATGGCTTAGTGAATAAAGGCATTTGCTTTGAAAGCCCAATGACCTGAGTTCAATCCTCCACATTCTCTTAAAAGTGGAAGAAAAGAACTAACTCACAGAGCTATCCTCCAATTGCTCATACTAATATTGTAGTGTGTGTTAGTGCGCACACACATAACACACACACACACACACACACACGTTACAAACTGTGAGGCTCATGGTAAAGGGGAATGCCAGGAACAAATTATATACAACCTGGTAGACTACATGGATCTGGTGACCATTTTGTCCTTGTGTTCTTTGCAGAGTGACTTTTCATTTATTCCACCAGGAGAGGAAAACTGTGTCTCCAAGACGGCTCAACAGTTAAAGGCACCTACTGCCAAACCTGATGATCTGCGTTCTATTCTTAGGGCCCATGTGGTGGAAGAAGAGAACCAGCTCCTACAAGGTACCCTCTTATCACCATATGTGGGCTGAACTTACAAAAAAAAACTTATTTTTGTACACACACAAAATAAAGAACAATGGGTTGTTTTAAAGGCATGAAATGTACTTTTGAACTTCCTGCTAGACTGGTGTACCTTGGTCAGCCATTAGACCACGATAGACGCAAGGTAGTTGTGACCCTAGTCTCAATCCTAGACCTTGGACGTTTCCTCCTTCTCATCTCCTTGTCACCTCCTAGGGTCTGGGATGAGCCACCAGAAGGTATAAAAACAAGAGAAATTATGGCTAAGGGCGAACAGCTGACCAGCTCTCCACTCTCAAGGGTCAGAGGCACATAAGCTACAGATTCCTGAAGATGCCGATGGAAATCTAGCCCAAACCGGGAGGACCGTCTAACTGAGCTCAGCCCACTGGCCAGCCAGAAGAACTGTGAGCTAAACGGCTGACTCTTGTTTCTAACCACTACATCTTAGGTTGATCTAAAGCTCATTGGAATGAAGCTTGTGTCTGGTCAGGCACAAGATGCTGGCTTCAATCTGTGACTTCACACATTCACATGCACATGCACACACACACAGAGGCACACACACACACATGTATTCACACATGCCCACATGCATGTACACGTGCATTTGAATGAGAATGGAACTGTATCCCTACAGTTGTAAATGTCTCATCTAATAACATTCACATGACCACCTTAAAACAAATACCAGATAGCATTTCAGCCCCCATTTTTGATACCTACTGATTTTAACAAGTTCAGAAAAGAGGGTGCATGCTCTTTCATAGGAAGTGAAGAGACATCAGGAAGAAACCAAAGTTCTACCTCCCTTGGACGTTAAGAAATAAGGAATTATCATGCCTGCTAGAGGCGGGAAGACAAACATGAGAAATAACCAGGAGACTACATAGACAACTCGATGGAACAGCACACACTGTTGGAAATTCTGAGACAGAGGACAGTGGGTTTTTACCATAAGCCAATGGAACTTCCACATAAACATTCCCCAACTTATAAATTCAGCATTCAGTGGTGAGCAGTACCATGTACTCATTTGGTATAAACACGCTACAGGCTTAGAGTCCCCCTCCCCAGTCAAAAGACAAGGGGGACTCTTCTCTCCCAGTGGCAGGCAGCTTCAAGTCCCAGCTCCCACTCAGACCTGTGATTGGGAGATAAACAACAGAGCATCCACAGTATGCTCTATTTCTAAGCTGGTACATTTGATCACTGACCTGTGTTAAATGCACTGGACTTCCAATATTTTCAACTTATGACAGGTTTATTGGGGGTGTAAGTCTATTCTGGATTGTGGCATACTGTATGCATGCACATACATATATAACAGGCGTAAATAAAAGTCAAATTTAAAAAGTAGATTTCATGGTTCTCTCCCTCCCTCCCTCCCTTCCTCCCTCCCTCTCTCCCTCCCTCCCTCCCTCCCTTTCTTTTTCTCTTTTGTTATACTAGCCAGTTCTTTGTCATGAGCCTGAACTTCTGGCTTTGAGCTCAGTCTTCCCATCCAGTCTGTGAGTACAGAACTATAGGCCTGTAATGCTACCTGGCTCGGTTTTACTAGTGGAAACACAGACGCCACTTACCAATAACTGTCTTCATGTTGTAGGGGTTCTTGCTTCAGAATCAATCCCTGAGATTTGACCCCTACAATGGCCAGCCCCTTCTCTCCATCTCCTTCCTCTGTGGATCATCAGACACCATCATTTAGGGCTTTCCGTCTACACCATCATTTCAGCTACTTACCCCTCGCTCATCTTTCCTGTCCACAAATAGTCCTAACAGAGTTACCAGAACAGCTTTTCTAACCCGTCACCACAGATGACTTATCTAAGTTCCCATGATCCCCTTCACCTTCAGGGTCCATGTAAACATGGAGGGACCTCTGTGCTCTGTTTACTGCTGGCCTTGTCTCCCATACTGGGCATCTTCAGGCCCCTTTGTTTTGTTATGTTCTGGTTCGTTGCCAATTGTTACATGTGTGATTAGGTAGAGCTTCAGTCTGGTCTAGCAGACATTATCTGCCTACTCCAACATCCACTCCTTCTGTTCTCTCTCTCACTGAAAAACTGGAGATCTCCTGGTCTTAAGAAAGGAAAGCATAATCCTAGTCTGGAGGTGGGTATACAGCCCTGTGTGGGCTATTGGTTGGTAAAGAGAAACAAGATGTCTCAACCTCCCCCTAAGAGGAAGGAAGGTAAGCAAAACCTTTTCACTGCAGGTTCCCCTTGCTTTTGTCTGTGGGAATTGGTTGGGTAGAACAGTCAGAAAAAGGGAAAGGCTGTTGCCCAGAAGCCTCGATTTTTCTAGATCCTACCTAAAACCACTGCTAGAAATCACTTAATAGCAATAACTCTGCACAATAACTGGCTGTCTGGCAGGCTCCTCTGATTTTCAGCTGGGCACAGTTATCCCTGCCTGTCTTGCAAGGTTCAGCAGAATCTCTTCTGTAAGTATATGGACCAGATTAAAGAACTGCTCCCCATTACCCTGTGTGCCAGGAGCTCCTTAGTCACAGCACAGGGGCTAAAAGCACCACCCAGGAAGGCAAACATGCAGGTTGTGTCCCTGTCTCTCTGTTTCTCTGTCTGTCTCTACCCCCTCTCTGTTTCTCCCTGTCCCTGTCTCCCCATCCGTGTGTGTGTGTGTGTGTGTGTGTGTGTGTGTGTGTGTTGCATGTGCACGTAGAGGGTAGAGCCCATGCATGCATGCATGCAGAAGCCAGCAGAGGACACTAGGTAGCTCACTCTAGCACTCTCCTTGGAGGCAGACTCTCTCTGAATCATTAGCAAACCTAGTGATTCTCTTTCCTCTGCCCACACACAGCGCTGAGGTCAAAGCCCAACTCATGGCCACATGCAGCTTGTTGTATGGTTACTGGCTTGAATGTAGGTCCCTGTGCTTGGGTTGTTATTGGTGCCCTGACTGTCGTTTTTGAAACGGCAGTAGGAGTATCACCAACGTTCTCGACCTTAAATGAGTTAATACATGTTATTTACACCTGAGTCCTGACAATCATTCAATTACTGTTTGCTGCTACACTAGCTTCATTATAGTCTTACCACAATAGCCTAATAGTCCCCCCCCCCCCCGTAGATCATAAACTTAATAAAGGCAGCTGCTGCACCTATCTAGTTTATTGCTGTGTCCCCTGGAATTCCTGGCTTAGATACTGCCCAGTAAACGTTTGCTGAATGAATACTTTATCAATAGCGTGAGGTATATGTACAGAGTCAAACCGTATCCCATCTGGAATGGGTTTCATTCACAGTAAAGAGAGTTTAAAAACCTACCCTTGATGAGTTCTAGAAAACTACTGTAGGAAAAACTCCACATTGGCTCTAAGGACAAAAGCACCCATGTGCTCATAAAATCCAAGGCTAGAAACATTCATTTGATCAAGAAAAAAAAAATCAGACTAGCCAGGAGACATTCAATTTCAAGTCAATGCCAATGGTCCATAGATGTCAACCTTGTCCAAATCTGGCCTTGTAGTGTCTGTGATCAAAGACAGGACAAACAGATTAGCAGTGAGTCAGAGTATGCTAGCCTCCACCCCACCCCCACCTCCCAGGGCCCCTCATTGCCTTGTCCTAGGCTTTTCCTTGTCACCCAGACAGCAGAACTTCCACCACCTGGTCCTCATCCCTCACTTGTTTGGGTCTTCATGACACAGTTATTCCTTGCAGTGTCTGTAGATGTGGAGGTGGGAGGAGCAGCCCGCTGAAGAGTGATTTCGTTTAAGTATTTTCCAGTGAGTTGCTCAGTTTCATTCTGTCATGTCTGACAGGTAGGATCGGGAAGAACGCGCCCGCATTTTCAGTCTTCTGCCACCGATCCTCTGGATAATTTACTTCCTTATCTCCTTCCTTGCCTTCACCGTGAGCAATTATGGCTGCTCTCTCTACAGACGCCTAGTAATTGGAAGACTCGTTTACAAATCTGGTAACTTTTTCTTCCCTAAAGTTTTCTGTTTTCTCCCTTATCTCGCAGAAAGGAGAAAGAAAGATTTGAGGAGGAGCATTCATTTCAGTGAATGTTAAAAGATAAAACTGAACTAACAACCCGACTTTTGCCTTCCAGACAGAATTTGAAGGTCACAGGAATTTGATCTCAGATATTACTGGGATGATTTTCTATTAATTTAATGATTTTTCCCCTAAAGGTACATTTTTTATCCATAATTTGATATGGCTTATATTTTATTGTTATTCAATAAAATTTGACATTATGAAAAGACGAGAAAGGTGTCCATAAATACATAATAAAATAATAGATACATAAAAACAAATACATAAAAACATAGTACATTTTTGACAGATGATCTCAACCTGTGGGCTCTCTTCTTAGATCAAGTAAATGGTATAAGAGTTGAGTTAGGGAACACTCTGCTAGTGTTCATTGCAGGAAAGAATTCATTACTTACTTGGTATATGTGGAGAACCACACACACACACACACACACACACACACACACACACACACACACACACAATTTGTCTCAGAATAATATGCACTGCTTGTGTTGTAACAGGAGAGAAGCAAACATGTTTTGGGTTTATTTTCTTTTCTGTAGCTTGAGAATAACAATTCAGCATTATTCTTCAAGAATATAGATCTTAACAAAGTTCTTAGTATATAATAGGAGCTATGGAGGTGGTCTGCTGAATAATGGTTAGGAAACTCTGAAATGAAATATTATATGTAAAGAGACCTATAAAGACTAAGGGGAAATATGTTACACAAAATAAACTCCATATTCATTATTATGTGTCATTTGCAGCCCTGGGATGGACACGTGGATGTCTCCACTCACAGATGCAGAACGTGAAGCTACACTCGCACAACATAGCCGTCCTTGGATGTGAATATCCCACAGCATAAAAATTCATGTGGTGTTTCTAGATTGCCTCTCTATCAGGGTCTCTCGTGGACGTCTGTGGACTTCATGAGAAATACTTTGGTAGTGAATTAAGATAACCTTCTGAGAAACTTGGAGGCTCCTCATTATCCTGGTGAATGAGGGAAGAATCAACCCTAGAGGAGGGACTAAGAGGCAGACAAACTAATGGAGTCTATGAAGAAGAGGGTACATGCTAATTACTTCTGAAATAATGAAAATAAATGATTATAAATCTCTTCCTTCACTCAGTTACTCTAAAAACGTTTTGAAAGTTGAGATGGTATAAGGCACTATGACAGCTGCATGCTTCTCCTTAAGTAGAAGGATAAAGGATATTTTTGACATATACTTCTCACTTTTAAGGTACATTTAAAAAGAGGGCTTATCTTGCAAACCTCAGAATTTATGTCTGACCTCAGAACAGATGGAAGAAAAAACACCATATGTACTAGACATAGGGCTTTACACCTTTAATTCAAAGGCAGGGAGGCAGAAGCAGGTAGATCTGTGAGTTCAAGGCCAGCCTGGTCTACATAGTATATTCCAGGCTAGCCAGTGCTCCATCTTAAGAACCTGTCTCACCACAAAGCCAAACAACAACAAAATCTGATGTGGTAGCATGAGCTTATGATCCCAGTGCTGGGAAGGCAGAGATGGGGCTCAAAGGTCAGCCAAAAAAAACAAAAAGATGGTACCCAAGAAATGACAAGGTCTACCCCAATTTCCTTATATATATGCATATGTGCACCACACATATATGAGTGCACACACACACACACACACACACACACACAGAGAGAGAGAGAGAGAGAGAGAGAGAGAGAGAATGAGAGAGAGAGTTTTCTTTTAAGTGCTTGCAGCATTTTTGCTGATATTACCTTTGTGAGTGTTAGAAACAGAGATTGCTTTATGACCAAGAGAAATAATTGTAGCAATTACAGACACCACAGTTCATGCTCACCAAGGGCTATCCCAGGCACACTTCTTCCTTCTCAGTTGACCCATGAAGGAGATTCATGCTTTAGTTTACACAGTGTTTGTTTTCTCAGAAACACATGATGGAGTCTAGTCATTGTTGTGAATTGTTAACAGGAGTAGAGATGGGAGCTGCGGAGACGGGTCAGGGGTTAAGAGCACTGACTCCTCTTCTACAGGTCCTGAGTTCAATTCCCAGCAACCACATGATGGCTCACAGCTGTCTGTAATGGGATTCGATGCCCTCTTCTGGTGTGTCTGAAGGTTATACCTCACGCATCTTTTACCCACATGGACACCTTCAACATTTCAGTTTGTAGTTTCTTTGGCACAGCTAGAAAGATACACTAGGGATTATTTGTCAGCTGTTCTTATTTTACTTGTTTTGTTCACTGCTTCGTTCATCTGATCTACCCTGGTTTCCCCTGTGCACTTCATGTCTGGATATCTGGGGACCAGCTAGCTTTTCCTAAGCCCGTGTTTCGGGTAGTACCCCCAGCCTCAGCTGATAAGAACAGCAAAGATAAATTCTTGCTTAGGGAGCACATCTGTTAAATGAGTATGGCTCCATCGTGTGTGCCCTCTGCTTGGGGATGTGGGATAAGAAAGCAGCCTCTGTCTGGGATATGCTGGTCTCCCGACGGAAAAGGGGGGTGAGAGCCATACAATGCTTTCTGTTGTTTGGGGACAGAACGTCCCTACGTATCTTAGGTTGGCCTCAAAACCATCACCCTTCCCCCATCAACCTCCCGAGTGCTGGGATTTCATGGGTGAGCCACCACTACACCAGCTCTCATGCAGCTCTTTTTGGAATGTGTTCCTTCGAAGTTGCTGTAAGAAATTTGTCACTTGGGTGGGTCATACACCCCTTAATTCCCAGCACTTGGGTAACAGACACAAACACACCTCTGTGTGAGTTGGAGGCTAGCCTGGTCTACACAGTGAGTTCCAGGCTAGCCAGGTTTACACAGTGAGAATCTATCTCAAGATAAACAACAGTGCAAAAAGGAAACAAGCCTCGTCCAGTTATATCTCATTGCTACCGAAAGTCACACGGCCAAGCCTGGCTCCTAAAGTACAAAACTTGTGAGAAACACAGGGCTGAGTGCATCTCTTACCGTCATAAGCATCTGCTGCCACTCATGCCCCTCCCCCCAGCCCTGTTCTTCATGCTACACAGCTGAGAACATTTTGTTGGGTTCATTATTTAATTCGAGACCTTAAGTAGTTTCTTGTAGCCTTGAAAAATAATACTGTCACCCTCCATTTTGGAGCTCCCCAGGTTTAAATGACTCGGTTTCCCGATTTAATTTGTAAGTTAGCTTACTGTAGATGATGTATCTTTGTTCGAGAAGCTGTGTCCGCCTGCCAGGATACCCTATTTGTATAAGTGTTGCTTGCTAACGCTAACCAATGGCACTAAGGAAGGTTCTATTTGTTAGGGGAGATAATTAGATGAAACCTCTTTTCTTTTTTTCAGACGACAACCCAATAGTTGATAACTATGTATACTGAGATGTCATTTTTCTGATTAAAAAGGCAGACTAACAGGAACAGCGAGAGAAACTGAAGCAGTACCAGCCTTTGCCTAAGGCTTGCAAGGCTGGGTGAAGTTCACACCAGGTCTCTCTGAGTGTTTCCCCACTTGCCATACTTAACACATTCTACAGTCTTATTAAGCAGGCATACCCTTGACCCTACATTTAAGTGTAGTCCCTAGAAAAGGGGTAGCAAGTAGGAGGAATTAAGACTATCCAGCTTCTCACTGTCTCTGTGGGTATCCTGGGTTCAAAATCTAAATAAGCTTCAGGTTTTACCTTGGGTTTTCTTTGGGACTAATTAGACACAAGATAGAATCTTTGTGGGGGTGAGGGGTTAGTATTCTCCAGAGGAAACAGAGCCAGTAGAGTGTGTGGCAATGTGTAGAAAAATATTTACTATCAGCTTGTTTTGTGTTTACGTAGGCTGAGAAGTCCTAATGGGCTGCTGTCTGCAAAGCAGAGCCCAGGAAAGCTAGCCTGGAGGCCTGGGAACAGGAACCCCAAGGTCCAAGGTAGATAGGCCCTCGAATCAGAGAGGGGGCAGGGAGAGAGAGAGAGGCCTTTCTCCATGCTGTATGGTTATGTGATTGTTTTCCCACTATCCAGTTCACAGCCCCACACTGAAATGCTCAGTGCTCCTGTGTGTGCAGGGGAGGCTAGTAACAACCAGTAATAACCAGAACGCTGCTACCTGCTGAACCAGGAATCCTAAGGGAGAAGATGTTCTGAGTCTCTCTCCCTTGCTAATCGATGACTGTCTTCCCTCTGTCTCTTCTCATTGTCTTCCAAGCCGACTTGCCTTTGTGAGTCAATTCCTCCTTTTTAAGGACACTAATTACACTGAATTAGGGTCGACCTTAATGACCTCATTTTAACTTGATTGCCTCTATAAAAACCTCATTTCCCCCATAGAGCCACATGCTGAGGACCTGCTAGTGGTGTGGACTCCAATCTGCTCTCAAGAAACACAATCCACACTGTGTTCTGTTAGATCTCAGCAGTATCTGGTGCACACACTTGTGTATGATGGACACATTAGCTCATAAAATCCCTGTCAAAGGGTTAGGGTTCAGAAAGTGGCAGCTGCCAGTGGATGGCTCCCCAGCTCCTGACTGCTCCACTTAAAAGAGTGGGAGTAGGCAGCTTGATTGTAGAACATCCAATGAGAGCAGCAAGGCTGTGTGTGGAATGATGCATCATCTGGGTCTCTGGCATCTGGCCTAGGTAATTCACTGAACCCCTCTAACACTGTTTGTTGGTCTGAAAGGTACCACCCATCTTCAGACTATGGATCAAAGGCACTGAATTTGGAATCTGGATCCTGGCAGTGAGTCCCCCGTGGGGACCCAGTGGTGAGCAGTGCTCTGCTTCCCATCTGAGAGCCAAGCACTGGTGGCAACTCACACTCAGCCTTCACTGGAGACAGACAGTGCTCTGCTCACAGAGGTGATCTTGACAGACAAGATTATGAGAACTGACTTTCAAGGAGAAGGGCTAGAAAGTCTGCCAGTCAAGCAAGGTAGCAATGAGTATTTCAGCTTAACAAATACTGTTTCAACTTGTCAAATGTCGCTGGTTCCACAGTGGCAGGCTTGAAGGGATTTTTCAAGGAAGTCTACCATGTGTGTCAGTAGAATCTGTGAAGCTAGTAACAAAGATACTTGCTAACAAAGATAGTCTTTTCTTCCCCCCTCACAATTGCTATTCGTGTATCCATCTATGAGTATGGGAATTCACATCTTGGAGTAGCCTGATTCCTAAGACACCAGTCTGAGAGCTTGAAACAGAAAGACTGACAGAGACCAAGACCTGGAGAAAAGATATTGTTGTGCATAGCCTGGCAACCATCTGCTTTGACTTTCCAACCACAGCTTACCCATCCCTTGGCTCCCTGGAAGTCAATTGTCTTTAACGTTGGGTTTCTGCCCCTGGTTACACACAAGAGTCCAGATGAGATAAATTTCATTTTTAAAAAATCTTTCTTCTATAGTGTAAGACAAAATAGAGGAGCTGGAGAGATGGCTTAGCAATTTAAAGCACTGGCTGCTTTTCTAGAGGATTCAAGTTCATTTCCCAGCACCCACAACCATCTGTAATTCCAGTTCCAGGAAATCCAGTGGCTCTCTTCTGGCTTCTGTGGGCACCAGGTACGTATGTAGTATATGAAGGCAAAATACTCATATGTATAATAAAATTAAATTAAATTAAATTAAAAAGAAGACATCATAGAGCTGGGTGTGGTAGCACACAGACCTTTAATCCCAGAACTAGGGAGGCAGAGACAGGTGGCTCTCTGTAACTTCAAGGCCAGCCAGGGCTACATAGTAAGACCCTGTATCAGGAGAGAGAGAGAGAGAGAGAGAGAGAGAGAGAGAGAGAGAGAGAGAGAGGTACCACAGATCACAACAGAAGTCTCAGGAAAAGGGAACATACGGCATTCTAGTAACGCGTTGTAGATGCGGTTCTTAAAAGTCTCACAAACAACATCCTAAATGTCTTTGCTGTCATCACGTTGAACAGCCCCCATGGGGCACAGTCCACGTTTTGTTTTGTGTTTTTTTTTTTCCTCTCTCTCAGTATCAGTGAAAGCAGGCCTTCAAGGAACAACGAGAGCATTGAACCATGCCCATCCCAGACGCTACCATTCCCCAAATGCTCCCTCAGGGGTCAGTGACAGAGGCTCTTTCTTTGTTGGCTGTACCAATCACTCAGTCCCTAGGATGGCTTGTGTGGCGCTCCTCATTCACCACCCCCACCCCCCCCCAGCTGTGCCCAGGTTAATGACCTGGAAAAGCACGTCATCATGCAAACAATTTGCCGAAAGCAGAGGAAACCAGGACCCAGGCACTTTTCCCCGTAGAGGAAGTGCTCACAGATTGTGCCTGGTCTGACAACATTCGCATCATTTCTCAAAACTGTGTAATTAAATCCCCGTGTAAACAGATGAGCTCATTTATTTGGTTCTAATGGCTGTAAAATGTGGACATTATATATATACTGACAATTACCAATATTTATATTTACCAGGAAATACTCTTTCATTAAAAAAAAAATCCTTTATACTAAAGAGGAATTTGGTTTATTCTGTAGAAATACACCAAGCATTTTTTTTTTTTAATCAATGATTGCTAGGCAGCCCTGGAGGATGGCTTGAAAGAGACCCCCTTCTGCACGTAGTGTGGGTACATATTCACACACTCCATGTCAGTGTCTGTAGACAGATACTAAGCAGACAAACTCACAAGATTAGATTTCCAGATATTGTGCAGTTCATGTTTAGGGGCCCATGTCAAGAATTCAAATTGTGAGCAAAGACACACACAGATGAGACAGAGTGCTGGATTAGAGAGTCCTAGAGGGAGGGGAGCCATATTCCTCAGCGGTGTAACCACTTGTAAGTTGGTCCTCAATCAAGCAAATAATCTCTTCCCCCTGCCAATGGTCATGCAAGAACCTTCCTGAAATACAGCAGGACACACATGCACACACATGCACACAAACACACATGCACACATGCACTCACACACACATACCAAGACATGAAAGTAGGAGGGAGACTTGTTGGAGGAGGGGCTTCAGTTGGGGAAGAGACAAAAGAGGACAATGAGCAATGGAACAATATGACATATATATATATATATATATATATATATATATATATAATTGTGTGTGTGTGTGTGTGTGTGTGTGTGTGAGAGAGAGAGAGAGAGAGAGAGAGAGAGAGAGAGAATTGTGAAAGAATAAATAAATGTTTCTTCAGGCCATGCCTTCTGCATTTGAAGGGCAAAGGGCTTGCAGTTTAGACCAGTATCTCCCCACAGAATCTCCCTCCAGTGACAGCATCATACAGCTAAGTAGCTGCCGAGCTTGGTTCACACTTATCACTGGCAGCTAACTGTGAAGCTCTGAGTTCACCACACAGGAATAGGTCTAGGCTAGAATGGAATACAAATCCTAAGAGACTTTTCAAGAACATTCAGAATCATTCCCAAGCCCTAATGGTGACACTGTGGGGCTTGATGACCACCATCGTGATTAACTAACTCGTCAAAGAAATTCTTCAAGGCCATTGTGTGGCTATACCTCAGCCTATTGTGTAAAACAGCTTAACAGAACTGATAGGCACACATTTGGCAACACCATCCAGGGTCCCTTCAACAAAATTTGCAAAGGTGTGTGTAGTGACAAAATCAGAAGGTTCTGCTGCAGCACTAACATTGCCTGCCCAGTGCACCTACATCAGGGTCTGAGGCCACCGATTTGTCCTTTAAAGTCCTCACTGAACGTTACTGCATCTTTGTATAGCATGCTTAGTTCCACAAACTACCTGTCCAGTGAAGCTTCCCAGCATTTGTTCCGCTCTGTTTGCTGGGGGTTCCTGTAAGGTTCCCCTAACACTGAGCTCAACTCAAATCCAGTTCCCCTCCTCCAGCTAACTGCCACAGCAAGGAAAGGCCAGTGGGAATGAGGGTAATCTTGTTTACCAGTATGGCAGGCAACAATGTCCATTAGCTTGTGTCCTCTGTATCTCAAAAGTCACTTCCTTCAGTAGTGGATATGACTAAGACCCAACCTCTCTCGGGAGGCTAGATCTCCTACCTTTAGTGTTGAGAATCTGAGCAGATGGATAATCACAGAAGACACACCTGGAAAATTACTAAGCAGTCGCCAAAAGTACACAGTGAGTAAGAGCAGCTACCCAGAACAACGAAGAACAAAGATTTGAATGTATGGTGCTTACCCAAAAGGCACTGATGTGTGGGAAAAGCACAAATTTCAATTTGGCATAACTTTAATTGTTTTTTTTTTTCCTTCACTTACTGAACACTAAAGATGGGGTAGGAAGAATATGACCGCAGCACATTTTCCTGGTCTGTGTTGTCTGCGGTCTTAATTAGACCTCACTTCCATCTCTGCAGAGCAAGAAGATGGGACCAGGTTCCAGTGTAGGATTGGAGCTGCCTCTCCAGATGATAGAGTGCTTGCCTGGGTTTGTTCTCGAGCACAGCACAAGCTGCCTGTGGGGGGTGGGGTTATCTGTACTTCCAGTACTCAGTTATAGAGGCAGGAAGGCCAGAAGGTCAAGGTCATTCTTGGCTATGTATCAGGTATCAGCTCTTGTTTCAGGAAGTAAAAACGACTAATTATAGGAACATTGGCACTTGGTATCCTTAGTTATCTGACTTGGTATCCTTAGTTATCGTTCTGAGCTCTGCTTCTCAGAGAAAGGTGGGCGGCTTATGGATACTGACCAACACTCACTCGGGTGTCAAAGGCCAGCTTAGTGGGTGTTCCTGTTAATTAGGGTGGTCGATTCTATTGCTGAATTTAGTCTCTTTAAAAAATGTATATCCAGCATTTTGACATAAACTTATGAGTATTATAGTACAGTTAGACTTTAGAGTTCAACTTTTCTACCCTTTCCTCCCCTTTTTACTTGGCTGCTCTTCACTGTGGTCACCTACCCTGAACCCAGCGATGCTCACAGCATTAACCAGTTAGCTTAATTCCTTACTACCTCCTAACAAGTGTGCTTCCATGTCTCCACATCTGGTGACACTATGTACACATACGTAATACTTTAGCTTTTGGGTTTGTTTGTTCTGCTTTTTGTTGTTGTTTTGCACAAAAACATTTATTTACGTTGAGACGGGGTCTTCTCCCAAACACATTCTACATATCTGGCTTATCTCAAGATTTATAAAAATCTCCAATATCCATCTGACTCTAATCCATCTTAACAGCTACAAAACAGTTGCATCCTGATGATTTAAAGTTCATACATATTAACTTTACTTTGTCAGCTGTGTCATAAGAAAAACAAATTTAACTGCATTGGATAATATTGCTAACACTGGTGCTGCCACTTGAAAGGATGATGCTAAATGACTTTGTTTCTATTGTTGCAAGTGACTCTTAAGATTCCCCCATGCACACACTGGGAAAGTAGGTTGAGAGACTTCCTATGTCCTTGAAGGTCCTTTACAGTTTGTTCCCAACTCCCCTGCTTCTGCGGCCAGCACCGACTGGCCTGCTGCTGCTGCAGTGATGTAGGACTCCTCATTATTGCAGACTTGGGGGCCAGCATCCTGCAGGAGTGTCTGGATCTGTGGCCTGCAGTTGGTACCAAGAGTCCTCAGTGTGGACTCTGCTTTGATGTGTCTGTGTCCCTTGACACCAGGGATCTAAATGAGAACTGGACCAACTGTGAGGCTGAGCACTAAGTTCCAAGCTTCTGCAGTGCACACTGCATTTTACCTTGATATGAACAAAGGTGCTTCTGGACAGACTCCTAGCAGCTTCAATGTCTGGGCGCTTCTTACCGAAGAACGTAGAGACATAAAGGTAAACACTTGATTGTTTTATCGGCTAAGGAGAAAGTGGCTTCACAGCCGCTGTCCTCTTGGAAACTTGTCTGCTCTTTGCATTCATCTACTCATATCGCACCTTCTGCTGTTTTTCCTCAAGCACACAGTTTATCTACTGCAGAATAATAGCAGTAGCCCATCCTCAGCAAACCAGGTAGCCAGCTTCAAGGCATTCATGTGCACACTCTCATTTATCTTCAAGTCCCTCCCCACCCCTGGTTGACTCTTTATCTAACAATGTCCTTCAAGGTCAGGGAACCAGGAGGCAGTGCAGTCCGTCTGCAGAACTTAGATTCTCAACACACCAACACAACACTGCAATGACAATAGGCAGCGGCAGACAGGTAGAGAAAATACTGCATGGCTTCTCGACTGCCAGGTGATGTCACCTGAAACTCACGTGGTACCCTCCCATCCATCATCCATTAGAGGTAAGCCTTGACATGCCCATATAAGCATCAACTAACCGAAGACACGCAGTTCACACCACGTTTTATTTGTTCTGTGTGATATGGGGTAGACTGGAATCCACTCAGATCTGGCAAGTTCCTTGGTCTTTCTGATGAATCATACTGCGGGTTTATCCTTGCACCAAACCCTGCCGCCCAGGGAAGGCCAACACCACCACAGTAGCACTGGGTGAATTGTAAAGTAAAATGTCCTTTCCTTTCCTGCCTAGCTTCCTTTTGGGGAGAAGGAGGGCAGGGACTTGGCTTAGCATGGCTGTCCTCTGGGTACTCTCGTCCTGAGCTCCAGCTGCCTTCTGAGTCTTGGCACAAACGCTAGAATTCAGTACTATAGCCAGACAGTTCTTTTTCCACTAGGCTGCCCCAGCCGGGTGGTGGACACGGTCTTCGAAAATAGCTATTTATTTGCTTATCTGCAAAGAAGGAGGGGAGAGGGGCAAGTGATAGAGGACAAAATCAATTACTATTTTTCATCTTTGACAAAGTAATTAAGGCCATAGCGACTGGCTAATTCCGACCGAATGTGCGCACTGATGGGAACGGATTTACAGCCTCCTAGGCTGCGGTGCTGCACGCCGGCCCAGATTATCACTCTGAACAGGCGGTAGAAGAGGCAGGGGGTGGAGGCTTATGCAGGGTGGGTGACAGACTTTTCACCCTGCCCATTTCTGCTTTTAATTAATTAACTAATTATATTTAGTTCTGCAGTCCCATCCTTTGAACCTCGCAGGTGTTGACACACTACTGGACTCCAGGTGATGGGCCCCAGTACCAGGTCCCTGCTTCACTGTGGGGGGTTGGGGAGAAATGGAGGTGTTGTCTTAGAGCGACTCCTCTCCTCCTCCGGTCTCTGAACCTTCCCTCTACTCTCTCTGAAGCCCCTCCTTTCTGGAGGAGGGGCCTTTGTGGAGCGTGAGCAGCGCCTACTCATCACCCACCTCTGCAGGACCTGATTAGCCCCATGCTAACCCAAATGCGCACTTGACCAGGCGACACCACGTCAGGCCTGGAGACTGAGCTGAGCGGGGGCGTTGGGCATCACTCACAGTCAGCAACGAGGTGGGGGTGGAGGGCAGGAGGGAGTAGACCAGCACAACTCGGCCACCTCAGTGCGTCCCTTACTGGCCAGGTTCTTTTGCACACTCCACCGACTCCCAGCGTTGTCAAGTTTGGCCAGAGACTGCTCGAATGCAAATTTGGAGACTGGCCACAAGCTTTGAAGTCGTGACTATTTGCTGTCAAAGTGGCCTATGGACCTCAGAGCCAAACCTGAATCTAACTAGGGGCGGATCTCATGACTCCACAGAGGCCAAGGCTGCCCTCCACATTTCTCCACTCCCAGATCTTGCTCCTTCTTGGGATCTGGGGATATTACAGAACTGTCAACCCTACCGGCTTTCAGAGCCTTTTTTTCAGAGTACCCAAGGGTCCCACTCATCCCTTATTCCTCCTCTGAGTCCTTTCCCATTTCTCTGTGCTTAGAGTGGGTGACTGGTACAGGCAACAGGCTATGGAGGAGTTAGTAACTTTTTTTGGTGTTCAAAATAGACCCTGACCTTAGCTTCCCCGGCATTAACATTGGAATAATTTTTGAAAGGCTGTTGACAAACTTTTAAATTCAATGATTTCGTGGAAGCATTGCAGATAGGCCAATAGTGAAAGCTCAGTAAATGTCAATAAAAGGTTATCTGGAACTGGAAAGACACTGGGAGGACAAGGCTCCTCTGATTACGTATCCACCCCCCACCCCCATCCCTAATTCCAGTAGTGCAGATTCGGAATCCAGGTGGCTATCCTGAGAGAGCCAGGCTCACAGGGACATCTACCACTCTCGGAGTCTTGGAAGGGTGAGGGAGGAGACCCGAGTGAAACAGCAATGCCCCCGGCATCCACCGCAATCTGCTACCGCAGCCTGCGCCCTCGGCCGCCGTTGCTTTGTCCTGGCTCCGCAGGGAGACGGCCCAGTCGAGTGAGACGGCTGGACCCGGAGGCTGTGGGCCCCCGCTGCGGGTAGTGCTGTGCTTTCCAAGCCTCTGGTTCCAGAGGCCACGGTTCCCTAGCCAGGCTGTCAAGATAAGAGAGAGCGGAGGCATATTGCTGCGAATACCCTTCTAGATTCCAAATGACATCTTTGCAAAGGGCTTTCCCCTCTTGTCATAGTTGCTGCCGCCTTGTACCCCAGGTCAAATCCATAGGCCATCTATCCACTCTAGACCCGACACGGGCCCATCTTAGGGTTGGCAGTCTTCTTATGGTTTCCCAGAGGGCCAGCCCCTGTCCCGGGTGGCTGGAGATCCTAGTTTCAGGTAAAACTGCTTTCTCTGATACGGATTTTTAAAGGATTTTTGTTTGGAGGACTATGGAGAAAGGGTGAGTTTTATGTAGCTGGAGGATTAAGTCAGTATTAAAAATAAATATTTTTAAAATTTCAGAAGAGCCTAAAAATTACAATGAGAAAGAGGGTCGGCAGAGACAAAATGGGAATGAGAAAGGCGCCCGTGTAATAGTTTTAACGAAAACCCGGGGTCTTTCTGAGACTGGCTTTCTGGAAAGATTGGGATGTAGGGATGTAGGGATCTAGACACCACACACTCATCAGTCAGGTGTGTCCTTACCAAATGCAGGACCCTAGTCCGGAACAGGCATGGAAGACCTAGCTGGATACCAGAGGCAGGCCTGCTATTATTTGGGGGAGTGATGTTTTAGAATCTTACAGAGATTCAGGGAGAGTGCAAGCGAATTTGATGGGAGAGGGAGACTGGCTTGACTCCCCTCCCTCACCCCATTCAGCCCAATCCGTTTGCTTGGCGGCTGCGCCTTGCCTTGGAGTCTTGGGCGCAGTGGAACGTGTCTCTCCCATGTTTCCCTTAATTAGGATGTGGCAAACTTTTCTCGTTCCCTCCCACCGGCTTTGGTTTAGTAATCAGACCTACATGAGTCACGCCAAACACGCAGCCCCCTCCTACCCGAGTGACAACAAGACAGCGTACTCCAGGCTCTTGTCCCTTTAAAATCCGAATCCAAAGGGGTAATGATTTATCAAACGTGTATTATCAGGAAGATGTCAAACGAAGGGCACCTTGCTTCCCACTGACGCAAACCCGGCCTTTCCCGGGGAGATATAGAAAGCGCCTCTTGTTCCAGGACCAAACCTAGACCAGTAGCGGGGGTTTTACTCTTACTCTACGGTTCAATCTGTTGTCCGCATCAGACATGGTGAGTGCTTGCTTTTATTCTCTATAGAAGAAAGGTGGATGTGGGGGTAAGCATGGCAGGCTCGTTTGGGGTATTTCATTTTGGAAATATCTGTGCGATAGGCGAGAGATAGAGAACCATTTTCGAAGGCATAGGTTCAGGTATTCACACTTGGGAGCTTTGCCTGAGGGCAGAGGAGGTTTTTTCCCAACTCCCTTGTGCTTCTCGGGCACCAGATCTCGGGTGCTGTCCGTGGTGCTGAAACCCAAGATTCCTGCAGCTGCGAGTCTCTCTGGGTCTTGGAGGCAATTGAGAATGCCCACTGGAGACCAGGTATTGGGTTTGGTGCACTTAAACTTAGGCTGTGCGTTTGTGAAGCGGGTTAGAGCCAAAGGGAAACCCACTGCTGGCAAGTCTTTGGGTTTCAATAGGGAGAAAGAAAATGAAAATTATTGGTGGGTTTTGGTCCTCAGTCAAGCAAGAGTAGGGTGGGTAAGATTATTTATTATATTCTCGGGAATGGACAACAAAATAATTTTTTTAATTGGCAAGATCCGTGTACATTGTAGGGGTCTGGGATCAAGTGTAGAGAATGTAATGGTCAAAGCCAGATACCACGTGTTTCTCATCTATTTTATTGTTTTAATGGTAGGCTGGGTTTTTTTTTTTTTTTTTTTTTTTGGTGGTAATATTTTGATTTAAAAAAGAAACCTTTATCCTTGACTTTGCTACTTGGGCGACCAAGGTAGGTTGGGGTGCTGGAGTTTGAATTTACTCGTGTGGCTTCCAGTCTTGGCCTACCCCAGAGCATGTTTTGTGATCACAGCTTGTCTATAGGGGGGGAAAAGGCAATGTGCATTGTTGAATGGCAAAGGAAATGGGGCGGAAAATTAAAGAATCCTTCCACAATGGGGAAGGGGATGTGGCACCCACAGCCTTGATTTGAAATCCACAGAGGGTAGGGAGCTCCTGGCTGTAGGGTTATTTCTGTATTGCCCACCTCGTTCCTCTTGCCAAAACACGGGCTTCTGTGTTAGTTCATCCTCCTCCACCCGGGGTTACGGACGGATCTGGCGAGTGGAGAAACGCCGTTTGTTACCCTGACTATTTTGTGCCTGGACCTGGAGTGCGTGCATCTGTGTATGCAGATCCATATATTTTATTTTTAATGCTGCAGTGACTTTTTGTTTGTTTGTTTGTTTGTTTGCTTTGCACGAACTTCACATTGTGTTTGCAGGATTGCAGTGCTTCCAAAGAAATGAATAAACAACCAGCCAACATCTTGGAGGCAGCAGTGCCAGGCCACAGGGATAGCCCTCGAGCACCTAGGACCAGCCCTGAGCAGGATCTTCCTGCGGCGGCCCCAGTGCCTGTCCAGCCGCCACGTGTGCCCAGGTCGGCTTCCACCGGCGCCCAAACTTTCCAGTCTGCGGATGCGAGAGCCTGCGAGGCCCAGCAGCCGGGAGTAGGTTTTTGTAAACTCAGCGGCCCCCGGGCACAAGCGACCTCCGCGGCCCTCCGGGACTTAAGCGAAGGGCACAGCTCACAGGCCAGTCCCCCTTCCGGGGCCGCTGGGGCTGGCAACGCTCTGCACTGCAAGATTCCAGCTCTGCGTGGCCCGGAGGAGGACGTGAACGTGAGTGTGGGCAAGGGCACGCTGGAACACAACAACACCCCAGCCGTGGGCTGGGTGAATATGAGCCAGAGCACAGTGGTGTTGGGTACCGATGGTATCGCGTCGGTACTCCCGGGCAGCGTGGCCACCACTGCCATACCGGTAAGCAGGTCGCAAGCGGACCCCCACTGCCTGCGGCTCACCAACTGCGCGAAGGGAGCTGGGCCCTGGCGGGTGCACGTCTGCTGATGTTGAAACGGGTTGGCAATGCCAGGTGGTGGATGCTGGAGGCAGCTTTGGGGCTTCGGAAGCTCGCACTGCTGGGGGCGAGGGGGTGGTGGTCAGTTAAGGTTTGGGGTGTGTGTGCAGCGATTGATCTTGCCAGCAAGGTTCAGACTTGCCCTTTCAAGCCTCAGCGGCAGAACCGGTGAGGACCCGTTAAATAAAAGAAGATGGATTCTGCATCTTGCAACAAACGATGGAGTCCCCATCCTATCAGTGTCTTGAGTCCTTTATGTTCTTTAAAAATAAAAACTCCAATTTAGAAGAAAGCACTGAGAGAAGCCTGGGGTGGTATGGGAGGGGGATGTAGCTTATTCTGCGGGCTTTCCCCTGTGAACCAATTTTACTACCCAAGAACTCTTAATGAGGTGCTGCTGATCAGGGTCTCTTAACCTGGGCCCTTCTAAACCCCAGTATCTGATTTTTTAAAATCCCCCTAACATAGGCCCTCTGGCCCTCTGACTTATACATGGTCAGATCAGGTTCTTCCCACTTGGGTATCCCCTTAACCAAAGATAGTTTTTTTAAAAAAGCTGTATAGAGTGAATCTCTGGACCAGGGATAAAGACAGTCTTTCCTTCTTAAAGGTTTGTGTTTCATTTCACCTCAGTGATTTCTCTTCCTTCTCTGATCCCCCCAACCCCACTCCCTCGCTGTTTCAGGGACTTTCTCTTTCCTTTCCTTGGCCTTCCTTTCCTCTAGCTCCCTCTTAGCCCTGCAGTTCTGGGCTAGGTGTGTGGCCAGAGCCCAGAGTGGACCAGATAGACCTGTGCAATGTAGGGTTCGCAGACCTTTCTGTCTCTAATAATCTGTATCCTCAACTCCACTCACATAGTAGGAACTCAGCCACCCAGTCGTCAGGGTAACTAGAAACAGCCTTGTATTTACATGTTTCTTTGATTTGGAATTTCTCTCTAGAATACTGTTCTGCATATATTAGGTGCTTTTAATGGCATGTGCCCAACAGCAGAGTAGAAAATACGTTTCAGGATGCACCCCCCTTTACCTCTGCACTGCGACAAAAACAGCTGGGGCTCCCTTACTCTGGCATCCGTGTTGGGGGGTGGGGCTAGGGGTGGAGCCGGTGTGTGGGAGGAACTGTAAGTAGGGGGGTTAAGCAAGGCTGCCAGGTCTGAGAGTACCAATGTTCCAGTCCCTTCTGACAACCAGTCTGCCCTTCCCCAGCCCATAGGCCATCTTCGGTCTTGACCATTACTGCTTTATTCTCCACGACCTGGGGAACCCCCGTGAAGTACTCCAAGCTGTCCTTTGCTAGGTGAAGGCTGACTAGGTAGCAGGGTACCTCAATGTCTGGGTGTCAGGAGCACAGAGTTCACACAAGGTGCCCTCCCCATTCATTTTGCGGAGGCTTTCTAGAATCAGGTCCGTGTGAGCTTGGAGACATGGGCCTAGAGATTCACAGACTATGTAAGTTGGCAGATGCCCCAGAGACAAATATTTAGTCCCCCACATTGTCCAGACATAGACACGGGCTGAGCCCCAACAGTGAACAGGGATTCGTTCTGCTTAGCAGCAAGGTCTAGATCAGAAGTATGGTTTTGGTTGTCCTGTTTCTTACCACATTAGCCTTCTGTTCTTTCTCCTGTGTCAACTCCAATTCTCCATCCTGCCCGTTTCCCTTGTTCCAGGGTTGAAGGATGCATCTTTTAAATTTTGCTGACCAGGCAGGTTTTTGCCTCCAAGTTTTGGCAGAGAAATGTGAGGAAGGGGCTCTGGCTGGCTCGAAGCGTTGCAATTCTTATTTCTGCCACACATTTTAAAGAAAGGGCTGAGGGTGTATGCAGGGAGGGGTTCTGTGGGGTGGGGAAGGAATTTGTTCGGAGCCTGCTTGCTGGGAACTTCAGGCATGATACTGGGAGTCTGCTTGCTAAATGAACTCCTGGCCACAGGTTGGGTATGAAGGGACTGATGTGCTTGGGGAAGGCTGCTTGCTGGTGTGCCTTGACTGTAGGATTTAGGAAACCGGGTCAGAGGTCTGATTAAAGTGAATCTTTAGAATAAAATGGGGGGCCTGCTTGCTGAGACACTCCGTGCAGGGGTGAGGGGTAAGGGCTCTGCTCTAGACGCATCCTTTCTTCAGATTTGGGATCTTGCTTGCCGATGCATCCTATGTGGGAAATTGGGGATCTGCTTGCGGGGGAAGGACCCTCAGCTGTTGGGGGGAGGGCCGAATGGGGCCTGCTGAGGACGTACGTGGGTTTGCTGTCCGACAATGTGCTTTTCCGCCCTCAGGAGGACGAGCAAGGGGATGAGAATAAAGCCCGAGGGAACTGGTCCAGCAAACTGGACTTCATCCTGTCCATGGTGGGGTACGCAGTGGGGCTGGGCAATGTTTGGAGGTTTCCTTACCTGGCCTTCCAGAACGGGGGAGGTACGGCTTTTCAGCTCTTTCCGCCTGCAAAGGGGGCGGGCGCTGGAGGGGCGGGGCGGGTCTTCCGAAGACCTTAGGCAGAGGTTGGGAGGGAAGCTTGGGGTAACCTGGTCCTCTGCAGGTCGGACTGCAGGAGTTACTGGAACCCGCTGGATTTCAGAGTGGACATGGACTTAGCTGAGGTGTAGGCCTCACTCACTCAGGCTCTCTCCTGGCCCAGACGGGGGACTGGGTCTCCAGCCAAATGTACACGGAAGCAGGGATGTTCGAATTCAAGTTAAACACCGATTAGTCAGGAAGTGAGTGCTCCCTCGCAGGAAATGCACTTTAGAGCCCGATGCCCTGCGGTCCTGAAGGTCGAACGTGGCTTACGATTGTAACTGGGAAATCCACGCTTCCTCCTTATTTGGAGACTGCGCAAGAACAACCTTGGCGGAATGCAGGGTGCAAGAGCAGTAGGGGAGCTTGGGGTGTACTTTCTTGCTGGGCAGTCTCTCAGGAGTAACCCACCCTAACACCCCCTTTCTTGGGAAGAGGTGGGAGATATTTTGATCTTAGTGAGATCATTTAGCAAAGATGAATCTCTTCCCGAGTGTGTCCTCACTGTGTGAAAGATGCTGCCTTTGAAAGAAGAGTGGGGATGCCAAGGAGCATGGAATAGAACTCACTGGATCTTGAATGTACCCACCAGGAAGGGACCCTATAAAGTCAGGGTTCCTAGGCTTGCCACCAAAGGTCCAGGCAAGGGAGGCCGGCTGCTCGCCCCAGGCCAGCTGAAAAGGACCCTCCAGGAATTCACATCTCTATTGGACCAAAAGTGCAAGGGATGCACCCCTGACCCATTCCTCTCTGGCCTGGTTTTAGGTCTGCTCCAGAAACCCCATGCTGCAGCAGGGAACAGTTACTGTGTAAAATAGAAATTACCCTCCCCCCACCCCCTGTCCTTGTAGTTCTGAGTAAGAGGTGTTGACAAGTACTGATACCGACGACTACAGAGTGTTTGGATCAGGGGCGTCCCGATGTAGCGCCCAGACTGGGGTTTCCATTCCCCCCCCCCCCCCCGCCCCAGCAGGCAATGCCAAGGCCTGAGTGCAGGGGTGAGGTGCCGTTCTGGGGGGGGGGGGGGCTGCAGGGATGGGGGTGGGAAGTGTTTTACGCGTGGTGGGTGGAGCGAGGGGAGGGATTCAAGAAGAGTGCTTTTACCCCCGGAAAGTGCCCGCCCTTGTTTCACAGGGCCCTGAAGAGGGCCGAGGAGAAAAGCAGAGGCTTTGTCCGCAGTGCGGCTCAGGTGCCTCAAAGCAGGCAGCAAGTGAGGGAAGCGCCCTCACACAATGAATATAAATAAATAAATATACATATATGCATATATATGTACATATATATATATGTATATATATATATATATATATATATATATATATATATATATAATTTTTATCTAGAGAGAATAGAGGAGGAACCCAAGCCTACACCCTAGTAGTTCCTGGCCTCTATTGGAACCTTCCTGATTTCGAGGCTTTGGCAGAAAACTTTCTGCCAGACTGAAGCAGGGAGAAGTCAGGGGAAGGGTGGGGGTGAGGAAGTAGCTTCCTCAGCTGAACACAGCCTTCTGGATTCTATTATCCGATTATCTCTAGTGCCCCAATTGACCTTGATGCCTGTGAGGGCATTTCCTGGTAATTCTCACCAGGCCTGAAATATCCTTGCAGAGAAAGAATTCCCCAGAACCCAGTAAGGCTAGGTATTAAAGCCTCCTTCAGGCCTCTGAGGAATAGAGTTGAAGGAGAAACACTTCTGAGGGCTCAGTCTAGAGGTTACAGCCACATAAATATTCGAAAGAGAAGGGTGCTTGTGGGGCAAGGCACTGTGGGAAGACTTCTCCCCTAGAAGGAGGACTAAGTTCTGGGCAGAGAAGGAAGTTATGTGAAGATGCTGCTGCTTGTGGGTGATGGTGTACCCGAGTGGAAGGGCATCCAGCTGTCCGAAGACTTAGCAGGTCAAGCTCTAGTGAGGTGAAGGTTTGTGATTTCACCAGATTACTGTGCAGGAGGCTCACAAATACTGCCTAGCTGAGGGCCTAGGTATGAATGGGATTCTACCAAATCTGCCTCCAGTGAAAGGCACAGATTTGTGACACAGTGTTTAATTTGCAAGTGGGGGTGGGGATCGAAGCACCGTTAAGAACACAAAACCATTCTTCGCATGCAACTTGTCTGGTGGGAAACTGAGGCAAGTACCGTAATCCCATGTCTAGCTTTATGGTTTTGGAACAAGGCCCTAAACTGGCCGGTGGGTGCCTTCTGTCTGGGATTTTAAGCTTCTTCAGTTTATTTTTAAGGAAACCAGCCCCAGACCAGAAGGTTAAGTTGGGCCAGAACCCTGCTTATGTCTCCTGACTCGTCCTTCCTACTTTCTTTCCAAGGCGCTTTCCTTATCCCTTACCTGATGATGCTGGCGCTGGCTGGCTTACCTATCTTCTTCTTAGAGGTGTCCCTGGGCCAGTTTGCCAGCCAGGGTCCTGTGTCTGTGTGGAAGGCCATCCCAGCTCTGCAGGGTGAGTCTAGTTCTCTTCTCTGCCTTCCCCGTCACCTTAAGGAGGGACACCTACGCCCTTTCACACACCCCCCCCCATCGTTCCTGTCCTCCTGAGGTCCTTGGCAGAATATCTCCATTTCCCTGGTAGAGTGTGTATGCATCCCCAGGGAGCCTCTCGGTGGGCGTGGTTCTTGCTTGGGGCTTGGGATGCGGCCAACGCAGGCAGTTCTTCACCTTTGCAGGCTGTGGCATCGCGATGCTCATCATCTCCGTCCTCATAGCGATTTACTACAACGTCATCATCTGCTACACGCTCTTCTACCTGTTTGCCTCCTTCGTGTCCGTGCTGCCCTGGGGCTCCTGCAACAACCCGTGGAACACGCCAGAGTGCAAAGACAAAACCAAACTTTTACTAGGTAAGTTTGGGCTCGACAGAGATACACACAGGGCGGCGGTGACTTAAGGGGCAGGCCAGGCCCTGGGCGCACAGAGGTGACGTCAAACATCCAAACATACTTCTAACGTTTAAGAAAACTCACACCGAAAGGATGGGAGTCAGAAAAGTCCTGTTTGCTCCCAGAGAGCTGGTGTGTTTGCTAAATGTTCTGGGTTAACATCCCTGTGTGGGACGCTTGCTTTATTAGAGTGGGAAATTTGCATTTTAACCAATTGCTTTGTTGAGTATCTGTCCATCTGGCTGTGGTCTGGGAGGGAGTTAGGAGCCCTCTCTGGCTTTGTTGTTGTTGTTTTGCCAAGAGATCCTGAGATCCTCGGTGCGCAGTTCTCAATAATAATGGCACAGGAACCCTACACGTGTGATCCCCTAAGCTCTGACTGCAGACTCTGCCCCAGACTCTGTTAGAAACAAATGTGTGTAGGAGGAGGCCCAAGGAGAGGACTGCCTGCTATGGGGAGAAAGGGAAGTTGTGCTGCGTGTGAGAACCACTGCATCCAAGAGTCGGGGTCCGTTTTAGCTTATTGGGTAGAAGGAAGAGATGTCAGGAGGCCCAGGAAGCAGAGATAATGACCGGAGTCTGTAGTTCACCTTCTGATGTTTACAAGAGGAAAGATGGGATATGAGAGCAGCTGTGAATGTGTAAAATCCACGAGTGTGTATGTGTGTGTGTGTATGTATGTATGTATGTATTTGTGTGTATGTCTGTGTATGTGTTTGTATGTGTCTGTGTGTATGTGTGTATGTGTATGCTTGTGTATATGTATGTGTGTATGTGTGTCTCTGTGTGTATATGTGTGTCTGTATGTATATATGTTTGTGTATGTGTATGTATGTATGTGTGTATCTGTTGGTGTGTATGTGTGTGTGTATGTATGTATGTGTATGTCTGTGTGTAAGTATGTGTGTAAGTATGTGTATATATGTGTGTGTATGTATATATGTGTGTATGTGTCTCTGTGTGTATGTATCTATGTGTGTATGTATATATATGTATGCATGTGTGTATGTGTGTTTATGTGTCTTTGTGTCTGTGTATGTGTGTATATGTACGTGTGTGTATGTGTATATATGTGTGTGTAAGTGTGTATATGTGGTGTGTGTATGTGTCTTTGTGTTTGTGTGTGTGTATGTGTGTGTATGTGTCTGTATGTGTGTGTATGTGTGTCTGTATGTGTGTGTATGTATGTGTATATATGTGTGTGTAAGTGTGTATATGTGGTGTGTGTATATGTCTTTGTGTTTGTGTGTGTGTATGTGTGTGTGTGTATGTATATGTATATGTATATGTGTGTATGTGTGTATATGTATATGTGTGTATGTGTGTCTGTATGTGTGTGTATATATGTGTGTATGTGTGTGTATGTGTATATGTGTGTGTGTGTGTATATGTATATGTGTGTATGTGTGTATATGTATGTATGTGTGTGTGCTTCAGCTAGTGTCAACCACTGTGGAAAACTATGATTATTTTAATGGGTATCAGTAAACAAGAGGTCTCTCCCAAGTTTTTCATGTAAGGTGACCAGTTGCACGTGATCTCTGTGATTTGTTCTAACATTCACCTCCCAAACCAGTTCTTTCCCCTACAGTGCCCAGACCTTGCAGAACTTAGAAATTATTTGCCCCTGTGGGCGTGTTTACAGCATAGAGATCATCCCTGCTGTATTAGTTCCTTTTCGGCTGCTATGATAAAACACTGTGACCAAAGGTGACTTCTATAAGGGTGAGTTTATTTTACCTTGTGGTAAATAGGAGTCCACTGTGAGGGGAAGGCATGGCAATAATCTGCAGGCATGGTCGAAGAAGCAGGAGCTGAGAGATCACATCAGGAAACATAGAATACACTGAAAATGGGGTGTCAGTGCTCACTTGCTGTGAAGAGACACCATGACCATGACAACTCATAAAGGAAAGCATAAAGTGGGGCTTACTTATAGTTCCAGAGGCTTTGTCCATTATCGTCAGGGCAGGGAGCATGGCAGCATGCAACCAGAGAGCTGGGGAAGTAACTGAGAGTTCTACAACCAAATCCCGCAGGTGTGCAATGTTTGCATAGAAGGGAATCATCTCTACTGCTCCTCTTTTTTGTTCTTATTCAAAACTTCTTTAGGTGAAGTCTGGGTGGTGTGTGTGTGTGTGTGAGACATATATGTGTTTGTAAAAGTACTACAGTAGAAATTATGTTCTTAGATGTGGGACAATAATTTGAGACTACTACAGGCAGCAGGAAGAGAGAGACACTGGCTTTGGTGTGTGCTTTTGAAACCTTAAAGCCCACCCAGTGAAGCACTTCCTCCAATGAGGCCACACCTACTCCAAAGCCACACCTCCTAAACCTTCTCAAGTAGTGCCACTCCCTGATGTCTAAGAATTCAGATATATGAGCCCATAGGGGATATCCTTATTCATACCATCACATGTGCAATGCTATAAACCCTTAAACCTGCTCCCAGTCATGTACTTCCTCCAGCAAGGCCACGCCTCCTAAACTTCCCCAAACAGCACCACCTAATGGGGACCAAGTGCTCATATACATGAATCTATGGAAGACATCTTGCATTGAAGTCAACACATGTCCTGTAGTCCCATAGTCCCAGTCCCATATCTAAGGACATAGTAACACTGTAGTGTTTTTTCACATATGTGCATGTTATGCATGCGCATGTATACATGCGTGCACATACACACACACACACACACACACACACACACACACACACCTCATACCTAGCCTCTACCTGAAATGTTTTTCAATAATAGCAAAAGAGAGAAACAATAAAGATGCTTTCCTTCAGTCTAAAGTGTGCACATCTGGGAAGTGCTCAGGAGTGAGACTTACACAGGTTCCCAAGGATGTCAGTCACTTAAGGAACAAATGTGAATTAAATATCAGACTGTGTTGGTGACCCTGGGGATCAGAATTTTTCTTGCTGTTGGGGACTGAACACAGACTTGTAAGTCACCACTGAGTAACACCCTCCCCGCCTCCAGAATAGTTTTTGACAATGTGGACCATACTTGGTTTTAGAATAGGGTGGCCCACCTTCTTTGCCCCATGCAGTGGTTACCTCAAAAAAAATTCTGTGATCTTGGAGAGACTCACTTTGTAGCTCTTCACAGAAACAGAGGCAGCAATCAGATGTCAGAATATCTACTTGGAAACAATTACCAAGTTCAGGCCAAGCACACTTTCCAGGAATTGCAGTCTGAGTGGAGAAAACTCAGGTCATGACCCATCCCAGAGTCTAGCTTGCCTTTGCCAGAATAGGACTGGAACAGAAGTCTCATTCCTAGAGTTTGTGCTAGATCAAGCTGTTGCTTTGATCTAGGAGCCAAGGCTGCTTTCTAGAGCTTAACTAAGGGACCATATGGTCACAGTCCTGCAGCCGTCCCCAGGTGGGAGTCATTCAGAGATATACAGTCCTCTATCAATAGGTTCATGATTAGCAGGGTAGCTTCTTAGCACGTAGTAAGGACAGTCGCCTTCACTGCGTGGTGATCTCTCTGGGAAGCTCTTCCGTTGATTTGCCGGTGTTATTATACACAACAAGCCTACACGGGCAACCCGTTGTTTCCTTGGGGGGAAAAACCTTTTGTATAAGCTCCGAATTAGGTGTCTGGTCGGACTTGGGGGCTGGAGTCTGAGTATGCATGCCTTTTAAGGCCACGGACTTACCCCAGGGCACAGACAATGGGCACAGTTTTTTGATTATTCCCAGGAGTCTATGGATGAGTCAGAGCTTACAGCATTCTTAGCCACTGTTTTGCTTTTTTTTTTTGTTCATTAAACAAAGTATCAATACTGTCCCACCCCCCTCTCTGTACCCCAACCCCTCAGCCTGCATTACCTGCACTTGGATGAGTTCTATACCTGGGGTCAAGTTCTCTTTGGTAGGGGTTTCAATCCTGTTGGGGATTTGAGGTGACGTAGAAAGGTAAGAGTAGCCTGACCTACAGAGATACAAGTTGCTTTAAAGCCTTTCTGCTTGGTCCAGCTGTTGGGAATTCAGACAATAGCTTTTCCCATGCTATCTCCGAGATGAATACACCAAACCAGGCTTCTTTGGGAAATGGACCTGCTATCTCCTCTCCACCACAGTGTTCCCCCTAGGCACACTGCCTCAACCCTGTAACCACCTCCTTTTCACATCATATAAATGGCTGAACATTATGAAGCTCCCTCCCACACAGTGGGTGGAGGGTTGTCCATGTCTGGTGCATGCACTGTGCCCACTCCAGCCTGAGACCAGCCCTGGCGCTCTACAGATAGAACACGCCCAGTCATTTCATCTTCCTTCCCGTTTTTATTAAGACAAGGCCTTGGTCTGTAGTTCAGACGGCAATCCTCCTGTCTCAGTTTCCTGCGACACTAGATACAGCTTGTAGGACAGGCTGCCCAGGCTGACTCAGCCCTCCAAGGATCTGCAATGGAGGACAGTTTGTCCCTACGCCACGGAATGAGTTCAGCCACTGTTTTGTTCAAACAGGGCCTTAGCTAGGTCAGCTCAAATGGGAACAGTATAAACACCATTTCTATTTCTGGAATGGCTTAATTTTCATTAGAACTTTAATTAAATGATCCCTTTTCTCCCCGGTCTTTCCTGAGCTTCCATTTATTAATAATTGCCCGAGTAAAGAGAATCCCATTCCAACAGCTTTCCAATTTAGCTGATCATTATCGCCGTTCTTTGTTCGGGGTTGCTGGGCCACAGAGCTCTGATGAGATGGCTTTTCAGGCGGACAGATAGGGCGGAAAGCCGGGAAGCACGCTCCTGCCATCCAGTGGCGAGAAGAGATATTGCAGGAGGCTCGATGCTGCTGGTGGCTTTGCAACATCGCGGTGGGAACCTGGAACTGACCTTAGGAAGCTACACTGGGCTGGTGGTGTTCCCCTGGGCATCCGCCGGTCTAAGGAGTCTTTAGGCAATTTTGGAAGCAAGCAGGGATCCCTGAGCTCTGAGTGGATGGGTTGCTTTTCATCAGGAAAAGCCAGAATTAAGTCCTGTGGTTATTTGCGCCAAAAGTTGCCGAGTGGAACTTTAATCACCTGGTTCAGGTTGCTTCTGGGGGAAGAAAAAAATCTTCCCCAGTAAAGATTTGATAGTTGTTCAGTCTGGAATCATTCTGAAACTGTTTTGTTTTGTTTTGTTTCTGTTGTTGTTGTTTTAATTAAAGAAGCGAATATTGAAGAGGCAGGTTCTAGACACCTAAAAATAGATCCTCAGCCTGAGATTTAGCAAAGCCAGTTTTGGTTTTTCTTCGGGGTTAAGACTACTGGTGTTTGGTGAGCAGCTACAGTGGATGGCTTTCTACCAGCAAAGAATGGCCCCAGGAAGTTATTATCAGTGAGAGAGAGAGAGAGAGAGAGAGAGAAAGAGAGAGAGAGAGAGAGAGAGAGAGAGGAGGGAGGGAGAGGGAGGGAGGGAGGGAGGAAGGGAGAGAGAGACAAACAGAGAGAGAGACAGAGAGAGTCAGAGAGAGAGAGGGAGAGAGAGACAGAGAGATACAGAGAGACATCAGACACACACACACACACACACACACACACATACACACAGAGAGAGGGGGGGAGGGAGAGAGAGTGAGGGAGGGAGAGACAGACAGAGAGACAGAGAGAGTCAGAGAGAGAGGGAGAGACAGAGAGAGACAGAGAGACAGAGAGACAGAGAGACATCACACACACACACACACACAGAGAGAGAGAGAGAGAGAGAGAGAGAGAGAGAGAGAAGGAGAGAGAGTTCTGAGGAACCCATATCAGAAGGGGGAGGGGTTTACCACTGTTAATTGAATCTTGCTCGGTTGAGATAAGGTTGATCTCACACTCCTGGCAGCCTTCCTGTCTCAGCCTGTCACATGCCAGGGTCACAGATGTGCACCAGCACACAGGGTCTCATGTGCTGCTGAGGACCAAGCCGGAGGCTGAGCAACATCACCAGCCTGTGTTGTTGGAATCTTTGTTCAGCATTCTGAGACGATTAGGGGTGGTGCTTTCGGGGGAGGGGGGGCAGCAGGTAACTGAGGCAGGCCAGCGAGTTCCTGGAGAGTGAGATGAAGCACTATCTGCTGCGTGGTCAGGTATAACGGTGAAGATTATTACTGCTAGGATGTATGGAGTGTTTTTAAACCTCTCATCTCACTTAATTTGGTTCCTACAATAGCCCAGTGAATGAGATCCATCCAGCTCCAGCAGTTGGAGGCGCCCTCAGGCCTGGTGGAAGCCTGAGCCCTTGACTCTTGGCCTGTAGCTGCACTCACAGAAGGCGTGGCTTGGGGATAGGGCACAGCGCACCTTCACTGCTTGAGTTTTTATCACGGTGTGGAGAACAGTTTTAACTCATTCTCCACAGTCTACTAACGGAAGAAGACATGCAGACTCACTTTCTGCATGTGGGTCTGAAAAGGCTATCAGATGGGTGGGGACAACTCCGTCTGCTGCTCCTGTCATTCCGCATTTATGCCTTGGGCTCTCTCTCATCCTGGACTCTCTAGGCACCTGAACTTATGAGCCCTGCTGTGTACTCCAGAGCAGGGTAGATCAGAGTGAGGATTCCAAAACAGTGAGTGCCCCATTTCCGACAGGACTTTCCACCTTGGCAAGTGGCTGCAGCTCCGGGTATCAGCTGATTCCAGGGCTTATCTCACAGGGGATGATGTAAGGCTTAGGGTCGTGGGCATAGACTTTTGCAGACACCCATGAGACCAATCTTCAGAGTGCCGGTTTTCCTGCTACTTCGTGCTTGGTAAACCTGTCTTTTGGGAATCCAGTGGGCTTGTTTATTCCAAATCCCTGCCCATTTTTATTTATTGTGTTCCTTTCTGTGGTGCTGGGAACAGAACCCGGGACCTTAGGCACGCTAGTTAGTGCCCTAGCACTGAGACAACCTCCAGCTGTGTGTCTATTATGATGCTGTTAGGAGCACACGGTGAAATGGTAGAAAGATCCTAGCTTCTTCCTATTGAGGATGAAGATTGAGCTAATCCATGCTTGCTGGGTCTAAGGAAGATGTCTTGAGTTGAGTCCAGCACGGTGCCTTGCTGTAGAAATTATTAAATGTCAACCTGGGGATTCTAACCCGCCTTTGATAACCTGCCTTTGATCATCCAGTTCCCAGATAAAAGACACTCAACTTTTATTATTTACAGTGAGCCATAATTAGCACTAGAGCTAGGCAGTGATCTACTCTCTATGCTATTAAAATCTATTTCATATAGGTAACTGTTACGGTAAATATGAAAAGGGTAGCTTAACCTTTTATCGACCCCCCCCTCGGTCTCACTCTGCGGACGCTGTTCTAGTTCGGAGCCAAGCACCCATTCAGTCCCCACACCGCTTGGCGCTCCAGGCTGCCTCTAAAGACTCAGGTGAGGTTCACTCCACCACCCCTGTTGTTTCTGTCCCTGTGGATACAATCGCCCTGCCCTGGCGTGTTTCTTTACCCCACTACCTAGCACAAACATGACTCCAAAGCCCAATAACTTTTCAAGCAGGATTATACATTAAATTCTCAATCCACAAACCCTCTACACAATAAGATTACACCCAGTAGACAAAGATACAGACTGCCTTTCTATACGAGATAAAAAAAAAACCTATAGAAACCCTTAAAAATATCCATATCTGCCTATCGCCAGTTAAGTCCACCTGGATCTAGATCCTCCTTCTCCAGCTCCATCTTGATTTTCTCCTGGAATCTCCTTTCTGCCTCCTGCCTCCACTTCTGCTCCTCGACCTTCCCCACCTATCTCTCTCCTGTCCAGTTATGTAACGCCTTAACATAAATCTACAGATAACTCCGCGTTATTACTTACTATGTGTCATTTGGGTTGCTCTTAACTCCAGTTGGCCAGTCCTCATGGCCATGATGTCTTGACCTCTAACCTATGGCATATTTCTTCACCCCTGATGATCTCCACAGATCTGAAGACCAGGAACTTAAGACCCTGCCTATCTTCTGCCTAGCTATTAGCTGTAGGCATCTTTATTCACCAACCAGGGAAAATTTGGGGGGGGGGCAAGGTTACACAGGGCACTTGTGTGTGTCAGATGGGTAAGTGCAGACTCATCCCTGGGGGCAACCAGGCCTCGGAGGCCAGCATTCAGCATCACACATCCATTGTCTTGTTGAAGGTCATTTAGCACACAGTGTGGTCACTATGTCTGCTAACCCCTTGTGAGGTTGGAAAGAAAACAGCAGCAAGAGTACCTTACTGTGTGTTGTCTTTATGACTAGGCAGTGCTTCTGAGCAGGGCTTAGGAAGAACCTCATTCAGGATGTCTTGGAAGTTGCCGTGAAGCTGGTCATAGCCTTAGAAGTTCTGACTCCTTTGCAGCCACCTCCCTAGGGGTTGCACTTGCAGATGTGAGCCACAACACCTGGTTTCATGTGGGGCCGGGAATTGAACCTGGGGTTTCCTGCTTGCCTGGCAATCAATCAACTGAGCTCTATTCCTGCCCCCTTCATCTTCCTGCCTCTATCTGACACATTCTGAGATTATAGGCTAGTGCTCCTGTCCCGGCCAGAGAGACTGCTAAAAAGCCTTCTGTAGCAACACCACTTAAGATCAAGCTGTGTCTTAACGTGTCACCTCTGTTTAAATTGATTTCTGTAACTGATATGCCTTCTGTAGTGTCCTAAGGATCTGGGTCTGAATTTTGATCTTATTACCTATAGGAGACTTCAGTAGTGTTATTGATATTTAAATGACCTTAATGACCTTTAAAAGCCCATTTCTTTATTGTAAAAATTAATTTTTTCCCCTAGACAGGGTCTTACTGTATTGCCCTGGATGACCTAAAACTTATTATATGGACCAGGCTGGCCTTGAACTCACTAAGATCCTCCTGTATCTGCTTCCTGAGTGCCGGGTTTAAAGACACAATTTTTTTCTTTTTTTAAAGATTCCAGGGTCACATAAATGTGAGGGTTTTTTTTTTTGTTTGTTTTTTGTTTTGTTTTGTTTTGTTTTGTTTTAATACAAGGCATTTCAGGGCTGGATAGTGTGGGGTAAGAAACTCACTCTGCCAATATTTTCCTGCTGGTCCGAAACGCTTGGAACTCTGGCTTCTTACCTGGGATGGGCAGAGAGCCCACTGTCTGTTCCCCATGCTTTCCTCATTGTTCCTGTTCCATCCTCTTCCTCTCCCGAACAGATTCCTGTGTCATCGGTGACCATCCCAAGATACAGATCAAGAACTCTACTTTCTGTATGTCTGCCTATCCGAACCTGACAATGGTTAACTTCACCAGCCAGGCCAATAAGACGTTCGTCAGTGGGAGCGAAGAGTACTTCAAGTAAGCTGTCCAGGAAGTTCTATAAGCCAGCCCAGGGGATGGTGTGACCCGAGCTGTGAGCCGGGAGGGGCGGTGGCCTCCCTTCATCCTTCGACCCTGATCAGAGAGGGAGATTGTGTCTGGTTGGGGCTTCCAAAAGCCATGTGCTGGCACTGTGGGACCGCACACAAGGGTGACTAAAGGCATGGATAAGAACAAGACTGGTGCTGTGGCAATCCACCATGTTGAAATAAGTTCTATCCTTGACTCATGTGACCCGTGCAGACATCTGCCGGTCAGGTCAGTCTGTCTATCTGCAACTGACTTCCAGGGACGAGAAGTCAAAAGTAAGAAAACCTGTAGGATCAGGTATTTAGTTTCAAGGAGGAAACAGACTTTCTTTCGTCCTCTCCTCTCTCCTTTCCTTCCCCCAGCTCTCCTTCCTTCCTTTTTTTTCTCCCTCTCTTTCTTCTCCCCTTCCTCATCCTTTTCTTCTTCCTTTCCTTTCTTCCCTTCTTTCCAGAAAGAGACTGTCTCTGTAGCCCTGGCTGGCTTGGACTCACTATGTGGTCCGGGTTAGTCTTGAACTCACAAGACTCCTCTTGCCTCAGTCTCTCTGGGGCTGGAATCACAGGCATGAGACCCCATGCCTCGCTGACTTTTGTCCTTTCTCTGTGTGCATCGTTGGATGCTGGCAGCAGGGCTCAGGATGACTCGAAGACCCTCGGCTGTTAAGTGCACTCGGTGAAGTGTTGGTGGAGGGAGGCAGTGTAGACACGGCCTGGAGGGGATCACAGTCTGGTCCAATCAAGCTGAGCTCCTACACTCATATGCCCTCTGATGTGAGCAGGATTGTAAGTGAGCAAAATAATAAGATGGAGAACGGGCTAAAGCAAGCTAAAGGGGCGCCTTCACGTAAGCTGGGGTGCTCGGCTCCCGCTATTTAGAGGTGATGTGAGTCAGTGCTGTGGGGTCTCAGGTAACCCAGTCTTGAGCTCTCTGTATAGTCCTCTGAGGTATAGTCCGCCTTACACTCTTAATCCTCCTGCCTCCATCCCCCACTCTGGGATGGCAGGCCTGCACCACCACGCCCTGTTCACACAGTGCTGGAGATTAAAAGCAGGATTGCACGAGTGCCAGGCTAGCACTCTACAGTGGGTACTTTAACATTTTAGCCAGTGCCAGCCTTGGAGCATGCCCAGTACAACTCACTACAAAGCAGAGGTGCATTGTGGGTGACTGCTTCCGGCCACCCCGACTTTGTAAAGTTGAGAAGTAAATAGTGCTCTGGTATAGAAATCATTCTTGACAAGTCCGACTTTCTTCTTCCTCTTCCTCCTCTTCTTCCTCTTTGTCTTTAAAAAAAGATATATGTATTTATTTGTGTGTGTGTTTATGCATATGTGTGTGTTTATGACTGCGTGAGTGTATGCATATGTAGCTATACTCCTGTAGAAGCTAGAAGGGGGCATTAGATATCCCCAGAGCTGGAATTTTAAGTATTTGTGGGCTGCTGGACTCCTCATGTGAGTGCTGGTACCCAGATTTCTCTCCTCAGGATTGTGGAGTCAGTGCTCTAACCACTGAACAATCCCCAAGTCCTCCCTTTCAGAATTTGTATTATATATATTTCAATCTATTTGTTTGTTTGTTTGTTTGTTTTTGTTTGCGAGAGGGTCTCGTGTAGCCCGGGCTGGGCTTGGACTTATATAGGTAAAGATGACCTTAAATTCCTGATCCTCCTGCCTCCACATTCTGAGTCCTGAGATTACAGCTGTGCTTTTTGCGTGGCAACTCCAGACGATGGTGCCTGTCTTTCACAGAATCAATCTACTGGTCCCACATGGCTTCCAGCTCAGTCAAAGAGATCAGCAAATGCTCAGTAGACAGCCTTAGGAAGGAGCCAGGTCCCCCAGCCTCTCTGGCCTGCCTGATGAGGTTCCCTGCCCAGAGGCTGTGGAAGAGGTGCGGGGTGTGCTTAAATCTCCTGGCTTGGATGCACTGAGCTGATGAGAGGTTGAAGCTTTCAGCTCTTCACTTCTCTTCTCCTTCTCTCCCTCCCTTCCTCCCTTCCTCCCTCCCTCCTTCCCTCCCTTCTTCCTTTCCTCCATCTTTCTCTTTCCTTCCCTCCTTTCCTTCCTCCTTCCTTCCCTCCTTTCCTCTTTCCTTCCTTCCCTTTTTTCCTCCTTCTCTCCCTTCTACCTTCCCTCCCTCCTTTCCACCCTCCTTCCCTCCCTTCCTCCCTTCCTCCATTCCTCCCTTCCTCTTTCCCTCCCTCCCTCCCTCCGTCCCTCCCTCCCTCTCTCCATTTTTATCTGATTTTTAGGTACTTTGTGCTGAAGATTTCTGCAGGGATTGAATATCCGGGTGAGATCAGGTGGCCCTTGGCCTTCTGCCTTTTCCTGGCTTGGGTGATTGTGTACGCATCGTTGGCAAAAGGAATTAAGACATCAGGAAAAGTAAGAACTTATCTGAGTTCTCTTTCTTTTCCCTTCCCCCTTCTTCCTCTTCTGACTTGTTTTGAGACTAGGTTATTCTTTCCATAGCTGAAGCCCCCCCCCCCCGGTTGTTTTTCCCCCCATGGTGTTTGTTGTGTAAGGTTGTCTCCACTTGAGGTGAGAAACTTGGCAGAACTTTTTAAAGTATTTATTTATGTATTTTATTTATATGAGTACACTGCAGCTGTCCTCAGACACACCAGAAGAAGGCATCAGATCTCATTACAGATGGTTGTGAGCCACCATGTGGGTACTGGGAACTAAACTCAGGACCTCTGGAAGAGCAGTCAGTGCTCTTAACTGCTGAGCCATCCCTCCAGCTTCCTTGGCAGAGCTTTTGATTTACTCTTAACTTTTATTTTATTGACTCTTAACCCCAGCAAATAAAAAGCCAATTTTCTCATGTCAGCTATTTTTGAGGACTTCTGTTTTCTCAGTTTGAAGGTGAAGGATGTTGGGCTGGCAGGTGTTTAAGGCCCTCTAGTTCCAACACTGTTCTTTCTGAGCACTTGCCGAAGGGGGGGCATGCATTCTCTAAGATCTGTTTACCAATCTGCAAAAACGGGAGCTGGGACTGAAGCCTAAGGACCCCACTGGCTCAGGATGAATCCTGCGGGGGCTTCAGGCAGATGCAGAATGCTAAAGGGACCACACAGCCACATCCAGGGTCACCTGTGCCTTTCTAATGTCCTTGCCTCACATGGATGGGACCTGGGCTGAGTGGCAGCTCCATCTTCTAAGGATGCTTAGCACAACCGGCTAAGCATTTGCTCTGCAAAAGTCCCACAAGCTACAGATGGAGATGGTGTGGTTAACTATGGTCCAGCAGAAAGGATGCAATCCCTTTCTAGCTTTACAACTATGGCAAGTCAATCTTGGGAATGTCTCTCCTAATACCCGGTAGGATTACCACAAGGGATAAGAATGCATGCCAAATACCTTGCCTATGGCCAGGTTTTACAAGAACTCGTTTCTTTCACCTTGTTATGAACAGCTGATGGACTAGACCAGATCCATGTTGGCATTGTCTCAGAAACAGTGACCTCATTAGGGAATCAGGAAGAATAGGCATCTTGTGGAAAGCTCTGTATGGAATACCAGCTGGTTTCTCCACAGGCATCAATAGTTTCGTAGCACCTGCCCCATGGGTCCCCTGTTCCCATCCACAGACAGAAGTTGTATGTAGCAGCAGGGGCATTTGCATGAAGTGTCAGGGTATCAGGTCCCCTAGCCTGTCAGCTCTCCTTATCACTGTGATTTTGGGATGTCCCAGGGTGCATCTGGGCCTTACTGTGCACATTTGCAAAACCCAGGGCTAAAATAAATATTCTGTAAGCTTCTTTTTGTTCGCTTGTTTTCGGGGCATCTCTGTGCAGTTGTAGCTGTCTTGGTGAGCACTGAACTCACAGAGACCCACCTATCTCTGCCTCCTAAGTGCTGCCTCCAAGTGTGTGTGCACCAGCATACCTAGACTCCTAAGAGTCTTTAAAGTTTCATTCATCTGTGCTTTCGGTGGAGTGGCATTTCAGTTAGCTCTTTCAAGTGACTAGGATCTAATCTTTGGGGGCAGATTTCATAGGCTTCAGGGAATAAAAAGTTTAAAGTAGTCTGGAGCATGTAGGCTTGTCATTGAGAACTGCCACACTAATCCTGGTTCACTGAGGAAAGTTTCCAATCAAAAAAAAAATCAATGGAGACGATGTTTCTCCCCTCTCAAAATGAGGACTGCTACCAGAAATAATGAACTGAAGTTTCTCATTCTGCCCTGGTTTGTTCTGATAGAAATCAAAGTTATCTGAGAGCCAGAGAGAATATGGGACTGAGTTGTTTATTTGTGATTGGCTCCTTTGCAATGAAGATTCCACAAGCAAGGCCCTGTCCAACAGAGATGCCTCTTTCCCAAAGTGATGTGAGCTCAGTTCCTCTAGTGCAGGACCTGAGGGGACAAAGTTGACCTTTTGGAGACATGGCCTTTGAGCTGGTAGAGCGCCACAGGTGATCAGTAGACCTCCTGGAGGGTCTGAAGGTCACAGGGTTCCTGGAGCTACTCTGTCTGCAAGTTCAAGCAGCACCATAAAGCTAACCTAATTAGCTGTCTGTGTGGGGCCCTGTTGTGAGGGAGGTGCCTGCAAAAGCCAGGTGACTGTTCACAGTCATTTCTGACTGTCCATATGAAGCAGGGGCAGGCAGAAGCCTGCCTGACCCAGACAAGCATCTCACAGGAAGTTTCCTCCTGCTCCTTGCTCACACCGAAGTGTAAGCCACATATTTCCCCTCTCGGTTCACCAGGAGCAAAGGAACTGGGTCACCTACACATGGGACCATGCACAGGAGGTAGGTGAGAAAAGTACCCAAGGTGTGAATTTAAGGAGACACTCACACCTCCCTTGCCTACGGTTAGCATCCAACACCCTCATCCCCCGCCCCCTGGTTTCTGGTCTGTCAGCTCACAGAATGACCCCAATGGAAATAATGGCTTTGGAGAGGCTTCAGTTTTGGGCCTTGGTTCAAGCTGGAAGTCCATGAATGAGATATTTAATCTTCTGTGAGATATTTAGCCTGGGTCTTAGCTTCTTTCTCTACAAGACTCATGTCACAACAGTCATGAGGGGCTCAGCTGACTAAGCTGATGTCAAGTGAGAGAGAGGGGTGTTGACGGTCCTCCCTGTAAGCCCCTATGGACCAGGAAGTCTCTTCTCTGGCCCTCCTGTAGGCTTTCCTTCCCACCAGCCCTGGGTCAGGTGTCCTCTGTTGCTCCCTCCCTAGCGAAGGTAAGAAGTGAGCCTGGCTGTGAACATGACTTGCCTTGGAGCAGCTCCTCTTCCAGTCTTGTCTCACAGCTGGGAGGTCAGTCTGGCCAGTCTGAGGTGGAGTGATTTTTTCTCAAGATGTCAGATGTCCTTGGGTTTTGAAATGTCTGTGTGCAGATGCGGGGTCTTCACTTTTTCTTCAGACTTCAAGCGGAGAGAAGCAAGTTTGGAGATGTAGGAGGGAGTCTTGGTTTTAGGGTTTCCATTATGTGAAGAGATACCAGGACCAAGGCAATTCCTATAAAGAACTGCGTTTAATTGGGGCTGGCTTACAGGTTCAGAGATTCAGTCCATTATCATCAAGAGCAGGGCAGCTTCCAGGCCGACATGGGCTGGAGGAGTTGAAAGTTCTACATCTTGTTCCAAAGACAAACAGGAGAAGACTGGCTCCCAAGCAGCTAAGAGAAGGAAGGGTCTCAAAGCCCACCCCCACACTGACACACTTCCTTCAACAAGGCCACACCTACTCCCACAAGGCCACACCTCCCAATAGTGCCATTCCCTGGACCAAGCATATTCAAACCACCACACAGGAGCTGGCTGAGGGCACTACCTCATCTCTGGGACCAGAAGGGTGAAGTGACTAGTCTTGCATAGGTCAGAGAAGAGGCATCACGGTCACTGTAGTGGTAGAGGGGGAGAGGTTCCAGACCCTTCTGGGCTGGAGCCAGAGAGTGGGAATGAGTTTGGCTTTCAGTGGTAGGGTGTTTCAGTGACTGACAGTTTACCTTTGGGGTCCTAAGCAGGCTCTCAGTCCTCTTTGCTTTTGATTGGCCCACCGTGCTCCTCCAGTACTCTGTGAGGAGCATGCAGCCATTGCCACCACAGATATGGGCACTTATATCCAGAGAGGCTTGGCCACTTCCCAAAGCAACCCAGCTCATAAGTGGAGGAGCCAGGATTTGAGCTCCAGACCCTGTGACTGTGGGTCTGCGCAGGCACAGACCGCCACCCTGTTGGTATTCCTTCTAGGCTCTGCCCAATAGTCCCTTTTAGAGCAAGCCAGGCCTACCTGGCTGCCCACTACCCGCTCAATCTCAAGAGGCTTGATTGACAGGTAAGAAAGTACCCCTGGTTTATGTTCATCCAAACACATCCCTAAGTTCTGCTAGTGTTCCCTCCATCTCTTCCAGAAGTACTTTGGGCCTCCCATGCTCTGACCTCCTCCTGAACCTCTAGATACCCATCTCCCCACCCTTGGCCTTCTGCCATCCTTGCTTTGAGTGGGCAGAGCATCACTTTTCAGTTCCTGCCTGCCTTGCTTGCTTGGACTCTTTGAGATTGCCTTCCTGCTCTGAGACCCAGCTTCAGACACTCCCAGGCTGGGTACTGCATACTTCCCTCGAGTCCTACAAGTTTCCTACAGCTGCCTGCTCAGCTCCTATTCAGATACCTGGGTCCTTACCA